>NC_142128.1:42035416-42341458 GCF_024610735.1 Ursus americanus
CTTATAGTACCTGTTTGCAAACCTCTTTTACAGTATTTATCACTTTTGTCATTCTCTTGTCTGTCTCCTTCCCATCTCCTTCCCCCAAAACTCTGTGCTTTCTGAGGAAAAGGACTCTTCCAACTAGCACTCCTAGTACTTGGCAGGGTCTGCCTATGGTGTACTCATGAACGTTCCCTGAAGAAACAAACGAAAGAGGGCATGAACTTCCCATTTGGTGCTTATTCGATGCAGCATTTAGACCATGAGTTAAGCATTTGTATGGAAACTGATTGCATCTTTCTACCCAGAAAAACTTTACTCTCAATATAATAGCCTCGAGAATAAAATAAGTTGCCTTGTACAACACTGAGTTCTTCCTCACTGACAACGGGACAATGCCCATCTATCAAGGCACTACACGAAAGCTTGGACTAGAGGACTAAGAAAGTTCTCTCTCAGAGTCTGAACTATGAGGTTATTTTAAAACTCTCCAATTCAGGGGCGCCTGGCCAACTCGGTCAGAAGAGCGCAGGTAGAACTCTTGCTCTCAGGGCCGTGAGTTCCAGCCCCACGTTGGGGATTGAAGTTACTTAAATAAATAGACGGATAATTTTTAAAAATAAAATAAACGTCCCTAATTCAGTTTCTCCAGGCAGCAGGAGAGAATCCCACCCCTGGCCCCAATTCAGCCCATGTCCTAATCTTGCTTACTAGGGCTCAATAAACAAGTGAAGGTTCTGCTGATCCCGGTGAGGGAGGGTGGGGAGTAGGTTAGAGGTGGGGTGGGAGCAGCTTGCACGGGTCCTGCATTTCAGAGATGAAAGACAGGTTGAGAAAAGAAAAAGGACGGGAGGCAGCCAGCTACTATTCAAAGGCAGCAGGGTGCAGAGATGGGCTCCAGGCACTTCAAACGCAGCAGCTCTCATACGGCCCCGGCTCCAGGAACTGGAGTCACAGGCGGGGGTGGGGGGGGGGGCGGGAATGAATGCGACCCCGGGCAGCGCCAGCGCGGGCCCCTCCCGAGCACAGATTCCAAAAGGGGGTCCTCGCTGCGCTCCCCACTTCGGCGCCGAGTGGCGGCCCAGGTCCCCACGCCCAGCCCGGCACCGTCACGCACCCCGCGCTAACCCGACCCCTCTTCCCTCCCCACCGCACGCGCCCCGCCGCCCTCACCAGCCGGCCGGATCCCGCGGAAACCCAGCTCCGCTACCGCCGGAAGTCGACCAACGGCAGCGATGGACGTGCGCGTCCCCGAGCCGCGGAGCGCGGCGCCAGGCCGCCAAGGAGCATGCGCCGGCCTCCAGGCGCCATGCTAGGTTGGGGCGGACTGAAGCCGGTTCGCTCGCGGTTCGCCCAGGAATTGAAAGGGGATCCCTGGCTTTCTCTGTCCGTGGAGCTGTCCTACTCAAAACAAAGCTGGGGGCTGCGATTCAGAGGTGTAGTTTGACAACTGTTCCTTCCCGCCGCGAGATACTTGGTATACGGGACCGAGGAAATGGCGAATTCATAAAATTGCAGAAAGAGGACTCCCTGACTTGTACAAATAGTGCGGTTTCCCGAATAAAACGAAGGCAGTCTTGGACTCAACCCATAGTGATTATTCCTATGTGTATAACACTCTTCATTCCACCAAATGCTTTCATTTACGTTATCATAAGTGAGCTGCTCTTCACAATAAACCCTGTGAGACAATGAATATTGTACCTTCCAATTTACACAGAACGAATTTGGGCTCAGCTGGGAAGATGATTTCACAAACATACACGGCTATCAAGGGAAATCAGGTATCCTAACTCTGGCTTCTAATGCACGCAGATCCAGTGCTCTCGGGAGGGTGCCTGGGGCAGAGTAGATGTTCATTCAATACATGGGTTTTCTAGAACCATGTTCTTTGCACTTTTCTAGAAGGACAGAATGTCGAAGCTGAAAACATACATTCAGCTGTCTCAGTTTACAGGTGAACCACCAACAAATATTTATGCATTTAAATAATTTGACCTGATCCTGTCTGTAAACAGGATGAAAGCATCCACAGTCAAAAAAGTAGAATGAAATTGCGGTAATCATGGAGATTACTGCCAGGATTCTACAACCTGAATCACCCTGCCTCTCCCAAATGCCAAGGAAATCTCTAGAAGCTTGGAGTTTCATCTGCATCCTGTTCTTCACCCTGCAGAATACACAGATCTGTTGGTTTGCTCCCTCGCTCTGCCCTTCTCTCCCATTGTGTTTGTGTGTGTATTGAAAATTTTGGAAGAGAAATATCCAACACAGGTTAACTTTGACACACTTTTTTAAAAAACAGCTTTAATTTACACACCACAAAATCCATCCGTAGACGGATTGTAGCATTTTACTTATTATAATAATTCCTGGTAAATTTTCAGAGTTTGCGACCATCACCTGGTTTAGTCTTTAATCAGAGCTTCTGAAGTTTAGTTTCCATAACGCGTAACAATAATGACAAATGATACTGAAATGCAGGCAGTATAAAATTTTCCTTTTCCAAAATCCTGGGCTCCCTGTCACCCAGAACATTCTGCGGCTGTATTTAGCCCAGGGAACCGGAATCACAGGATCTATGGGACCTCATATGAGAAAGTACCTACACCTCTTGGGCCGCGGGGTTCGCCCTACGCACCCACAGCCCGCCAGTGGGCGGGGTCTCATGCTCAAGAAAACTCGGCGACCGCAGGGGTCCTCTCGCGGAGCGCTTCCGGAGGGGGGCGGGGCCTGGCTTCCGGCACTTTTCGGACGGAGGCGGAGTCTCCTGCCGAGGGCCGTTCGGGAGAAGGCGGAGCCTACCTCGCATCAGGACCAGTCTGGCTGCACCTGCATCCTTCGCTCAGAGCATCCCTGGAGCATCTTAGGAGGCGGCCGCAGCTGGCAACCAGGGGCCTGACCGTCGCAGGAGGCGTCCGCCAGACACCTTCCCCCTCCCCTGAGCTAGCGCTCTACAGCGGCGGCCTCGGTGCTGACAGGGCGCCCCCAGACTCGTCCGACCCTTGAAAAACCATTTATAGCAATAGCCTCTGGTTACGACATGGCTGAGATCACCAATATCCGACCCAGCTTTGGTAAGTAGAGTCGAGAAAACTAAGCCTTGGGCAGTGGGCACCGCCGCTAAGCCAGACGGGCCCGGTGCTGGGAGGGAGCAAAGCCCCCATCAGGGCCTTCCAGCGCCTGCCCCGCTAGGATGGGGCCTGCGGCGGCGGCCGACAGCGCCTGAACTTGAGCTGCGGGCTGCAGGGGTCGGCCAGGCCGGGGGCTCGCCGGGGGTCGCGGGTCCCGGCGGACGCCCAAACCTGTGTGGGCCGCGTCGGCGCGCTGCGGGGTGGGGGTGAGGGGGCAGAACGCGGACCCCTCCCCCTCGGGGCGCGCAGGGCGGTGCCCCCTGCTCCCCCTCCCACTCCTCGGGCTGCGGGGGAGGGCGGCGGTGGGGGATGGGCGCCAAGATGGCAGCTGGGGGGGTTGGGGGGGCTGGGGGGGCTGGGGGTCCGGGGGCTGGGGGACGGCCGCAGGGGAGCCGGGGCTGCAGGGGCGCTGGCGCAGGGAGCTGCTGCTGGTCCGGCCTACGAGGGGCCCCAAGTGCGGTTCTGCACCGTAATGGTGGGTCCGTCCGATGCTACCAAATGGCGCTTGGCGCTGCCGAGCCGGGGATGACGTGATGTCTATTCTGGGCCTCCTGGCAGCGCCCAGGCCCCTCTTCCCGGGCTTTTGTTCCCTGTTTCCCCGGCTGGCCTTTCCGAAAGGGGGACTCACCGCGCTGGTGCTGGCGGGGGCGCGGGCCCGGCCGGGGGGGAGGGGCGGAGAGGCCGGGCCCGGGGGAGGCCGCTTTGTGTACCCGGCAAGGCATTACGTCATCGCGGAGCGGCTGGTCCCCGACCCCGGCCTCCGGGCTCCAAGCTCGGCTGCCCTCCCAGGGGCAGAGAGTGGAGTGGAAGATAGGGAGGAAGACGGGAAAGAAAAGCTGGATAAGCAAGTTTTTCCTCTTTGGGTCTTCCCCCAAAATGTGCTAGGGTTGCAAACTTCCTGGGCTATGTTTTCCTGTTCAAAAATAAAGGAGTTGCCCTGCTTCTCCCTCACTTCTACCCCAGCTTGGATGAGAGTTGCTGTCAGCCGAGGTTTCCTTCATATCCCCTAAGAGAGTCTATCCTTCAGACAATCCAGAAGGTCTGAGCGTCCAGACAACAATTTTTAGGGTGGGGCCACAATCCATCTAGGAAATGGCTTTTCTCATTCCCCAGTAAGAGGTTCATGGAAATGAGCTCTCCCACTTCAATATCAGGAAGAAGACATCAAATCAGGGCAAGTATCCGGAAAGCCGATCACACCCAGTAGTTACTGGTTCCCACTGATTCCCCAAGGCTAAATCTTAGCTGTATTTCTTTTTTCCACTTCACCTTCTGCATCTCTATCTTTGAGTCCTAAATTTCCAAAACAGGTGTCCCTTTTGTAGTCACGAGAGCACTCCATGATTTTCTTCCTGCTCTTTCTCTTTTGTCTTATGCCTTCTTTCCAACATATTCTTTTCTCTAATTGCAGTTCCAGATTCCTTGGAAAGTTGGAGGGTGTGGAGCTTAATATAGTGGTTTCCTTTAGACAGAATATTAGTGGAAAAGAGAAAAGAAATTACTTCAGCCTTTTACATACTCCATTTTATTTAACCCTTACAACATCCTCCGGTGTAGACATCATTATATTTATTTGCCAGATGAGGAAACTGGGGTTCAGTGAGACAAAATACCTTGGGTCCAGTCAAACAAATAGCAAGGGCGGTGCTGGGACTTAAACCAATGTCCAGATGACGCCAAAGTCCACTGCCATTTCAATATATCACACTGGCCCACTTGACGGGAAAAAGCTGTTTTAGTGAAGAGACTGTCAACAGCAGGTCTGGCCCAAGGCTGAGAGAGCTGCCACTTCTGACTTTCTCACATCTCATAGAGCACTTCATTTGAAATGCCTTAGCCCTTGGGAGGTACATGGAGCCAACACTCAATTATCTGTGACCTTGGAGGACAGAAGGAGCAAGCAGCACAGTCACTGCAGTTTATGACTACTTTAAAACACTCCCTGCAGCCATTAGTTCCAACCTTCTTTTCCCACCAAGGTTTTGATAAAAGCAAGACAGAGGGTTCCGAGTTTCAGCATCTCTGATTTTTTTTTCTGTTCCCTGCCTTGGTTGTGGGGGAGAGAGACAGGGGTTAACAGATACTAAAAAGAAGAAGAAAGAGGGGCAGAAGTGGGAAACCAGGTGGAGGAGAGCGCCTGGGAATTGTCCACAGATGGCTTCACAGGTTTGTCTTCTTTCCCTTCCCTGTCCTGAAACATGGGAATCCCTCCTCTTCTCTCCCCATCCCACCTCCATTTTCTAACAGCAAATGTGGAGGCGTCAGTGGGCTCTCTCAAGACCACAGAGTGAACCTATGTTGGAGCCAAGAGACTGACTCAGATTTCCCCCAGCTTGGCCCTTTATGTCTCTTTTAAATCATTCTCGAAAATGTACCTGTCTTGGTTTCTTACTTTCCGCGGCTCATGGAAGCAAGCTCTTCATTGTCATTTATCAGTAGCAAGCAGTTTTCAGGAAAGTCCCTAACTGGTGAACTGAGAGCCATTTTTTCAGATTGTGCCCATTTTCATTGACCATGGAATCCAATCAGTTGCTCAACTATTTACTGAGCTCCCGTTAGGTGCAAAGACTCAAGGACTTGGAGATGGACGGGATGTTATTTCTGCCAGCTTCCAAGGATCTTCCTACCAAGATGGCTCCCATTTTGTGAAGCCTATCCGTAATAGCTCTTATTTCACTTACTATCTGTGAAACACTATTGGTATTTAGCATGGTCTTGAATGTGGTCGCCTTCATTTCTTTTGTTAATGGCTTTATTCCTTCTCTGTACCGTATTATTAAAGAATGTAACCCCTTCTTTTCTTGCCTGATCCTAACTTTCACAGAATCATGGAGTGTTGGAGAAGGAACTTCAGAGACATTTAGTCCAATCCCTACCAAAGAAATCTCTTTTAGAATATGCCTGACCAAGGGTGATCCAACCTCTGAAAGTTTTCCGTTAGAGATTCATTGCCTCATGAAGCAACCTGAGCCATTGTGAGGCAGCTCTAATAATAATTTGACCCCTTTCACCGAGTCAGAGTCTCTTCCTGTAGCCTGTATGCAGGCTCCCTCCAACGTAAAATCCAACCAGACCTCTTCCATCCCAACGCCTTCAGTAATTGAAGAAAGTTACTGGAGCAGACCCCTCAGCTCCAATTCCTTCAACGTTTCCTTATTTGATATGGTCTCCAAGTCTTTTATGATCCTGATTATCCATAATGTAGAGACGGTCTGGTGTCAGGCAGACCGGGGTTTGGATCCCGTCACTGCTGTTTGCAACTACATGGCCTAAGGCAGATTTGAGTCCCCAGGTTCCTCAGTTATAAAGTGGAAATATTAGTGGTACCTATTCAGTGAGTTCTTTGATTCAAAGAGAGGTCCGGCGCAATGCCTGGCAGGGACACAGTAAACGTCCATGAGAAAATAGCAGTGTTTAGTCTTCTCAGTGCTAGACAGAACAGCCCATATATGTTATGACCAGCGCAGATTAAATTACGCTACCCCCAACCCCATCATCTGGGCCTCGTATTCACAGTATGGTTGGCATTAGACTAATTATCCTTTAGACTTGTGGTCACCTAAACAACTACATTTTTTTTTTGAGAGAGAGAGAGAGCGCACGCATGTGTGTACCTGCACGTGGTGGGGAGGGGCAGAGGCAGAGGGAGAGAGAATCTTAGACAGGCTCCACACCCAGCGCAGAGCGTGACTTGGGGCTCAGTCTCACAACCCTGACATCATGACCTGAGCCAAAATAAAGAGTCTGACGCTCAACCAGCTGAGCCACCCAGGTGCCCACAGCTACATTATATTTGCTCAGACTTGTAAGTAAGGTTTCCCGTTGTATATTGATAGATTTCGAAGGCTGATATAGAATTTTACATTTATCTTTGATGCATGTAATCATGTTGACTCATGCTCTTTTTCCAATGTGTGGAGGCTGTTTTGAATTCACTGATTCATTTGTTCACTGAATACTTACTATGTGCCACATGGTTCTAGGACATGGGGATATAACAGTGAATAAAGCAGACAATCGCTATTCTTATTAATCTTCTCTAGTAAGGGAGGACAGAAAAAATTATGTCAGGAGTAGTAAGTGCTATGAAGAAAAATAAAGCAGAGTGATGGGGATAATATCGACGTGGGGCAGCCAGGAGATGCTCTTCTGGTACAGAGGCCTGCAGTGAGTGAGGCAGTGAGCCGGGCGGGTACCTGCTGGAAGGATGTTTCAGGAAGGTTCTGGAATGCATTGAAGTCGTGTTCATTCCTTAGTTCTCCCTGCTCTACCCAATTCTTCCCCTAAAGAAATAATGTGGAAAAATAGAGGCCTTATGGAGCCTTTTAAAGCCTAAACCCAGTTTGGCTTCAGTGAATTTAAGGAAGAAAAGAAAGCCCAAACTTGTTGAGGGTTTCTTGTATGGAAAAGACAAGAGTAAAGGAAGGGAAGGAAACAATGTTTCTCTGTAGTTATTTGTTCATTCAGCAAATAGTACCAAGTACCAGCTCTGCGTTTTTAGTGCTGGTGAGACAGAAATGAACAAAACAGAAAAAAAATCCCAGTCCTCATGAAACCTATTCTCTAGTGAAGATACATTTCTTGCAGTAAATTTATACACGTGTGTGTGCCTATATATATTATGTGTGTGCACACGAGTGTGTGTGTCACTGTGTATAAGAAAGATAAGAAAGACATAAGGAGAAAGTGACACAGGGCTAGGACTCGTGGGTCTCAGTGGGAAGAAGGCTGAACTTTTACGTAGGGCGGTCAGGGAAGGCCTTCCTAGGAAGGTGATATTTGCACAAAGAGCTGACATTTTCCACAGTCCCTATTTCTTCCTATCTAAAATACCAGTATTTGGGAAAAAATAAAAAGTAAAATAAAATAAAATATGAGTATTTGGAACTGGGAGCTGGAATTTCGCACATAGTTTTAAAGAACTCAGATCCAGATTTCTTTTTACCTCCCACCCACTTTTGCCACCCTTGAACGCCCTACCCAGACCACCCAGAGTCAGCCCTACATCCTTCCACCTAACAGCCATTCCGTCAACACGAGCCCACTGCAAACCCTGTACCAGATGCCGTGGAATATTCTCCTGAAACCAGACACACCCGTGCCCTTGTGTGTTGTGTAACAGTTGAGGTAAGAGGTGACTTTGTAACACAGGGCAACTTAACGTGAAACACAAATCAGTAAGAATGAACAAAGTCCTTGAGTGCTGAGAGAAGGCCGAGAAAAGAACAGGGAGTCAGGTGGGGCTCTTCAGGGAAGGCTTCCTGGAGAAGAGAAGGATTTCATCCAGGTTTGGTGGAAAGGAGCAGCCATGGATTGGTTGGAGAGGATGGCTCAGGGCCTCTCCCAGGGAGGGGAGCTTTCTCAGCCTAGACGAGCACATGTTGCTATGCAAGCTCGGTTGCAGGTTACCTTGGCTCTGCAGAGGGGTTGGTCTGGACAGGGGGTTGAGGTCCACCTGCCTTGACACATCTCTGGTCTCCACCTTCAGATGTGTCCCCAGTGGTGGCTGGCCTCGTTGGGGCGTCTGTGCTGGTGGTGTGCGTCTCAGTGACCGTCTTTGTGTGGACATGCTGCCACCAGCGGGCAGAGAAGAAGCACAAGACCCCACCATATAAGTTTATCCATATGCTCAAAGGCATCAGCATATACCCAGAGACCCTCAGCAACAAGAAGAAAATCATCAAAGTGCGGAGAGACAAAGATGGCCCTGGGAGGGAAGGTGGGCGCGGGAACGTGCTGGTGGATGCAGCAGAGGCCGGCCTACTGGGCCCCGACAAAGGTCCCAGCTCCAGCTCTTGCATAGACCAGTTACCCATCAAGGTGGACTATGGGGAAGAACTGAGGAGCCCCATGGCGAGCCTGACCCCTGGGGAGAGCAAAGCCACGTCTCCGTCTTCTCCAGAGGAGGACGTCATGCTAGGGACCCTCACCTTCTCTGTGGACTATAACTTCCCGAAAAAAGCCCTGGTGGTGACGATCCAGGAGGCACACGGGCTGCCGGTGATGGACGAGCAGACCCAGGGCTCTGACCCCTACATCAAAATGACCATCCTTCCCGACAAGCGGCATCGGGTGAAGACCAGGGTGCTGCGGAAGACGCTGGACCCCGTGTTTGACGAGACCTTCACCTTCTACGGCATCCCATACAGCCAGCTGCAGGACCTGGTGCTGCACTTCCTCGTCCTCAGCTTCGACCGCTTCTCCCGGGACGACGTCATCGGGGAGGTCATGGTGCCGCTGGCTGGCGTGGATCCCAGCACGGGCAAGGCGCAGCTGACCAGGGACATCACCAAAAGGAACATCCAGGTGAGGAGGAAGAGTGTGTCGGGGGGCCAGTGGTTCGGGGGAGATGGGCTCTCAGGGAGCAAATGGAAGGGGGGGGTGTGGACGGCAGGGAGGGGCTGTAGGTAGGAAGCCTGTGGCTATCAAGAATCAGCAGGGGCCAAAGTAAGACGGAGGACCTGTCCGGGTGGGTGTCCTCCAACTTCACGAGGAGAGAGGGACAGGTAGGTCGCTTCTGAAATTTCACTCCGAGGTTGGCATCCTGACGCTAAATCCAGCAGGCTCGCCCCCACCAGCCCTAGACCCTCATCCTATCAAGGACGTGGGGGCCAATTTCTTCTCCAAAGTCATGTGTGATCTTCCTCCAGTGAACCATGATGGGGCTTCCCTGTCCAGCGCCGACCAGGTCACGCGTGGGTCTTCTCATAGCCTTTCCACCCGTGCGGGTTAGTGAGCCGCTTCCCCTCCGAGCCCCTGACCCAGGCCGAGCCCCTGCTGCAGACGCTCCTCCCGTGTACCCCGGGGCACACACGGTGGAAGGGGAATGAGGGCCACCCTCCTGCCTGCTCCCCGCTAGGCCGGCATTGGCTCTTGAGTTGTATTTTCAGGGGTGCAAGAGACGTGCCCCTACATTCCTTAGTTCATGGCTTTCTTACACAATGGGGGCGGGGGGCAGTGAGGTTGTCCGCGAGCGCTCTGGCCGCACTGGCTGCCATCACGCCCCCACTCCCTGCTTCCCAGCCGAGGGGCACAGGTGAGTCACTGAACGCTGCTAAGCTTCTGTTTCCCCATCTGTAGGATGGAGCTGATAACAGTGTGCTCCTCAGAGGGCGTGAGGGTGGGAGGCGGTAACAGGTCTGGCACGTTGCTGCCCTTGAGGAGCTCTGCTTCCCTGGGGGAGAGACCATCCTGGCAACTGCCACATAGTGCGGCAGGGGTCTTGAAAGAGGTTGTTGGCATTTTAAATTTAGCCTTTCATTCCTGTTTCAAGGTACAACGTAAGTAGTTAGTAACAAGGGCTTTGAAGTCAAAGCTGAGTTTGAATCCAAATTTCGCCCGCTCACGGGGCTCGGCTTTGCAACTCTGATCTCAGGGTCCCACAGGAGTGAAGCAGGAGGGTGCGTGTGCACAGCCCCTCGCATGCAGCGACCCTCCAACAAATTGGACCCACTATCATTATCGTTGCCACTGTTTCTGCTGTTAGTAAGGCTTGGTCCCCGGGAGCTGCACGTGGTTCAAGACGGTTATGTTCTGTATGATGAAGTAAAGGAAGTCAAGGGAGCCTGAGTCGGTACAGAAGGAGGTGGGAGGCTCAGAGAGGTTGTCAGAACCACTGAAAACAGCCGCACGTCGCGCACAAAGAGCCGTGGCTTGAGGCCGTGCTTATCTCCTGATGCCCACCTACAAGCCCACACTGGACTCAACTGGGGAGGCGGGGGCCTCAGGATTGGACAAGAGAGGCTTCTGGGCCAGTAGGGGCTGCATGTGCAGTGAGCTCCAGGCACAAGGTTTACCCTCTACCAGGGGACAATGCCCCAGGCTGCGGGGGAGCCAGGGAGCCCTGCCCTTGGAGCATGTCCCAGGCACCTGTCCCCCTGCCGCCGGCCCAGCCGTGCTTCTACCCCCTGAACCACTCTGCCTTGCAGCAGCCAGGGAAACCCAAGCATTTTCAGAGTATCAGAGGGGTTTGGTCCGGGCATAAACACGGGTCCCAGGCCAGGACACAAGGAGACGTCCTAGAGTCCAACACAGCTCTTGTATCTTCTGAGGTTGGAGTCAAAAGCACGGATAGACACTATGGAATGACCTGTTTTCATCCCACTCCATCCCCTTCCCCTTGCCCGCCATCTCTTTTCCTCAGGGTTCTGCCAAGCCCTCCCGGCTGCCTGACACCCCTTTCCAGCAGCTCCAGTGCTCCACTGCCTGCCTTCCTCCCACTGCCCACGCTGTCCCTGCCTGCAGCCCCAGCCTCGGTAGAGCCATCAACTGGCTGGACTCCCCTAGACAGCTCCTGCTCTCATAGCCCAGGGCCAAAAGCAGGCGATGGCTCTGTGCCAAGCTGCAGCTGGGAAGAGACTGGCCAGGAAAGGGACTGATTTGGGCTGGGAACAAAACAGCCTCAAATCCAGGACACTGGCCAGGGAGCACAGACAATGGCATTTGCTAAACTACCAAGGGCTCTTGGCAAGACCCAAGTTTCTTTCCACTTTATTAACTCCCTTCAGGAGGGACAAGCCAGGGCTAGGATCCTGAGCAACACATCCCCTGGGAGAGGCCCAGACAGGACACGCAGAGGCTGTGCAGACCTGCACCAGAGCTTTCCAGCCTCCTGAACGTCCTAAGCGTGTTTCCCAAGCCAGCGCCGGTGGGCAGGGCTGTGTTCCATCCTGAGCCATCCTGAGCCATGGCCATCACCGTGCTGGTCTGGCCGCTAGTCCCCAAGCCTCCCTGCAGCGCAGCCTCCCTGCCATGGCCAAGAGTCTGCCCTTTCTGGATCTCCCCTTGGCTCATCGGTTAGAGCCATTCCACTCTGTGTAAAGAGCTTTTTCTGATTTGTGGAAGGCATCCACTTATAATACGGGGCCAAATTATCTTCTCTCACCCAGAGGCCTGGGTGGGGACTGGTGAGAATTGCACTTCTCCAGATAACACCCCCCCAACTGCATATCCCCCCGTAGCAGAAAAATCACCTCTTGTCCTTTCCACTGCGGCCCAGCTGAAGAAGCCCAGGACTGGTCATCCTCTCTGGCCCCTTCCATCTGGCTCATTTCTCTGGGCCCGTGATCGCTGTCTCTCTAGGTCTCATCTAGGCTGGACCGTGAAGTCTAATGGGATCACCGAGAGCACTCTTGGCTCTTATGAATATATAAGACGTAAGAAGCATTAAAAATTAACCCTTGATTATTAGTGAAAGGTCACAGTATAAATTCTATAATGCCCAAAATCTCTGATCTCTGAGTTAGACCCAAGAACTAGCTTTTTTTTTTTTTGAGTGGCAGCTTTTTTTTTCTAATATTTTATTCAGATAGACATTTTTTAAAAAGTAGGCTTTATACCCAAGGTGGAGCTTGAACTGACAACCCTGAGATCATGAGTCGCCTCTCTTGCAACTGAGTGAGCCAGATGCCTCAGGATAAAAATTAACCTGAATTTACATTCCCGTAATAAATCCCCCACAAGGAGAAGGGAGGCCAGAGAGGGCTGGGGGATCAAGAACAGAAGTAATTGGCAAGTGGGTCATGCAACTTCCCCCGAATTTCTTCAGGTCATTGTTTTCCCAATCACTTCCTGTCTTTCCTGGGCCGCATCTGGTGTTGATGGCCTGCGACAGTGGTCATGGGAATGACAGGATTCTTAAGATCTCAGATTTGTAAGGACCCTGAGAAGCCCTGCATTGGAGCCAAAAGGGACTGAAAAGAAAGAAACGAGCCAGGGAGAGGGTATAGCTGTGCTTATGTGTCGGGGAGAAAAAGAGGGACATGTTTGAACAGTACGGTTTTTGTCTCTCTCGTTTTCCCAAGACTGTGATTTGTGTGGAGGGGCCCTTGGGACGTCTGGCCCCAGCGAAGGTGAGCTGAGGATGTGTGGGTCCGCCTAGTGCAAAGGCCTCGTGGCTGGACGTTCACTCTGGAAGGGGCTCTGCTCGTTCGGGGAACAGAGCCTCACCTGAGCATGTCTTTCATCCGCGTGTCTTCTTCAAGACCGCTGGGCCGGCTCCTCTTCTCCACCGTGGGAGGCAGGAGCCTGCTGTCGGAGAGCAAAGCTCCCAGCTCTTTCAGGCGTGGATAAGACCCCCGTGCTTCTGCCTGCCTCACGAGGCCCGGGGGCTGGGAAACGGAGCTCGCTCCCAGCCCTTGACAAAGAGCCCTTCAGAAAGAGCCATTGAGGGTGCTACTTGCGGTGGGAATTGGCTAGAAAGGGAAGGGGGGAGGGGACGTGAAATCTGGCCTTCAGTGCTGGACCAGAGCAGTATTCGGGTGGTGGGACGGGCATTCTGCCCGAGCAAAATGGCCAAAGGTGAAAGGTGTTCTCAGATGGAGAACAACTGCCCAAGGGGTGATTTGGGGGGAGAAAATTATGAGAAGGGCAACCAGAAGTTATCCACTTTCCCAAAGCTAGGGGAGGGGCTTGGGGATTTCGATTTTGCAAAGATTTCGCTCTAATGGGTGATTTACAAAACACAGTTTAACCAAATAATTAGGAAATCCAAGCTATAATTTTATAGTCAAGCCTTTTTTTTTTTTTTTTTTACAAATAAAACTCTTTGGTTTTTTTGTTCGTTTCCTTTTTGTTTTAATGATCAGGTTTATTTTTTTAGGTATTTACTTTTAAGTAGGCTCCATACCCAGCGTGGGGCTTGAACTCACAGCCCACGGTCAAGCCTGGCACGCCTCACCGGCTGCTCAGCCCAGCACCCCTCGAAAACTCTTTGCTTTTCACATCAATTTCCTCTTTACCCTTCTTCTGTATGTTAAGTTCAAGTTGTATTGAAAGCTTGCATGTGCATATTCAAGAGTGGTCCAGGCATAGACCTCAAACCGAGTTCACATTTCCTTATTCGTGGCCTCGGAGGGGAGTGGCGGCCCAGACCGTCCAGAACTACCTTCAGATCGGTGCTGTGCCCCGGAGCTCTCCGTGATGGCGGAAGTGGGACACTTGAAATACTGTTCATGGGTCTGAGGAACTGAAATTTTATTTAATGGTAATGAGTTAAAATTTAAATTTTAGCGGACACGTGGAGCTATTTGCGCCTGTGCTGGTTAGCTCAGTTCCGAATGTTCTCGTGGATGGCATTTAACTCTCTTGTTCACGTGGGATTCCTCTCCTGATGTCATTTGGCTGTAGCTAATAGTGAAAATGAGTTCACGTTCTCTGCCTGGGTTCTGACTCATGTGGAAAGGAAGCAAGCAGAGCAACACCGGTTGGCAGGGGCAACGAGCCTGGGATTTTAAAGTGGTCGAGGGTACTTCCCGTGGATGTCATCAAGAGCTGACAACATCTATGCTACAGGGAAGGAAAAAACGTGGGGCTTCAGTCTAGCAGAGAAAAGCCGTGAAAATCTTTTCTCAAGTCTGTTGTCTTTGGGACTTCAATTTCAAAAGCTAAAGGCTAAGTTTAGATTTTCGTCATTTTATGCCCTACGAGAGACATTTCCATACGTTCCTGGTATGAAATAGAGCCTCAGGAAAGTTTCTGAACCATGTGAAATATTAGTACAGTTTCATTCCTTGAGATGGGTTGGGCTTCTGATCAAAGCACAGACGTTGAGGTTTCTTCCTCGTTTTTCATTGATGAGCTAATTCACTGATGTTGTTCGAGCACAGGCCCCCCAAGAAGGGAGGGCTTGCTGACAGTAGGCTCCCCCCTCGTCCCCATTTCAGCCGACCCTGAGTAGACGTGTCACACAGTAAGTCATTTTGTGAGTATGAATGTGGCATACATTCATAGGCTGGTGGTGGGTACAGTCTGCTCTGGCTCAATCCGAGAACACTTCCCGGAGTAGGTGACATTTCTTTGAGGCTTTGAAGAATACAAGGAATAAGAGTTGGTAGTGGGGGGGGGTTTTGTCCCAAATTTCCTTATTTTGTCCAATATTCCTGGAACCCCACCTCCTTTTGTTTTCCTTCTCCCAGCGTCATCCCTACTTTATAAACCAGAAATATACACAAAAAATTTTTTAAAGATTTTATTTATTCATTTGAGACAGATACAGAGAGAGAGAGCGCACAAGCAGAGGGAGGGGCAGAGGGAAAAGCAGGCTCCCCGCTGAGCAGGGAGCCCTAAACATGGGGCTCGATCCCAGGACCCTGGGATCATGACCTCAGCCAAAGCAGACACTTAAGCACCTGAGCCGCCCAGGAGCCCTGAAATACGCAACTTTTTAAAAAAAATTTAAAAACGAGAAAACAAAAGAAACACGATAAATAAATAAAACAAAAAAAATAAGCTAGAAACGCACGAACTTGCCCTCCACTTTGGTGAGCTCTTCCTGAGACGTGTCGTGCCCCACGCCCCCTCTGCTATGGGTGCCCCGGGTCCCAACCCTGGTGTCTGCTCCGCAGCCTGATGAGGCAGCCTCTGGGCCCACCTCCCGTCCAGTTCATTCTCCAGCTCTCACTAGAACAGTACTAGTCTCCGTGAGACCGTCCCACGGCGGCAGCTGTCCCGCGCTGGCAGCCGTCCCCTGGCCTGTGTGCTGCGGCGGGTCTGCTGTTTGGTTAGAAGCCCCCATCCCCCCCGCACGTCCCACCTTGCACCAGCATCCCAAGGGCAGCACCTCCCCTCCCACCATTCTCGGAACGCAGTGGACCCAATGCCCTTGTAGTGGCCATCCCTGCTGCCCATCCTGACCGGTACATTGCCGCACGGACTCCTGCTCACCTTCATAAAGTCAGCCCAGAGGTCAGCCGCCAAACCCTCCCCTGGGTCCCCCAGCAGTGCTCAGACGGGCTCCTTCCTGCTCTGATGCGGGCATGGGTGTTTCTGTCTGTCTCTTCTGGACATGGTGAGCTCCTTGGGAGCAAGAACCGGATCCTGGGCACCCGGCTGGCTCAGTCAGTGGAACACGCATCTCTTGATCTCAGGGCTGTGAGTTCAAAGCTCTACGCTGGGCGTAGAGATCACTCACAATTTAAAAAAAGAGAGAAAATGGGGGGGGGGGGGAGAAAAAGAAAGAGAAAGAGGAACCAGGTCTTATCAGCTCTGGACCCCCAGTGCCTAGCATGTATCCAAGTATTGTTTAACAGGTCCTTGGAGGGGAGCCTGGTGGCTCAGTCAGTGAAGTGTCTGCCTTCGGCTCAGGTCATGACCCCAGGGTCCTGGGATCGAGCCCCGCATCGGGCTCCCTGCTTCGCGGGGAGCCTGCTTCTCCCTCTCCCACTCCCCCTGCTTGTGCTTTCTGTCAAATAAATAAAATCTTTTAAAAAAATAAAAAATAAAATGAAATGTCCTTGGAGGCCTGGAGGGTTTTTCAATTTCTAAGCAGAGCCTAAAATAAAATTCAAAGAGGGGAACCCAAACTGTGGGTACAGGGGAGGAAGCCAGCTTGGCTGGAGAAGACACTCAGAGGCGGACAGAGCAGGGGTGCACACTTACCGTGCGGAACGAAGGAACAGTCGCCAGGAAGTTCAGGAACCTGCCCAAAGCCAGGGGGCGAGTGAATTACAGCCTCAGGTTTCCCGCGTTCCACCATCCAGTTGCTAAAACTTAGCCGAGAACCAGACGAGGCGACAGGAGAGAATGCGCTTTTCTAGGCGCTGGCACAGGTAAAATGTTACCCGTTTAATTAATCCTGATGAAGCTCTGAGGTCGGTGCTGTTTTTATCTGCACCTTCAGACGAGGAAATTGGAGCACAGAGCCGTCCAGTTCTCGTCCAGGTCACACAGGCGGGGCGCAGCCAGATCAGTCTGGCCTCAGAGTCGCGCGCGGGAACACCCGGCGAGGCGGCCTCTCCGTGCAGGTGGTTCCGTTTCGTATCAGGACTGTGATGAGACTGTCCGTTTCCCTCCCTGTGAGATGCGGTAGTGAAACGCTGGCGGGACGCACATTTTCTGTGGCCCCCGCACACCTGCTGTCCCTGCCCCCCCCCCCCGCCCCCGTCCAGGACTCTCACCTGCTGTTTCCTCTTCGCAGAAGTGCATTAGCAGAGGGGAGCTCCAGGTGTCTCTGTCCTACCAGCCCGTGGCACAGAGACTGACCGTGGTGGTCCTCAAAGCCCGACACCTGCCGAAAATGGACATCACCGGTCTCTCAGGTAGCAGCTATTTACCTCGACCTGCCTCGGGCCCCCTGGCCCCACGCCGCCCCGCCCGCGCCCCGACATGCCCGACGCCCTTCGGTTCTCCCCCGCTCCTCTGCGCGCGTTCCCTTCCCTGTGACTACCTGGGCTCTAGATGTCCCGAGTGCAGGAGGTGCCCCGGCTGAGCGGATAGGGTCAGTCATTGCTGAGGTGTCCCGAGTGGGGTGCACGCCAGGCGCTGAGCCCGTTCCAGGGCAGACCTCTCCAAAAGACTGCAGGCGTTCGTGAGTCCCTGTGCCCTGGAACACGCTTCCCGGTCTCGTGGGCTTTCTTCAGTCCTGACTTGGGGAAGTTGTTCTGGCATGTTCCTGCTTGGCTCCCTGGGACCCTCACCCGGGCAGCAGACCCACCTGAAGTCAGAGTGCGTTTGGGGTGCAGTCCCCGCAGACCACGTGTGAGTGGCCACCACAGAGATGAGCACCAGAGCCCCCCACCCCCATGAAGCCACCATTTGAGAGGAGGACCGTGTCATGGGCCTGTCTCCCTTTTCTCTTGTCTCTCTGGTGGCCCCAGATCCTTACGTCAAGGTGAACGTCTACTACGGCAGGAAGCGCATCGCCAAGAAGAAAACCCACGTGAAGAAGTGCACTTTGAACCCGGTCTTCAACGAGTCTTTCGTCTACGACATCCCCCCTGACCTCCTGCCCGACGTGAGCATCGAGTTCCTGGTCATCGACTTCGACCGCACCACCAAGAACGAGGCGGTGGGGAGGCTGATCCTGGGGGCACACAGCGTCACCAGCAGCGGCGCCGAGCACTGGAGGGAGGTCTGCGAGAGCCCCCGCAAGCCCGTGGCCAAGTGGCACGGTCTGAGCGAGTACTAGTCGTGTCGTCCTCGCCCGAGCCGGGGCCAGGCGGGCCGGCGGGGACAGAGATTCTAGACAGCAGCAGACTCAGAACCTCAGATTAGTTGTAGAAGATTTCTTACCAAACACACCCACAGAGAACACCCCACATGACCACAGCTGCAGATCAGTTCTTAGCGATGACGATTGTTCTCCTTTGCAAGGCACTAGAAATCCTTTTTTTTTAATGGGGAAAAAGAGAGGGAAAGGCCTCACAAGTCTATATATAACAATGTAACCTTATACTTGCATGTCTAATACAAACTGAAGAAATTAGCCTAACTGCCAATATCGAGTTACAGATTTTGATCCATGAAAATTGTGTTTTGTGCCGACTTGTATTTGCTGATTACCTGAAATTGGCCTCTTTTTACTGGGCTTCTCTGGAGAGTGACTCCTGCCCCCCCACCTCTGCAAACGGATGTTGTTTTGCTCATGTGAAACCTCATAGTGTCGTCACCCCGTCGTGTCTCCCTCCCACCTCGGACGGCTCTGCTCTGGGAGCTCAGGGTCCAGAGGTTTGTCGTGAGCCAAGAAGCGAAGGTGGGGTGCGTGAGGCAGGGTTTGCAGGGGAAACAGGATTTGGGACGTGGCGTTTTTGCGGCCACGCTCCTGCAGGGAGGGCCCGGGGCGGCTCAGGGTTAACTCGCGATGAAGCACGTGAACACAGCAGACTTCGAGGTAGAATTCGGGCTTACGGAACCCGATGTGTTCTCGGGAGAGCACTTTGGAGCCTTCCAGTCCGGCTGGGTTGGCTCCCGGGGGCTGGGGCGGCCGGCCCCAGGCACTGTGTGTGGGTGTGGGCACCCCGTCGCGTGCGGCACCCCCGCCAAGTGACCGCCACTTGGTGTGAAGGATGCAACCGGCCTTTATTTTTCCAGAAATGCTGACCCATGAGAAGCTTTCGAGTTTTCTCAGGTAGCTTAGATGAGATTGGTTTTGCTTCATAAGGAAAAGGGCCTTCAGAAATTATTCTTTATCCTTAAATTTTTCAATTATGGCTCTTAAAACTAAGGAAGGGAGTGAAATGAGTAAATGGGAGAGTTACTGCGTAGTCAAGGTAACCTGGATTCTTTTCTACCGTCCTGTCCCTCAGAACAGAGTGCTTAGTTCTTGGCTTTTACTGAGCGCTGAGACTAGGTGCAGGGCCGGGGGAAGCACGCGGCTCCGTCCCCCTCCTGCCGCTGGGCAGCCGCCGTGGCGAGGGAGCCGGCGTCTCGCCGGGATTAGAACTTCGCTCTCCGGACTCCTGGTCGGCCACGGCTCTAATGTTGAGACCTGTCAGGGCAGAGCCTGGTCGGCAGGCCGGGAGCTTGTCCGCGCAGCAGACCTTGCCGCCGGCCTGCAGAGGAGCTCAGATCGGCAGCCGCGGGAGCCGCGGCCGGAAAGAGCAGGTCCACACCCGCACGAGAGCATCCCTTCCGACTGCTTCTGAGGGGGCTGGCTGTCCGCGGACAGAGTGGCGGTGGTGCCTGTGACATTCTCTTAGCTCCCGTGGATTTAAGACCAGTCTGCTCCCAGAATCCTTTTGTTGTTCTTTATAAAGCCTGGATTCTTGACAGTGCTGAGCAGCTCTGAGCAGGCACAAAGCCCACTCTGTTCTTGTCCCTGCCCCCCCCCGCCCCGCCCCCTTCATCTGACTCACTGTCCCATCAGGGTGTCCACGCCACCAGTCTCGATCCTATACTCCATGGAATGTAAATACTGTATCATACGTAGAAGAAAATTTTTGTTTTCTAAAAATGCATTTTGAGATAGTTTAATGTAAATCTGACAGGAGCATTCTGAAGCCCCATTAGGAACAAATCTTAAATGCTTCCTCTTCATCGCCTTAATGTCTGAAGATCAGAAATCGCTGAGCAACCCGCTTCTGTTTCCTTCCCAGAAACAACGCAAAGCAACAGGTGGAGATAGTCTGGTCTTTGCCCCGCTGAGCAGGCTGCTCAGCCCCTCCCGCCAGCCACCTGGGAAGGCCACCTCACCCCACTCCCCTCTTCCCCATCCCCCGCAGCTTTCTTCCTCCCAGTCTTTGGGTCTGTGGAGCGGTGGGTGGTGAGGTGACAGGCTGGGAACCGGCAGGCCGCACGGGGCTGCTCCCTCCTACCTCACCCCGGATCCATCCCGCGCTTGGCCTCGCTGTCCCAAAGTCTCCCGGCTGCCTTTGGCTTGCACCCGAGCCCCTCCCGGAGCAGCCGGCACCTCCTCCCTCCGAAGAGTCAGTTGAAAGACAAGAGAGTCGCCCCCGAGCTTTTGCACAAGGCACGCATGGTCAGGAACGGGTTAGGAACGGTCACTTCGGATTTCCAAGAGTCAGGCCTTCTCTGTTGATATCTTGATTCCTCTGGGAAGACAAGAGTTTTTCTTAGTAACAAAAGTCCCCTTATGAGTTATTCCTCCTTTCAGTTCTTCTCAGTGGAGCACAGCCAAGACGTACGTGTCCAGGAACGCGCTCCAGCTACGGAAGCAGATAGAACTGGTTTGTGGGACAGGAGCGGCGGCGGGCTCAGGAGAGGGAATGAGGCAGGTCTTTTCTTGGAAGGCTTTTCTTGTGGCCGCGATAGTGACGTTGCCCTCACCAGGACCCTTCTCCGATGTGGTCGTCTTTCTTTACCTTGTGTCTTCTCTTGTACAAAATGAAACTCAAATGTGTCAAATTTAAAAAAGAAAAAAAAAAAAGAAAAAACCAGAAAAGCCAACATGAGTTGTGTGAAGCTTCGTAACGCTGTAATGCTAGCCTACACTATGTCATGCTATCTTGTATGTGGAGTTCGCTAACGCAGCACCCAAGTGCAGAATAAAGACTGACTCACATTCAACACACAGGCGCACCAGCATGGCTTTCTTGGGAGCTGGGTGGCCGTGAGCAAGTCAGCACTCAGACTCCAACAGGATGATCCCGGGCACGTTTCCCAGTGTGATCCCCACACCCCCTGAAAATTCAGATCCCAGGGGCGCCTGGCCCGCTCGGTTGGGGAGCCTGCGACTCTCGGTCTCAGGGTCATGAGTTCAAGCCCTATGTTGGGCGCAGAGATTACTGGAGGGAAAAATGCAGATTCCAGGCTTCAGACTTAGAGTCCTTTCTCTAGTCCTTCTGTTTTCCTAAGACAATAACCAGCAAGAGAGATGATGGCTTCAGTGCTCGTTAGCCTGTCCATGTAATTGGAAATACTTATACCCCAAAGCAATGCCAAGAGGGCTGATTCTCTTCTCTCATTCATTTATTCCTAACAAAGATTTGCGCACCGTATGCCGGGTGCTGGGGGCACAACATTGACCCCCAAGGTGCACAGCAGAGGACCTGCTACAATCAGATAATCCCACTAGTAAATATGCCATCACAGACAGAAATGCTCGAAACAGAAGGAATGCAGGCTAATGCACCCCGCAGGGGTCAAGTCCCGGGGTGTTCTAAGGACCCCCTGCATGCCCTGAAGTCTGGAACAATGCACTTTTCCTACTTCTGTCCTGTAGAGATTGCCCTCCCTGCGTGTACGTGCTTCCTTTCTGGAAGCAAGAAGGAAGCCCCTACTCTTTAAAGGTTTCAGTGAAGGAACTAAAAAACTTTTTTAAACGACAAAGTAATAAGCATATTATACAAAAATTGGAAAATAGAGAAAAGGAAGCAAAATTAGTCAGGATTCCAGAACCTTCCCAACCTCTGTCTTCTAGTCTTCTGTGCATTTTTTCCCTGATGCGTCACACAGGGTCACTGTAGAGAACACAGAAAATAAAGTACAAGTTCATAGAAACCGGAAAGCGTCCGTCTACAGGTGGACGTCGCTAGTTTCAGCACATCTTCCCGCCCGCGAACCAGCTGGTGCCGCGGTCACGGCGCACAGGTAGTTTCGCATATCGCTTGTTCTCTAGGGTTAAGTCTGAAGAAATAATATAACATGACAACGATGGTACGAGTATCTTGGCACTTCTGTCTACGGTTAACAGGAAACCCAGTTCAAATTGGCTTAAACACCAAGAACATATACCGGTTCACCCAACTGCAAGTCCACCGGTGGGGCCGGCTTCGGGAGGACCCTGGCGAAAGGTCACTAGTACCATGAGGGTCCCGGGTGCTTCCTGGGGACCCACACTGACACGCAATGTCCACTCAACCCTAACGGTTGTACGATGTTTATAGGACCACTTCCAGGGGAAAAGAGAAGATTGCTTCAGGACCACTCCCAGAAAAATAAGGTAAAGCATCCCCCAGAAACCTCTAGCTTTTCTCTCTTCTAATCTCGCTGATCTAAAATGGGCCATGTGGTCATTGCTGAGCCCATCAGGCAAGGAGGATGGGGGTGTCTTTCGGACTGCCCTGGAACTGAATGTGGGAAACGGGTGGCTTCTTGAATAAAATGTCATTTCCTTTGGAAGGAGAAATGGGGGCTGGGCGGGCAGCGAATGGGGACCACGTTGTTTTCCCTCTTCAGCACCTGTCGCCCACAGCATTTTCTCCAGTGATGTTATAACAAACTCTCAGACAACAGCCGCCGACCTCATCCACCCCTGTACCTTGTGGTTTGACAAGACAAACAGCCTAGCGCTTGGGGTCCTCTTTAAATGATTCAAGAGCAGGGCGCCTGGGGGGCTCAGTTGGTGAAGCGTCTGCCTTTAGCTCAGGTCATGATCCCAGGGTCCTGGGATCAAGTCCCGCATCGGGCTCCCTGCTCAGCAGGGAGTCTGCTTCTCCCTCTCCCTCTGGCACTCCCCCACAACTCGTGCTCGCTCTTTCTCTCTGCCAAATAAAATCTTTAAAAAATTTTAAAAACCCAAATAATTCAAGAGCAAATCAGTTTAGCCACAGAGCATAATTTTTCAGAAAGCTGAGAACATCTCTGTTCTTTTTTTTAAGTTTAGTTAAGTCCTCTCTCCACCCAACGTGGGACTGGAACTCACAACCCCGAGATCAAGAGTCACAGGCTCCTGAAACTGGACGTTTTCAGGATTGACATTCACTCACACCAAATCAGTCTTCTATCTGGCATTTTCCCAAGTTGACACTGAATTGTTCACCAAGGAGCTGGAACCCCTACACATCCCTTTACCTCCCCCTCCCCCATTCTCCACCACTCAATCCGCACCTCTGACCTGGGATTGTGCACATCACAACAGAGGTGCCTGGGGCACCTGGCTGGCTCGGGAGGCACGTGACTCTTGATCTCAGGGTGGTGAGTTCAAGTCCCCATGTTGGGTGTGGAGCCTACTTAAAAAAATTCAGAGGTTCCTGAAGAACAGAACCGAGCCGCCAAGACCTGTACTCTTGTTGTTATTCACACAGCTGAATCCCCAACATCCAACCCAACGCCTGGCATCCAGCAGGCGCTCAATAAAGGTTTGTGGCATGAAGGGGGGACAAAATATTGTCTAGGAAGCAGACCTAAAACAAGCACAAAACATCTGTGCCTCTTCTTACTTGTTACTGAGTTGGTTTCCAAAGACGTGTGGTCTGGAGCAGAGTCTTGTGTTCGTTAGTGTTTTGGGTGGTGCCAGTAGTGGGTGTGTCTCGGCTGCAGCCAGACCCCCATGTGCTCTCGAGGCTGTCTGCCACTCCGACAGCAGAGTGGCCACGGTGTTTTGGGTGGGACTAACCTGGGGGTGCAGCCGCCCCCCCCCCCCCCCGCCAGCAGAGAGTCTACACTGGGTTACACTGCACGTGAGCACAGACCGGAACTCGCCTTCGTATCAAGTGCTGGTGTGCAAGGAAATTAGGGAAAGCGTCTGATGGGGGGGCGGGAGGGGAATTCTGAAGCTGGAGATTTTCTCCTGGCTCAGAGCAAACTGCAATAAAACTAGCAATAACCAGCTCTGGGAAGGGCAGGAAATGACACGTCCCCACCCCAGCAGCTTTTGTTCAAAAAACTGGGTGACTTAACGATACGATCGTGTGTGCTGAGTTTTTTTAAGCAAGGACTATTAGACAAAGCTAAAACATTTCAGTAATTTTGTCTCAAGGCCAACTCAAGTTTAAAAGTTGATTGGAAATTTCAGCACACCGCAAACATTAAGACTTAACCGTCCTTTGTTCTTCTATCCAGGGGTTTCCTTCCTAACAAGGTAGAAGTTTATTTTTCTTGCTTGTCCCCCAGCCACGGCCCTTGTTTCGTCCTGCATCTTCTCACTGCTTACTCCCGGCGCTCCCCACCCCACACCGCTCCAACAGAGCTGCTAACGTTTTCCGCACCTGGGGACAGCCACCTGTCACCGCTCCACACCGTCTTCCGATGCCCGCCCAGGGCACTCGACATCATCGGGCTCAGTGACTCCCCAT
Source organism: Ursus americanus (assembly GCF_024610735.1). Lineage (NCBI taxonomy): Eukaryota > Metazoa > Chordata > Mammalia > Carnivora > Ursidae > Ursus > Ursus americanus. The sequence goes on from NC_142128.1 coordinate 42,059,724, forward strand.
CTAGGAAAGGTGGCATGGCTGCCATCACGGTCCTCCGGGATTCCATACAGATTCCTGGAGCCTATCAGAATCCATCAAATCAGAATCTCCAGGGGTTAGGCTGAGAAAATGAGAGAACAGAACAGAGCAGCTCTTGGCTGACAGGTACTTGGGAGGCACACACACTTCAGACCGGCCCTCGCGCTTCCCACGCCCTCAGCCCCGAAGCATCCCACCTACCCCAGGATAGCCTTGACTCTCTCTCTCCAGGCCTGCGCTGGAGGGAGTGCACACCCGTGTGCTTGAGCAGCAGGGGGAGGGGCAGAGGAGAGGGAGAACCCCAAGGACACTCCCCACTGAGCGTGGAGCCACTGAGCAACAGGAGGCTCGATCTCATGACCCTGACATCATGACCTGAGCCGAAATCAAGAGCTGGACGCTCATCGGACTGCCCCCCCGCCCCCCGTCAGCCCGATCACAATCTTTAATTTCAAGCTGAGCAAATCCAGGATGACTGCAAATGCGTTTTCAGTACTGAACCATCTCTTAAAGCCAAGTGCTTGTCCAAGTTAACACAGACTCCTAAAAAGTAAGACGGAATGTGTCATCCTTCTCAGTCAGTTCGGAAAAGGAGCAACACTACCAACTACTTGTCAGGAGCTTCCTCAATTTATATAGACTTTTTAAGAAAATAAGCAATAAACAGTACAAGTGAGGAGAAACCTCAGAAATCACCTGCTTTGATCTTCTCGCTCACTGCATGTGGGTCACGTTCGGCCTCTCCTCAACTCGCCTGCTCTCCTGTTAGCTCTCAGTCCCCCGCTGGACCCAGCCTGACAGGGCCCTTCCTCCTCTGAATTCCTGTAACATCCCCAGTAGGAAGCGGGTCACCTCCGACTGCACGATCCGTCTCCAGCTCTACGTGCCAATTCTGTCAAAGTTCAAAGCAGGGACACTCCTGTGCCTTCGAATCCCAGTCTCCCACGGTGCTTAGTGCACAGAGGCCCATGAACACTCCGATGGAATCCCGGCGCCTCGCCTCCCAGACGCTCGGTTAGGTTAGACGGTTAGACGCTCCTCCACCACCCGTTTCAACAGTGGACCCCGCTGACCGTCACTGACCTGCTCAACACTAGTAACGACGACTCACACACACATTCCTTCAACGTCCAAACGAAGGCCTCCCCACAAGCGCCGGTGCCCATTCCGAGCAGTAGAGACAAAAGCCATGACTCCTCACGGTCTCACATTTAGTTTCTACACTTGAAACAGCTTGAACCCTTGATCGGGTGGCAAATATGCTCTCCTCTCAATGCGTTTTTCCTGTCTCCCCAGCACTCCGCCTCTACATACTTTAGGGTCTCGGTAGGGATGCTCAGGCACCTGCCCCCCCCAGGGGTGGCAGTTCACTTTGCACCACCCCCAAGTCCTCCCTGGCATGGCCAAACACCAAGCATTCCCAAGCGTCCCGGCTGCCGGAGCCAGGACAGGGGACAGTGCCTGCAGCGGGGAACCAGAGTCCAGAGTCACTTAGCGGTGGGACCCCACTCACTGTCACAAGGAGACTCTTCAGCAGCTGGACCGCAGTGCCTCCCCTCCCTGCAGCCTGTCCACCTGCCCCAGAGCGAGGTCCTCTCTCTGAATGAAGGGGTGTTCCACGGCACGCTCCCTTGCACTCGACACAGGTGTTCTGCACAGGGTGGGCACTCACATTTTTCAATCAGTATTTTCCAGAACATAAAATCTCATGGTATTAAATTTTCTTAAAATGACCTTGGCAATGATTCCAAGCATTTCCACCCACACACAGGTAAGTAAAGGAGAAGCCCAACAAGTTGTGTAAAAGTCTGTATTGTGTCATATAAACTGTCTTCAATACACACGCATAAGTGAACGACTGCTCTTCCTTCTCCCCCCCCCAAACATCACAGTAGACCAATTCTTGCTAAAAAAGGGTAAAGTTAAACATACCCCTCCTGAATTCTAACAGCTCATTCTAGACACGAGCTTCTACATTTTTTGACTTAATCGGGCACAGGCATCAACAGTCTCAGTGCTTTCAAACGTGTCCCTGAATGTTTCTCTCTTCAAAGTTCCAGGCAGTAATTGATTTTAGTGCCCTCAAATTGGATAAACTCTTCAGAGCTTATGAATTACATACACTTATGATCACTAGGAAGAGAGCTGCTACCCATACACATTATACCCCCTCAATGAGATATTTAGCACCATGAATGGAATTCTCAATACTAATGGGCTAATTAATCCATGACCACATATAGAACAGTGACAGTCTTAAAAACACAAATTTGTGATTTTTCTTGTATACAATATAAATTCCCTCCTGTCTTATAGATCTTTCTTTCTGGCAATGTTCTCTGCTGCCTTGAATGTCCTGAATGATTAGACAGCTGTCAAGTCCTTGCTTGACGCTAATTACAATTCCCTAGGTCATTAGTAATGAGAAGCTAAGGCATTAAATGTAAAAGGCTCGAAGCGAATTTAAATGTGGTGAAATACTGTTAAAATAGAATTGCACTGCATTTCTTCTCTACCTTCATGCTTCTCTAAAGTGCTATGGTTCCTATCAGATTTCTGTCCTGCATAGATTCGAATTCTGGGTCTTTCACTACTGGATGGCTTGAGTACCATAAAACATGATTTGGTTTCAAAAGGGACCACGACCTAGCTAAAAAAGTTGCAACCACCACCTTTCTTTAAACCTAGGACATCACATTGAGTATGAGGAAAAAACACAACCACCTGTCCTTCCGCCTGTCAGTAAGAGGGAAAGCAGTTAAGCCGAGGTGTGCGCTTTTTAGGAGGTGCTGTAGTCATGTTCTTCAGGGTTAAGATGGTCACAAACTCTGTCCGTGACATTTAGTGTTCAATCTGTGCCACATTATTCTTAGCACTTCTGCACCTCATCTCCATACAAAGTCCAGATAGCAAAATAATCCTGATTCTGAAAGAGAACTCCCCACCCATACTTAAAGCTGTTCCTTCCCAGGACACTAGTTTCCCAGCTATGCACAAATATCAAGGTGGTATTTTCTTAGACTAAGTTTTGTCAAGGCTCAGACAGCCCTGTGCAGTCAGCCCATCAGGGTCCCTGTAACGAAATCTTCGATGAGAAACTCAACACACAGGAATTCTAAAAAGCTTCACGCCGGGCTCGTTAGCACGGAGACGCCCTGGGCTTCTCTGAGCATGGAACCTAGTGACTGTCTGTGTTGACGAGGCACATACAGCATTGACTCTAACTCTCGAGGTCTCTTGCACACAGACAATGCAGTCAGTCCGATGAAGGACCTAGAAAACGTTCTGCCAGGCCTAGCTCTGCTAGAGAGCACAGGGAAGCACTGGGAAGCACTTAGTGTAAACGTACTGGTGTGCGCATCTCTGGGGAAAAAAAAATAAACCTGCACAAGGCCATGGCTGTCCCAACCAAGGGTCAGAACAAGAGCTCAGTAATCCAGTAATGGCTCCCAAAGCATATGCCTTGGAAGCTAACAAAAGGCTAAATCCTGAAAGGAAGAACAAAATAACCTCAGAGTAAAAACCCTCATACATTTTACTCGCTTCTGCTTGTCCTCACCTAGCTCAGTGCATTTGAGTCAAATGTGCACTTCTTAGGAAAGCCAGCCTTGCACTGGGAACACGGTCCTGACGCTACCTCTCCCTAGCGGAGTCCCACCCGCCCCCTCCATGGCCTGGCTTCCCTGATCTCATCAGTCCCTGATCTGCAACAGGAGGCAGTTCCACAGCGACGCCCTGAACCTGGTGTTCTGTGGTTTTCACTGTGTGTCCAGGAAGCACCTGTGAACAGAAGAAAGTGAGGCCCTTCCCTGGGAAGGTCTCAGGGAACCCAAGCTGAAAAGGACACGAAGTAGTGAACAGCAGAAAACTCCTCATGTGGGCTTTGTCAAACGCACATGGTATAAAGACTCCCCCAGGGTAGAAAAAATCGACACTAATTAACTAATATCAGGAACAGAACCCAAAACATTGGTAGATCAAATTCTAATGTGATAATTTACAAGTAGACAGTGCTCCACTGGGTTAATAAATCAGAATTAGCTAAAAGACAGTATTCTAAACACCACGTCACTGAAAACTCCCACTAGGCATACCCCCTTCATCAGTTACATTTAGAAGAACGGTCATGACAGGAGAAAGAGCAAGCACCATGCTCACTCGTGCAGGCCACTGGGTTGCTCTGAGTAAACCCTGGGGTTCACAGGCGAACACTGAACATCTTCCCTTCAAGTTACAGAGTCCTTCTTCTTCCGGAATGGTGATTTCAGTCGCTTCCATACACTGGATTTGGGTTTAGATTTTTTCTCCATTGCCAGCACTGCCTCCTTTTCTTTCCTACGTATCTCCCGTACAAGGGCATGGAACACATCATCAATGTAGTAGCGGTATGCAGCGGACGTCTCAAAAAAGGGACAGCTGAATTCTCGTGACAAAGCCAATCCTTCTTCCTTGGTGACCTTTAAAAACGTAAACATGAGAAGATGTATAGTGGTAACCACAGAAAACAATCACAACTGCCCCAAAAAGTGAAAAGTGAAGGGGCTATCTGAACAGAAAGACAGCTCTACTCTGGAGGCATCCAAGTGGAGTTCAGTTGGGAGGCTCAACCCTGATTCCTTCTTCCCTGCCTATGAAGTAATTCTATTTTTCTTTTTTCTTCCTTTCCTTTCTTTCTTTTTTTTTAAAGATTTTATTTGTTTATTTGACAGAAAGAGAGAGAGCGCACAAACAGGAGGAGTGGGAGAGGGAGAAGCAGGCTGCCCGCAGAGCAGAGAGCCCAATATGGGGCTCGATCCCAGGACCCTGAGATCATGACCTGAGCTGAAGGCAGATGCTTAACGACTGAGCCACCCAGATGCCAATGAAGTGATTCTATTTCTAATCCATTTTAAAGATAACTTTTTGGAACAGGAAATAGTTACAGACACCAAACATGTAATTTTAATTTTCTTAAAATCTAAAAGAAATCAAAAATCGGTATGTCCAATTAGGGGTAGACCATAATTTCTCCTAGGTCTGAACATTTTGACTTTTTCTAGCTTTTTGCTACCATAAGCAGTCTGGCAATGAACGTTTTATATATAAATTCTGGATGGGTTTTTCAATCAGGCATTAAGTGAGAAGCACTGTGAATCTATCTACTGCCAAACTACTGCCGAAAAGTCTGTCCCTACTTCGCTGCTTCCACCAGCGGTCCCGACATGCCTGTTCTCTATTCCTCCAACTCTATACCAAACAGCCAGATTCTAAACATTGTTGCCAGTATTAAGAGTCTGGCTTACTCTACAATCCTCTACAATTTCTCTTACTCTCCCCTTCCAGGTCCCCTTCGTGATCCTCACCATCAGGAAGTACATCTTGAAGTCTAAGCTACATTTGTACTGCTGCAACATAAACAGATCGACTGATTATTTTCTAAGGTTTTAGGAACTGAACATTCCATGATCCTTCACATAATATGTATTCTGTCATCTGATTACCATCCTGTGGATTTTATCCTGTCAACTGATTTCTAAAATCCAGATTTTATCCAAGTTAATTGCAAACCAATAGATTTAGAGAAATTTCTAAGGTTAGAGAGAAGTCAATTTAAAATTTTTATTTTAAAGCAAAGGAACCTATATACAGCGAACCAACAAGGACCAATCTGAGACTACAGACTGCATTTCTGCTCCCTCCTCACCTGTCTTAGCTGCTTTAGGTCAGATTTGTTTCCCACCAGAACCACAGGTGTATCATCAGTGCGTCGAACTCTGTAAATAAGCTGCTTAAATTCCCGAACTTCATGGAAACTTCGACGATCAGTGATGGAGTAACAGATGATAAACCCTTCTCCTGCCCTCATATACTGATCCCGCATGGCTGTAAACTCTGCCTGCAGGGAAACAGGATCATTAACGGACTGATGACACCTAGAGCTGCACACACATTAGCTACGATTTCAGATCGAAGAAGAGACATGTATCAATTACCTGCTATCCTGAGTCAGAGGGCATGAAAAATTAAGAGAGATGAACTGGTGATCTTCTCTGCGTAAGCCTTCCCCCTCCCCTCTACTAGAGTGAAAACACCTTTACACATGGCGTTCTGAGACTTAATACCTGTCCAGCCGTATCCAAAATGTCCAGGTTGGCAGGCTCATCATCAATACGGATCCGGATTTTATAAGCGTCTTCTACAGGAAGGAAGAAATGTGTACTATAAACCCATAAACACACGAATATGCAACCTCAATTTTTTTCTTGAGTAATCTCTATGCCCAACGGGGGGCTCCAGCTCAGGACCCTGAGATCAAGAGTCGAATGCTCTACCAACTGGGAGAGCTGGGCATCCTGCAACCTTATTTTAAAATTCATCTTACAGAAAAGTAGATTACACACAGTTCTTTAAACGTCCAGATTTTCTCAGGAAGTATGCTCAATCCATTTAGATACATAATTTGGGTCTTCTACTGAGGTGTTTTGTGTTTTTCACCTAAGTGATGACATAAATTTATTCGTTGTTTAAATTTACAATACTTCATCTACAATTCTAAGCTAAAAAACGATCCTGATTGTCTTTTTAAGAAATATCAGGCTCTGGGGCACCTGGGTGGCTCAGTCAGTTAAGTGTCCGACTCTTGTTTTCGGCTCAGGTCACGAGCTCAGGATTGTGAAACTGAGCCCCACAGTGGGCTCCGAGCTGGGTGTGGAACCTGCTTAAGATTCTCTCTCTCCTTCAAAAATTAGGCTCGAAAAGTAACTTTACCATTTGTTAAACAGTTATTAGATGCCAGGCATTATACTAAGTAATCTGTATACCTTAATTCATTCAACAGTGGCAATATTCCAATAGCGACAAATATCCTAATCCATAATCCATAGTAGTATTATCTCCATTCTACAGATAAAAGAAAATTCAATTCTGAAACATTAAATGTTTTTCCCATATTACAAAGTTCATTATACAGCCAGAATCAAAACCAAGGGCTCGTTGACTCCAAAGCCTTATATAGGGGCACCTGGCTGGCTCAGTCGGTTAAGCATCTGCCTTCAGCTCAGGTCATGATCCCAGGACCCCAGGGATTGAGTCCTGCATTGGGCTCCCTGCTTGGCGGGAAGCCTGCTTCTCCCTCTCCCTTTGCTGCTCCTCCTGCTTGTGCACTCTTTCTCTGTCAAATAAATAAGTAAAAATCTTTAAAAAACCCAAACAACCTTACATACTTAACCAAATACTATGGTCCCTCCTCATTTTAATACTATACAAAAAAGAAAAACCATCGTTCACTTTTTCTAAATAACCCAGATTGTCATAATTTCTTCTTTATGAAAACAAATTTATGTGTATTATTATAGTAAACTTGGAAAATACAAGGAAATTTTAAAAAAGGAAAAAAACCACTCGATATTTCCATCATTTAAACAACTGCTGCTTATACCCCAGTGTATTTCAATATTTTTTCTTTTCTTTTCTTTTTTTTTTTTAAGATTCTATTCATTTATTTGACAGAGAGAGAGAGTACAAGTAAGGGGAGCAGCAGCAGGAGAGGGAGAAGCAAGCTCCCGGCTAAACAGAGAGCCTGACTCGGGGCTCAATCCCAGGACCCTGGGATCATGACTGAGCCAAAGGCAGATGCTCAACCAACTGAGCCGCTCAGGCGTCCCTCAATATTTTTTCTTGAACCCCTGCTCATGACTCTTCCTTGAAGATAAAGAGCTCACTAAACCAATGTTTCTCAAACTACAGGTCATGATCCATTAGAATTAGTGAGTTGTGAATGAATTTAATGCGTTGGGACCAATATTGAAATAAATAAGCAAAAATCTACCAAAAAAAAAAAATACAAGAGCATACCACCTGTACTGACATAAACACAATTTCCTGGTGCTTTAGTTATGCGTATGTATGTACCATATACACACACTTGCACGTGTACTGGCTACAAAGTTTTTCTTCTTAGACTTAGCAGCCAAAGTCTGCAACAAAGCCCCCTAAAGAAAAGGCCCTAAATTATAAACTCCATGAGAGCAACTGCTGCATCTTTTTGTTCACCACTGAACTTCCAGGGCCTACTACAGTGCTTGGCACATAATGGGAACTCAAGATAACTAGGTATTTACTGTTGAATCAGGTGATACTTTCAGGAGAGCAGCTGACTGGGGGGGGGAATCAACTGATTAAAGAAATTAGCTCTTTCAGAGAACACGTATGACTTTTACTTTAAAGAAAGGGAAAAATATTTGTGGAGCTCTAAGTAAATTAAGTCCTAAACTGAGTTTATTTCTAAAATTCCCAACATAGTTGGAATCCCAGAGCAATGCTGTATGTTTAAAAAAAACAAACAGGGTTTCTATTTTCCTCAAGCCACAGAAGCATGTGCTGTGTAAAATGACTACATCCAAACCTGGCTTGACACAGCTCACTGGCTTTGTGGAAAACGGAGCAGCAGAGGCCTGACCCAACGGAAATCCCTCCTAGAGACCCAGGATCCTGACACAATGTCCCCCTCTGAAAATACTAGTAGTATGGCACCCCCACTCCCCTCCATTTTTTTTTCATCCTGGGACGTAACCCCCTGGAATCAAATCTGCTACCTTATAGTTCAGGAATGACGGTAATGTTTTTTTTTTTTTTAATATATATATTTTTTTTTTATAATGATTTTTTATTATATTATGTTAGTCACCATACGGTACATCCCCGGTTTCCGATGTAAGGCTCGATGATTCATTAGTTGCGTATAACACCCAGTGCACCATGCAATACGTGCCCTCCTTACTACCCATCACCAGCCTATCCCATTCCCCCACCCGACGGTAATGTTCTTAATTGTCTCAGCAGGGAATAGCAATTTTTTCAAAAGGCAAAACAAAATGTTTTTACTCCCCCAGCGTTTTGCCGGCCACAGAGCGCTGACTGTTGGAGAAGACGTGAGAGAAGACCTCACTACGTGATAAGCTCGAGGAACAAGGAAGTGTAGGAAGAGCTTCCAGGGGAAGAGCGCGGGCTGCAGGTCTGAGTGGTCAGGGCGCAGCAGGCCGGCTGGACTCGTTTCTCTGCTTCCTTTTGTGGAAGTTCAAACCAGCTGACTCATAGTTACAGAGCCAGAGACCCTTAGAGAAGTGACAGCGAACGGCTTCGAGGCCGGGACACTTTTCCTTTCACCTGGCGACACAGCCTGGGAACCACGAAAACCTAACGGACAAAGTGTTCCGTGAACGTTGACAAAGACAGACGCCGAAGACAGCTTACCGCCCTACCGAGTTAAGCGAGGAAAAAAGAAATATCTGTTCACCAAGTGCTGTAAAATTCCTGTAAAAAATCTTGTAAGGACACCAAGAAACGCTCCGGAGTAGTTGAACACGGTTTCAACAACTGACACCACGACAGGTCTACACAGTTTATTTGGAGACTGAAGTGGTAACGTGACTTACCGATGGTGGGGTCGTGATCTTCTGGAAATCGGTGGCTGATGAACTGCATGGTCATGGCTTCGAAACGAGAAACGAAAGTTAAAATCCGCAAAAGAACAACTGTCAGCCTCCCATCTGGCTCGGTGCGGGAAGTGGGAGCACGGGCACCTACCGCTCTTCCCCACGCCGCCGGCGCCCAGCATCACCAGCTTGTACTCCCGGGAGAGGCCGGCGGGGCTGCCGCAGCCGCTGCCCGCGGGGCGCGGCCCCGGCTCCATGGTCCCTCGGGACGCGCACCTGGAAAGCAAGGAGGACGCGCTGCGCCCCGGCCGCAACCGGCGCCCCCCGCGCTGCCCCCCGCCCCCCCCACCGGCCCGGCGCCTCCTCACCCCCCCGGGGCGGTCCGGCCGGCGACACCACACAGCGTTCCCAAGTACTGCAGTTTCCAGAAGAAAAACAAAAGCGGCCGAACAACTTAGGCTTCCTCCTCAGACCAGCGCGCCGGCACAGAGGCCAGGAGGCGGCCGCTCAGGCCCCCAGGCCCTCCGCGCGTTCCCGCCCCCGCCCGCGCGCCGCGCCAACCCCCGCTCGCCCACCCGCCAGACCAACGCGAGGTCCCGGCGCTGACCTGTGACCCCTCCCGTGGCCGGGGAAGATGGCGCCACCGCGGGGGGGCGGGGCCGCGTGACGTGCATGGCCCCGCCCCGGGAGCCCCGCCCCCACCGGAGAGCCGGGGTCGCCGGTGTGCGCACGCGCGAGGGGAAGCGGGGCGACCTTGGTGGGGGCCGTTCGTGACAAAAGCCGAATTGGGGCCGAATGGGAACCCACCAAATCCTCCCCGAAACAGCGCGGACGCAGCTGCAGTGCCGGGGCTCCGAGGGGCCGAGGTGCGCGGACCCCACGCAGGCAATGCGCTTCAATGCGCTTCCAGGAGCAGGCTTCTTGCTTTGTTGTGAAATGAACGCGCGACCGCGGCCGGAGCTCAGGCGCTTCCACACGGGCTTTAACTCAACACTGCGTAACCAGGGCCCCGTCACCGCTCTTCGGGGGCTGCACGCAGGCTCCAGGGGGAACTTGACTCCGGGAAATGGCTGTTTCTACCCAGCCTTCGTAGGAATGCTTTCCCAAGACTAATTTGTGAATTATGTGTATTTCCTTTAAAAATGTATTTTACTCCCTCACTAACCGAGTTCAGTGGAGGGCTAATATGCGAGAATGGAGGGAGTCCACCAGAATTATCCTCCAGGTTTTCATCTGGACTTTGTGAAGGGTTTACTCTGGAACGTCATACACTCTTGGGACTATATGCAAACTTCTGGACCCACGTATTTATTTTTCTGGTGGGTTATAATATCCTGATGCTTATCAGCAGAAGTTTGTAAATTTTAGCGTATGGATGGGTTGTGGAAGAGAGAGAAGAGAAACCACAAACAGAATATTCATACATTTATTTATAATGAAATTATGGTCTAAATATTTACAACATATAGGAAACCAGAGAATATGTTTATACAAAGCCAGCCTGCAAAGTATTCAAATGTGCAAAAATGACAGTTCAGTATCTCAAACTACTCCTGGTTCAGCAGACTAGCTCCTTCTTTCACACATCAATATTTGATACAAAAAAGTTCTTTTGGCAAAACCTGTAATGCCAAGAAAAAGGACAAGTTGCAATTTCAGTCACTAAGTCCACCATCCATCCTATTGTGAGCAGTCAAATCTCTCTCTCTTAGCTGCAACCAGTTCTGAGAGAGACAGACCACTGTGTTTCATTTCTGTGACGAGTTCTGACCAGCTTTTGATCAAGCAGTTTTCTCGGACCCAGCTGAAGACATGGAGCTTATTAGAAGGGCAATAAAACTGCAATTGCTTTCTCTGGGACAAGAGTGCCTGCAGGTGCCAGCTTTGGATCATCCCAATAAAAAGACATAACGAAGGGGAACAAAAAGAAACCCTTCATTTTCCTACTCAGGATCCAGCTACTTCCAACAGCTTTAAATGAGTAAAACTGCATTTTCCAAAACAAAAGAATGCAAAAATGAAATAGGGATGAACTGTTCTTAGATTAAATGGTGCTGAAAGGGAAGGATGGTCTTAAAATCATCTCCCCACTAATAAATAGTAAGGCTTTGTTTGTAACCAGTTGTCAGCAAAATTGACCAAACAGTAGTAAAATACGAATAAAACTTTCTTTTTGTCAGAATAGGGGCCGTTCACGTGGAAAGGCTGGACAGGTTAAATGCGTGCTGGAATGACCCTGCTGGGACGCTCTGCGTAACAAGCACATTTCACCAACTGTTAAAAAGCTGCTGAGACACATCTGTGATTCTAATTTTAACAGATACTATGTCACTGCAGAAACAAGGATGTTTAAAAAAGAATGAAACCCCTTTAAGAAAGGGGACACTGCATCTCTAACTTCTGCAAAGGTCCATGGTGGTTCCCAGTACAGGCCCCAGAGTCTTACGAAATCAAATGCATGCATTATTGCTAAAGAGAGTCACCGAGGGTCAAAGCTCTGTTCCACTGTTTCCTATGGGGCCATCCAGAACGGCATCTGTTGTTTAGCTCGTGGTTGGGACGAAGGGTACTGATACCCCAAACTCCAGCCCTGTGGAAAACTACTTGCATTTTTATGACCCCCATGCTCCTCCTCTTCATCAGATGAATCTGCAGCATAAGCCACCAACCCGAATCCCTTCTCTGCAGTTTTCATCTTCTTGACTGGATACTCTAGAATAGAGAAAAACAACCCAACCCCATCCCCCACCAAGACAAAAAAAAAAAAAATACCATAAATTCGTTAATAAAAAAAAGATGTTAATTGTAAGTGGTTAGTTGGACACCATTTTGAGGTCACAGGGTCAATGGTCACCCAAAAACGTTGAAGATCACACGAAAAACAGCACCAGCATCAGCAAATGTGAATCCACCAGAACCATGTAAGAAAACAGAGAAAGAAAAAAGAAACACAAAAAAAAAAAAAAAAAAAAGAAAAAAGAAAAAAAAGGAAAGTTAGCAAATAAGTCTCTGGATGCTGATATTTCACCTTTTAAAGAGTTAAAAGAAAAGAAGTTAAGAAAAGAAAAAAATGTATTTTCTTCTGCTCATTTTTATTAGGACTACAGACAAAGAACACAAGTGATCCCATATTCCTCTAAATTCTGGAATACTAGGAGGCAACATTTTTTTAACAGCCACAGGCTGACCATTCACAACCAAAAGACCTATGAGGAGAGATGTAGCTCACCTCCTAATACAAAGAAAAATCAATCTTTTTTAAAAGTGGGCTCTACACCCAACATGGGGCTTGAACTCACAACCCCGAGATCAAGAGTCGCATGTTCCACCAACTGAGCCAGCTGGGCGCCCCGAAATATCAACCCTTAAGTCTCTATCAGATTACCTCCAGGTATTGACAACAAAGGCAACAAAATTTTGAAATGACCTACCAATCATTAGTATTTCCTAGGGTTTTAATGATGCTATGTATAAAATGTAAGTTGACTAACTTTTCTAGACAAACTTTGATTGAAAAGAAAAGCTTATGTAACTATATACTGGTCTTATTTAAAAAAAAAAAGTATCCTCCTTAGCCTGTGGATTTTAAGTTGGATTAAACACCTGAACAAGTGCCACCTGAATGAACATCAGGTCAGAAAACTAGTAACTTAGGACCAGTCTTAGCTGCCCTCGTGTCCCCAGCTACACCTCACTCACCGTGGCCCCCTGCTCCGGCCCCAGACCCATTCCTTTCATCAGACTCTGCTTTCATTCCAGTCACTGGGAAGGCTGGTGGAGGCATCAACTGCCTGTTAGAAGAAAAACCATGACAGCCTTTCAGACAGATTCGATCAATCGCACCTTCTCCCTGGGTAGTCGAACCGTTCACCTCCACCCTTTCCACCTGACCTCACCCTGTGACCTAATAAGCCAGTTGTAAGATAACAAGTTGCTAGCCCGAACAAAAGCAGCAGCACTGCTGTGGGAAGCCAGGCCCGCCCCAGGAAGGCTCAACAAACCACACAGGACAGGGGGGTTCTCAAGCACTGGATGGCAGCTGGACCCCCATTCAAGTACCTCAGTCCATAATATTCTAGGACTCTTTTTTTTTTTTAACATTTTACTTATTTGAGACAGAGAGAGAGAGCACCAGCAGGGGGAGAGGGACAGACGGAGAGGAGGAGGGAGAAGCAGACTCCCACTGAGCAGGGAGCCCGATGCGGGGCTCGATCCCAGGACCCCAGGATCATGACCTGAGCCGAAGGCAGACGCTCAGCCAACTGAGCCCCCCAGGAGCCCCAGTATTCTAGGATTCTTAGTAGCAAACACGGCTTGTGTAAGACTTCGGTCACTGCCTACGGTTAGGAAAATGCCCAAGACCGGGACAGTGAAGCAAGAACGGAATGACCCAAAGCCTGGGGTGACGGCCGCGACACTGGGAAAGGGGCAGCGTACTCCAGCAGTGCAGCAGTTATTAAAAAAGAAAAAAAAAAAGGAGTTTATATAAGCCAAAGGATTTCATTACACTTTGACTGATCCATTATTATTATTTTTTAAGTAGGCTCCACACCCAGCATGCAGCCCAACTCAGGGAGTGAACTCACGACCCCGAGATCAAGACCTGGGCTGAGATCAAAAGAGTCCGACGCTCAACTGACTGAGCCCCCCAGACGCCCCTTCATGACAGCGTAAGAACATGGAAGCTCACGGCAATGACCGTTACCCACACTAACGGTGCAAAGCACTGACATGGGAGTCATTCGCATGATGACGCTCCAACGAACTCACCTGTCCCTCTCTCGCTCTTTGCCTGAGGAACTTGCCGGCTTCGATCCTGCACCTTCAATCTCATTCTGACTGGAGAAGCCTGTACCTAAATTAGTCATATGAATGGGTCCATGCTATGAGCAGAAAAATACAGCGGCATTAGCAAATCTACAACTGCTGCATTGACTTCGCTCCTTAACGTAACTGTCAAGTGCCTCGTCTTTCTGGTCAGCTGCCGTAAGCTCCCTCCACAGCCCTCTGGGATCTGGAGCATAACCACAGCTGAAGGAGACGGGATCTTTCTCTGCAGGACTGGGTCATGCTACGTGTATCTGCTTTCAACTACCCTTTTATAAACTTTAGTTTGTTTCAAAGAACAGGTCAAGGGCTCTGGCAAAAAGTAAAGGTGCTTCTCCTGATAAAACAAAATGGCACCAAAACTACCCATTTATTTAAAACTTCACATTTAAGTAATATTTTTAAAAACTCTCTTCTTGAACGAATACTTATGTAACATGTGTGCACAGAATCACTACATTTCTGCCCACTTTTTGTTGCAGGTGGTGGGGACTGGAGAAAGTACCTGCTCTCTTTTATGCATGGAAAGAACAGTAAATTGAGAGCCAAGGTTTAAGTACAAACCATATGTTGGTAGGTAGAACAGAAATGAGAATTATCTGAGGCTCTCGGGAGTGCCGTATGGATAAGAGGAGGTGCGGAATTCTACAGAACTCCTTCTAGGTGACAGTCATAGACCTCCCGACCTCTCTCCACGTGGAGCTTTGTATTTTCTTATACTGATCCCAAAGACCAACCCACCCAAAGGGAGTCACTCTTGCTTTAAACTAACCCCCCAAGGGAAAAAACCTAATCTAAATGGATTCCAGAAAACAGAAATCTAGTATTGGGAGGACGGTTAATACAGACGTGAACTGATCTTTCTTTAGGGCGAATACAGTAAGGTAAGGTGAGGAAAGTAGGGTATTTTATTTAACCTGGTATCCAAGGAGTCCGGATTCTCGTTCATCAGGCAGCTCCTCTGTGAATCGCCTCTTCTGTGCCTGGGGTTGAGTTGGGAGTGGGGGCTGGGGCGGGGGTGGGGGCTGGGGTTGGGGGCCGGCAGGCAAGGCAGTTTTGACAGGAGCAGCAGGAATAAAAGGCCCACTCATCGGACTCTGGGACCAAAACAAACCGGGGGGAAAAAGGTGTGAGAATGTCCAGCCACTTAATAAAGAAAACAGTATCACAACAGACTTTAATAAATCCATGTGTGTCCTAGAAATCCTGTATCTCTGGTCCTTAGCTTCCCTCCTGGATCATTTGGGGACAGGAAAGCCTAGCCTTCCCACCTTTGTGGTAGGGAAATGCAAAACTGACAATCTCTCCAGTGCTTTGAACTCTCAGGAAAAATGTGCTTTTGCACTGGAGTTGTTAGGACCAACAAAGAAAAATTCCAGCCACTTACTTAGTTCAGAAGTTATCCAGCAAGAACATTCTCCATTTAGACCCCTCTAATATATGTGATTAGCTCTTTCTGACTATAAAGGCTGCTAATGCTTGTGGCAAAGGCAAGTTCATCTGCCACTTCTAGGGATAAGTTGTTACAGAAAGAGGGAATCTGTCCAAATATTGTAAGAGATTGTTCCAAAAAGGAATGAGGACTGATCCAGGATGTCTCAGAGAAAACAAGCACTTCTCAAAAAACAAAACGGCTAATACCTGTTGAATGCTTGGGTCATCTCCCTTAATCCTTGCAACCTCTGAGACAGTATCATCATGCCCATTTTCTAGAAGGAAACCAAAGCCTGGATAGGCTAAGTCACATCCCAGGATTGCACATCTCAATCACAGGAAAGCATGAGGAACCCTGGCAGCCTATGTCTAAAGCCCAACCCTAAAGGGCTAGCCTGTCCTACTGCTTTCTGGTCACAAGGCAATGTGGCTCAAAGCTGGAGACCTATGGCCCTGCCAAACACAGAAGGCAAGGGGACCAGGGGTCACAACCAGAAGTTAGGGAAGTCTTCTGCTGTCTCACACTGCAAGCCCCCTTCAGTGCTCACAGCCCACCGGTCAGCAGGTGGCCCCGGTGCACTCTGAGAGGCCCACAGAGAAGGGCCTACCATCAATCCATCTCCGTGCGCTCACTCACTTCTGCCCTGCCTCAGAGAAGGGAGTACATCATCCACGTGGATGGGCTGGCTACCTGCCCTGTCCTAAAACTCTAGCTTCTTATGTAGTTTGAGAACATTTATAATCCTTAAGTTGTAAAGTTCATGTCTCTCTCGGCCCAGAACCCCTGCATATGGTGTATTTCTTTTGAAGATTAGTAACTCAGTTCTAATCATGGAAAGGCACGTAGGCCGGTCCCCTCCTCCTCGAGGGAGGTGCAGGCAAGTGACAGCCCACAGCGCGGCAAACCACGACTGTGGCTCGTGATCCACTTCGGGAAATCCAGTGTTTCGGGACCAGCCGTGCGTGGTCATTCGTATTGTCCCCGGCTGCTTCTGTCCCAGCAATGGAGGGCAGCGGGTGTGGCAGAGCCTGCATGGCCCGCGAAGCCTAAGCTATCTGCCACCTGGAATTCCAGAGCAGGCTTCCTGACTCCTCTTCTAAACCACTCTGTGGTGGAAAGACTCGTGACACGAACTAGAGCCTTCGGGACGGATACACACGTGTACACGCCGCTCCGAAGCCCTGGGGCAGCTCGGGATGACGACGCAGGAGAAGAGGACCTCACGTTACACAGTAACGACACACTCTTTCTTTCGGAAAGACACCACCACCTGTGCACCTGTCCCCGGCCACTTCTCCGGGTTCACACCCCGCGTCCTACCTGTGCAGTGCCAGCTGGAGGCTGCACTTGCGTTATCGGGTATTGTGTTGGCACAGGTGGGACTCCAGTAGGTAATGCTGGCAAGACTCCCGGTGCCAGTGACACAGCTGGTGGCACCATGCTTGGTACTCCGTAGGGAGGCTGAACTGGCTGCTGAGGAGGGGGAACAACAGGGTAACCAGACTGATAGCCATTGGATGGATAATATGGTGGCTGAGGAGGGACACTACTTATAGCAGAGGGTTGTGTATAGCCTGAGGGGGAAGAAAAAAAGTGTTTAATCAGCTGCAGCAAAACGAGACATTTTAGCTGAATATTAACTTAATCTCTAGGGAAGAAAAATACTGAGGTACAAACGGCTTTCCAAATTACCGTAAGTTGGAGGGGACACTATCAGTGCCCTGGCACGTCTAGCCTTAACTATCCTATTTTATACATAAATATCACTAACAAAATATTTCTTTTCCTTAACACTTTAAGACATACACACCTGGTAAAGGTACAGCAGTATTAATCTGATTCACAAATCTAGAATATTCAGCATGAACCTGGAAGAGAAGGGAAAACAAATTCATATGGGACAGTCCCAATTCACGGGGTATTTGCAAGGGTCCGATTATACAACTCTAGGACCAAAGCAGCTAGGAATTAAAAATAAAAACATTTCCACTGAGTAAAAAAGAAAAAAAAATTCCCACCGATATTTCAAATAAATTTGGACTTGTTTACATCTAAATTGTAATCAGACACGGGGCGCCTGGCTGGCTCAGTCAGTAGAGCATACGACTCTTCAGCTTGGGGTTGAGTTCGAGTCCTACACTGGGTGTAGAGATTCCTTAAAAATTAAGTCTTAAAAAAAAAACCCACCAATCAATCAATCAATCAAGGGGCACCTGGGTGACATAGTTGGTTGAGTGTCCAACTCTTAGTTTCAGCTTGGGTTGTGGTCTCAGGGTCATGGGATCGAGCCCCACGTCGGGCTCACACTCAGCTCGGAGTCTGCTTGAGACTCTCCCTCTGTCCCTCCCCCACTCTCCAAAAATAAATTATTTAAAAAAATCGATTAATCAGGGACGCCTGGGTGGCTCAGTCGGCTGAGCATCTGCCTTTGGCTCAGGTCATGATCCCGGGGTCCTGGGATCGAGTCCTGCATCGGGCTCCCTGCTCAGCGGGGAGTCTGCTTCTCCCTCTGCCTGCTGGTCCCCATTTGTGCATGTGCTCGCTCTCTCTCTGACAAATAAAATCTTTTTTAAAAATCAATTAATCAATTAATTTTGATAAGGTGCACCATATAAATTATGAAGCAGAATGTGGGAATCGGGAACTTCCTAAATCCCCCAACGAGACTCAATTCTGAGGTACAAAATCATTCAGAGCCAGAAACAAAGTTAGGAAATTCCTAGGTTGTCAATTCATTCATGCTTTTATTGACGGACTTGTCCTCAAGGAGCTCGGGGCTCAACACAGGGCCGGTACGTCCCCTCATCCAGTTCTTCACTGTGAACACCCCACCGAGTCAGTAACTTCAGTGTCAACAGAGACACACAGAGGGTGGTCAGGGAAGTTATCTGGCGCAAGGCATGATAAATCAGGTTACTTCACAAAAGCAAAGAACGCAGCTTCCCAGAAGGGCACCCTTCAATACCAAATAACACAAGGCCGAATAAATGCAACCCCCAAATCTGATTGCCCTCAGGGGCTCTACAACTGGCCCTGCTGGATTAACTTGTGGCTACTAGATTATAGAATAAAAAGAACAGATAATCAAACGAGCAATTAGCCCAAAGGCATTGCTAACTGGTTTAAACTATTACAGCTCTGCCCTTACTCTAGCTGCACTTACTCTTAAAAAGAACTTGGACTGCCCACCGGTAAACAGCTTGGCCAAGATTGAAAGCACTACTTAAATAGCTGACAGCACTGAGATTTTACACTGCTGCACTACACATTTCAAATTCCACACTGGAACAGTCTCCGAAGAAGAAATGCACGCCAGCTATGACCCTGAAGAGGGAAGTCTGTCTTCCTTATGGAGAATCTGAGTTGCCAGAACAGTGCCAAAATTCAAGTCCACCCAGAACCTCAGAACATGACCTTATCTGGAAACCACGTCTTCGCAGATACAGGTTGTTAACGTGAAGTCATGCTGGGTCACGGTGGGCTCTAAATGCAAGGACTGCTACCCTTACGAGAGACAGACAGACAAGGAAACACAGGAGGAGGCCAGGAGACAATGGGGGCAGAGCATGGAGCTCTGCTGACATGGGGAAAGAATGCAAAGACCAGCAAGCTGGGAGAGGCATGGAACATTCTCCCTCACAGGATTCGTTCAGAAGGAACCAACCTTGCCCACACTCTGATTCTGACTGGCTGGCTGGCTTCCAGAACAGTGAGAGAATAAATTTCTGTTGTTTTAAGTCACCTAGTTTGTGAGAACTTGAGATGGCAGCCCCAGGAAACCAATACCGGTGGGAAAATCGCTAAGACACAGCCCTTCTGAATAAGAGCCACAAACAGAACTCACTGTTTGCAAGAGATTCTCACAGAGCTTCTTGGCAGCAGCCAGGCCTTCCGGTTTGGGGTGACTGCAGAGAAGTACAAACCAAAAATTCAAAGAGGAGAAGAGTAAAGGATACAAAATTTTGCTCTCACTTTGTATGCTGTTTACAAATTTAATATATTCAACACAGCACCAATCTAAGTTTCTGAAAAATCACAAAATAATGTCTTCTCAGCCCTTTAACCTATGCCAAGTATCATTAAGACAAATACTTCATTGGTCTCTTTGAGATAAAGATATTAAAAAACATTTAAAAGTCACTAAAATAGCGGCGCCTGAGTGGCCCGGTTGGTTGAGCGTCTGCCTTCGGCTCAGGTCATGATCCCGGGGTCCTGGGACGGAGTTCCAAGTCAGGCTCCCTGCTCAGCGGGGAGTCCGCTTCTCCCTCTCCCTCTGTCTCCTGGCTTGCGTGCTCACGCTCTATCTCAAATAAATAAAATCTTCTAAAAAAAAAAGGTCACTAAAGTAACTGCAAAATGTGTTAATAACACCATAGGTTTATTTATTTGTTTTTTAAGATTTTATTTATTTATCTGATAGACAGGGAGGGAGCAAGCACCACCAGAGGGGAGGGGCAGAGGGAGAGGGAGAGGCAGGCTCCCCACTGAGCAGGGAGCCCGATGTGGGGCTCGATCCCAGGACCCCAGGATCATGACCCAAGCCGAAGGCAGATGCTTACAACTGAGGCACCGGCACCCCATCACCACAGGTTTAAATGAAGATGACTTTAGGCTCATCACAGCTCATTTTAGGGTCACAGATGTGTATAAAACCCAAGAACCTCAATACGAAAAGAGACAATTCCACTTCCCAATTCAACAGTTCTAATTATAAAGTGATTATCGTTAGTATTGACCTACATCCCTCATGTTACTACTTATTAAACCTATTTTCTTACTCCTTTTGAATCACTCCTGCCTGTACTAAGCAGTTGACAAGCATTCCAATGTCTTCGCCCCACCCATCCATACGTACCTAATGTAAATGTACATGGGTTCAAAAGCTTCTCGGCCGGAGGCTGGCTCAATGCAACCTGAACCTTTGCCTCTTAGGAAGACTTTGGCACCCGTTTCAATCTGAATGTGCTGTAAATAGGAGCAGCCTGGACCTTCTACTTTCTCCTTGACATTAAAGGTGGGCACAGCATGCTCTAGACCCACAAATAATTTGTCTTGAACATAATGCATCTGCAGAAGAACAGAACACCTCGGATTAAACACACGACACCTAATTAAATCCGAATCTTGAAAATCATTTTGCAGAAAACTTTAATCCTCCAGAAACTTTTAATCACTGCCAGAATAAGGACCCCTATAACTTCCACCGCTGAGTCCATAAAAAACAAATTTCATAAAGGAGCTTCATTTAAACGAGCACTACAAAGGCCACGTGCCTACCTAGAGCGTGAACACCTTCCTCCGTTCAGCAAAATCTACTTACCAGGTACAAAAGCGAAGACTCACTACCACGCGCACCCCCAGCCCCGGACTGCCTAGGGCAGCAGGCACCCACAGCAGAGTCTCCGGTGAGACCAGAGAAGCATGTTGGGTGGTACAGTCAGCCCGGGGGTTCTCCAGTGAGGGCTGCTCTCTCCCACCCTATTCTCTAGGAGGGTTGTATCAGCAGAGTCTTACTTCACCAGACTCAGCCTTCTTAGTCCTCCAGCTGCCGTCACATTTATACACACAAACACAAACCACTGACTTCCAAATGTATGGCGTGGACATGCTCTGATCCATAGACACCCTTTCTAGAATACGTCAAAGTAAAGACATGTGTGTTCAGAT
Organism: Ursus americanus; assembly: GCF_024610735.1. Lineage (NCBI taxonomy): Eukaryota > Metazoa > Chordata > Mammalia > Carnivora > Ursidae > Ursus > Ursus americanus. Next base: position 42,081,084 of record NC_142128.1, read on the forward strand.
GTTCACTGCATCTTGGAAGCCGAAATGGTCCATTAATAGGATAGCATCAGGTTGTAGTAAGCCTCAGGTTGGATTTCAGGATTTTTCCTCATACTTTCCACATTATTTGACATATACCACTTTTACAGAAATGACAAAGCTGTTGACGATCTCTCCACTAAACATACCCCGGACTGGAAGGGAGGCTTCTGGCTCACTGCTGGAGATAACTGCGCGATGGGAGCCGGCTGGTGATACACTGTGACTGTCGCACCATTGAAAGTTGGACTCGTCCCCGTGGCAGCTTTGACCACCCCGTTGGTGATAATTTCTTTGATTCGGTTTACTGCTCCTATGGAAAAGCAGAGTGAGATAGGATACCAAAGGAAGGAAGGAACTGACTAGTTCCCAATGACAGACCGAGGCCAATGTGCAACTACCCCTGTATTAATCCATTTTACGGGACACCCAAATATGTGGTCCTCACCCTCGTGCCCCCAGCACACTCATAAGCAATTCATACACAAGTTACAACAGCCACCAGGAACATTCTGCCGACTTATTCCATACAGCCCTGTACTTTGTCCTCCACAAAATGTGGGATGTGAGCCAAACCATTACTTACTGTCCACTAATTCCCGCGTCTGGCCCTGAACGTGGAGGTATAACGGACGATCCCTACAAGAGAAACATAAAATGGTGATCCCAAACTGGTCATGACCAAAGGAACCATATGGGTCACAAATCAAATCCATCACGTTTACAGTTTCCAAATAAATAAAAGGCACTACATACAAGGAAATGGTGTTGCAAATTTCTAGAAATATGGTTTTACAGCTGGGGAATAAACAAACTTTTCTGGCTGCTTCAAGTTAATTGGTCCACACAGGGATCAAATCTGTTCTTCGGGGCTCATGAATACTGGCATCCAGTCAACTGAGATAACCTGAAGTCTGAGAATAAAATTCCTTTTTGTTGGCTATCTAACAGGTTATGGGCAGTTGTGCTCCTGGCTATCCAAATTAAAGGGGCAAAAGTGACGGTGGCCTGTAGACCCATGTCTGTGAGGCCCACAACCAAGGGGACTCTAGATTCTAAATGTAAAGTGGCTTAAATTCTGATTTTGATAATAATGGAGGTCATCAAAAACCATACAGTTAATATAAAGCTATTGGTAAAAAATAACAGTATTTAAAGATAAAAAAGTTCAAAACAGCAACCAGTACATACACAGAATTGAAATATATTCTTGGTTTCAGGTAGGGACCAAGTTTTGCCTCCTAATTATATTTAGTTTAAGCCAGTGTGAAAAGTTTTGCACTGCCCGACTACCTGCCCTCAAAACTGAGTCATGGGAGGGATGCAAGGACAGGGGGACAAAACCTTTCAGCGGAAAACCTTACGGCGGAAAACCTTACAGCCTATGGCCATCGTAGAGGCAATGAGTTGTCTGATAAAAGGAGGTTTTTTTTTAAAAGGGAGTTACAACAAAATACAGACGCTTTTGTTGGGGGAAATATTCCCATACAAAAGTTTGGAAGTGCATACTGTAAATGTAGCAATTATCTCATTTCACACTTTACCATAATTTGTTTTCTCCAATAAAATGTTACCTGCGAAATAAATAATCCAAAGAGCAATAGGAAGGAACACAGCTGCCAACACTCCTTACGTGTCTGAGGTGTCCCCAACTCCACTACACAGCGTGTGTATTTACACACACAAAGCTACCCAAGTCTTTGCACACATTTCCTAACAATGAAAACATGAAACTAACGTGCCCCACCTTTCCCCAAAGCAAAGGATGTGCATACACACCCTGGTCCCACTTTGGCCTTCTCCTCAGCAGTCATGAATCTCCCTCGAGTTGACACTGCAGCCCCACTAAGTCGGCTGATCTAAAAGGGAAACATTCTATTAAAAAGATGATGTGGCAATTGATCGATTTCAATGGCAGGCAGGAAGACGGATTTTCCCCATTCATTCACTACACCAATAGATAGGAACGAGTTCTCTCCTACACCTGAAACCTCAATTCCGTCTTTTCTTGCTCAGCTGACCTGGGGAACCCACCCATATCTGTTTCTTTACCTTCACTGAGAAGCTCCTCTGCAGTTAATTCAACCCAATCCTGACTTTGGACACTCATAAACATCTGACTTGTATCTGTCTGTGTTAGAGGTCTTGTTTTGCTGACTGCCCACCCGCCACCTTCCCCACGGCCGACATCCGCCCACCTCGTCCTGAGTCTGCCCCCGAGTCAGCAGGTTCCTGCACGTGAGAGGCACGTCGTTGATCTCCACCTCAGCCACCACCAGGTCATCCTTGCTTTTACTGCTAGTTAGGCCTTTGCCAGCAGCCTGAAGCTACAAGAGAGAGTACATTGGACAGTCTGCAAGATGAAATAGTATGTTTCTCCTATTCAATTTACAAGTGCCCCTCCCCAGGTCCCACCACCACCTTACCGCTCCCTTTACTTGCCTACAAACACAGTTGGAAACACTCCTGAGTTATTCTTCAAAGACGAAATAACAAGCAAACAAAACCTCACTACATCAAGTATTGTCAATTTACTTGAAGGCAATCATCAGATTTCTCTGGAACCTTGCCCATGTCTGCACTTCTATGACCACATAATCCCAGAAACCCTACAGACTAGGAGCTGCAATCTCCACGAGGAAACTTAAAGGACCAAGTTATGGTGCTTTCCAGCTCAACCCGCTAGCTGTGCGTGCAGCAGAATACGGGGCAGAGTCCAGTGCACGACGCGGAGTCCACGCACCTCATCTGTGTGACTGGACGCTGCCCTTGTGCCAACACTGCAGCCACAGCACACCACCTGCGACCAGTCCCATCCCTGCACTGATCCGGAAAACCCGTAAAGCTTATCTGACAACCCATTACTCTCTATCAAAGAAGAACTAAGAATGAATGAAATGCCAAGCAAAATCCTAAAACCTGATCTAGTTTCTCTCAATTTAATCTATAGGCAACTCCGGATATGAGTTATCTGAAAAAATTTTCATCCCAAGATGGCCTTCCACAAACCCTTTGTTGCCTTAGACCAAGATTCGGCAAATCTGCTCAAAGAAGATAAAATACAGTGTATTTCTTTATACACTAAATACATTTTTTAAAGAGACTGATTTATTTATCTTAGAGAGAGGGAGAAGGAGAGGGAGAAGCTCAAGCAGATTCCACACCCAGCACAGAGCCCAACACAGGGCTCGATCTCATGACTGTGAGATCACGCCTGAGCCAAAATTAAGAGTCAGACGCTTAAAATGGAGTGGGCCACCCAGGTGCCCCACATTAGATACAGTTTTCAACATGTGTACACAAACTACATAGACTCAACAATATCTCATCTCTGTTCAGCCCCTGCTCAGTACTGGCCACCATCAAAGGTACTTATCAGTGCTCTCCCACAGGACCTCCCGTGATGACACAGGTGTTCTCTACCTGGCCGTCCAACACAGCCACAGCCTCATATCCAAAGGCTGTGACAAGGAACTAAGTTTTAAATTTTAATTTAATTTAAATAGCTACATATGGCTACTGACTACTCTCGTGGACCACACAGGTACATGCCGCCAACCCCATCAGAAGAGGAAACTGAGACCCCATAACATATCTAAGCCCCATGACCAGTAACTAAGGATCCTGGGTTTCAAATCCACATTTTCTGATTCTAAGTCCACTACTGGCACCATGCTGCCTCCTGCTGTGCTCAACTGCTTTTTATTTTTTTTATTTTCTTTTTTTAAAGATTTTATTTATTTGACAGAGAGAGAGAGGCAGTGAGAGGGAACAGAAGTAAGGGGAGTGGGAGAGGGAGAAGCAGACTTCCTGCTGAGCAGGGAGCCTGAAGCGGGGTCGATCCCAGAACGCTGGGATCATGACCTGAGCCGAAGGCAGACACTTAACGACTGAGCCACCCAGGCACCCCTCAACTGCTTTTTAGAGGGAAAAAAATGAATAAAGGATTAACATCGGCGTTAAGAATTTGAAGATTTAGGGGCGCCTGGGTGGCACAGCGGTTGGGCGCCTGCCTTCGGCTCAGGGCGTGATCCCGGCGTTCTGGGATCGAGCCCCACATCAGGCTCCTCCGCTGGGAGCCTGCTTCTTCCTCTCCCACTCCCCCTGCTTGTGTTCCCTCTCTCGCGGGCTGTCTCTATCTCTGTTGAATAAATAAATAAAATCTTTAAAAAAAAAAAAAAAAAAAGAATTTGAAGATTTAAGCAGCATCCCACTTTAGTGTGCTTTTAATAATTCCTTGCAGAACTTAAAATGGACAATTGCTTCAATCCTTGCAATCAATAAAAATACAATGAATAATGAACTTCCAATTCACTAAAAGTTCCCACCAATTCTGCAGAACTTGAATATTTAAACATCCAGACAGATAATGGCCATTCTGCTGATGTTATACTCATCACTAGATGGCTAACAAAAAATTGTATCATCTTTTCCCCCCCAGCTTTACTGAGATATAAGTGACAAATAAAAATTGTAGATATTTAAGGCGAACAACTGGAGGTTTTGATATACGTAGACATTGGGAAATAACTGTCATAAACATGCTAATCACCACATTCATCACTCACCCAAATTGCATTTTCAAACACAGAACCCATCTCTTCACTGGAAGGCAATTTTTAATTGAAATCAAAGAACTTCTTTTCAAATGAGAATTCTAATGGAATGAGCCGTCTTAGAACACACTGAATTTTCCAGCTGTAGAGGCTTTCAAACAAAAGCTGAACACCTGACCATCTGAAGTGACTCAAGCCAGACATCGTTCCTGCCGTTACAGATCTTACACAATTTACATCCGTGAGCCTAGTTCTCCTCCTTTGTAAACTGTAATCCATCCCATTAAATTGCTGCAAAGATTTTTTTTAAGTGCAAAGTATGCATTCTAGCAATACAAACAGCCACTATACTCATCATCCTGTAGGAAGATTCTTGTCTTCTATTGCAAGACAAATTAAAGACTTCAAAGGTCAGATCCATCCTAGTCGTGAAATTTTAATTACACCAGAAATTCTATAAAATGACTAAATTTCCTCAATTTGTGTGAAACAGCAAAACTATCAACATATAAATTATTCATTTTATTTCACATTCAATTATACTATAGGCATCATTAAAAATCTACAGATTCTAATTTTTTTTTTAAGATTTTATTTATTTGACAGAGAAAGACACAGCGAGAGAGGGAACACAAAGCAGGGGCAGTGGGAGAGGGGGAAGCAGGCTTCCCGCTGAGTGGGCTCATGACCTGAGCTGAAGGCAGTCACTTAACAACTGAGCCACCCATGAGCCCCTACAGATTCTAATCATAAAGGATGTTGCAAGTATTTATTTACTTTTTAGTATAGCTGACTAGAGACATTTTAAAGCTCACTTGATTTACCTGAACGTTTCTTTTGACTTCAGGGGACATGCACATGTACTGAAAAACATATCACATTGTTGCTATACATGATTACGTAGACAGAAGTTAGGCTGAACTAAGTGCACAAAGACAAAATGAACTATTTGGTCTATTAATGTAATCAAAGCAACCAAAAGTGCCTCGTAAAAACAAACGACAAAATATCATGTGATGAATTCCAAAACTAAGTGACCTTTAAATTGCTGTAACCGTTTTCTCCTTAACACAAACAACTGTTCGATTACAGAATTACAAAATAACCCCTAGTGAAGTTGCAGTTAGCAGAGCCCCTCCAACCTCAAATACCTTCTCGGCAGCGTTCGGAGGTGGCTTCAGCTTCCCTTTGGCCATGAGCATGGCATTGATCTTGGCAGCCACAGCGGCTGCAGCATCCAAGGCGCCAGAGGGAGCAGCCGTGGAGCCCCCAGGACTTCCCCCACTGCTGGTAACCTCCCCACCGGGAGCCGACGGTGGGAGGAAGAGAAGGGGGGCTGGAGCTGGTTGGTCCCATTTGCTGCGGCGCCTACAGGAAGAAAAAGGAAAATATTAGGCCCCAAGGCTTTCATTTCTATTATTCTCCCCTTACTACGCTTTGGCACCCCGTTTCCCCGCTATCATGTTCTCTTTACACCTTCGAGTCTCCTATCAAGATTAAAATTACCATCCCTCCCTAAACAGACAATTGCTGCAGTATCTCCTCACTTCTTCCAGCCCTTTTCCCCTCCGTCCTCCTTCTCGAAACACTGCACTTTCCCACATGCCCTCGTTTTCATCTTCCTCTTCGCTGGTCCTTCCGAAAGTCCCTGCTTTCCACCTCCCCCCGACCCCTGCTGGCTTTTTTCGGGGCCCCCAAGGCCTGCTCACCATCTTTCTCCCCCAAAGCCCAGCCCTCCAGCGCGTACACATCCCACTCCAGCGCCCCCCCCCCCCGCCCGGACGCAGCTCCCAGCGGCCCTTCCGCCTCTCCTCCGCCCCGTGCGCGCTGCGATGCCCTCGCCCATGAAGCTTTACCCGCCGGCCCCGGGATGTGTCGCGCTCCCCGCGGACATGGCGACCGGCTCTGCTCAACCACCCGCCAACTACCCCACTACCACCTTCCCGTCACTTCCGCCCCCAACGCCCTCACGCACAGCCCCTTCCGGTCGTGAGGAAAAGCTGTTCCGGTGAAAGCGTCACTTCCAATTGGACTCTTGTTGATTTCAAGGCGGCCGGCGTTATCTGAGACAGGTAGGGTGTGACCTTCCTGCTTGCGCCCTGCCCTTGAGAAAGATGGCTGCCGCAGAGCATATCAAGGCGGAATCGGGGCGAGGAAGTCCATGTTTGTTGTGGGCAAGTTGGTAGCCTACTAAACAATACGCATGAGTCAGGGAACTAAACAGGTTTCTCCCCCGGTCCAGCTACGTCGTCTGGCCAGGGAGAGAGCCTTCCCGCCGCTGTGACCCGCTTCACATTTCTGTTACCTGTTTAGGGAAAGGCACATGGTGCTCCCAAAGGTCATGTGATGAATTTCTCTGGTTGTTGTACATCTGCGTGCCAACCACTGCTTTCAGAGCAGGGCCTCCGGGGTGCACCGCGAGGGGGCGTCGGCGCCTGGGCGGGAGAGCGGAGGTGAGGGGCGGGCTCGCACGGCCGCCGGGGTTGGGGGCTCGGGGTGGGTGGTGGACGGCGGAGGTGAGGGGCAGGCCGTGGACTGCAGAGGTGAGTGGCGGGCCGAGGCGCACGGCCCCCGTGGGGGCTCGGGGCGGGCCGGGGCGCACGGCCGCCGGGGGGCCTCGGGGTGGGTGGTGGACGGCGGAGGTGAGGGGCGGGCCGAGGCGCACGGCCGCCGTGGGGGCCCGGGGCGGGCGGTGGACTGCAGAGGTGAGGGTCGAGCCGGGGCGCACGGCCGCCGGGGGGCCTCGGGGTGGGTGGTGGACGGCGGAGGTGAGGGGCGGGCCGTGGACTGCAGAGGTGAGGGGCGGGCCGGGGCGCACGGCCGCCGGGGGGCCTCGGGGTGGGTGGTGGACGGCGGAGGTGAGGGGCGGGCCCGGGCGCACGGCCGCCAGGGAGCTCGGGGTGGGTAGTGGACGGCGGAGGTGAGGGGCGGGCCGTGGACTGCAGAGGTGAGGGGCGGGCCGGGGCGCACGGCCGCCGGGGGGCCTCGGGGTAGGTGGTGGACTGCGGAGGTGAGGGGCGGGCCCGGGCGCACGGCCGCCGGGGAGCTCGGGGTGGGTGGTGGACCGCGGAGGTGAGGGGCGGGCCGAGGCGCACGGCCCCCGTGGGGGCTCGGGGCGGGCCGTGGACGGCAGAGGTGAGGGTCGGGCCGGGGCGCACGGCCGCCGGGGGGCCTCGGGGTGGGTGGTGGACGGCGGAGGTGAGGGGCGGGCCCGGGGGCAAGGCCGCCGGACGGGGGGCTCGGGGTGGGCCGTTGTCGGTGCCCACTGACAGTGTTGGAGGGTTTTGGAGCTGTAAGGAGACTCGGTTCAATGGATAGCGTGCAGTGCTATTTTTCAAATGAGTTTACAACCTGGTAGGATTAATAGAATGCAGATTAATTTGAAATCCAAATTCGTGTTTTCCCTTCATCATTTAATAAATGTCACTTCTGTACAAACAGCACCTTTATCATATAGGAAATTTTATATATACAATATTATGTTTTTTCATTCTTTTGTATTGATGTATTTGTTCTTTTGCTACGGCGTCGTTATTGAATAATTTTCTCTATATTTTAATACCTTTTAGGGCAAGCCGATTCCCACTGCCTTCTACATTTCCTTGCCTATTCTGACGGTGTATTTTTCCAAAGAATTTCAGGTTAAACAGCATTGTTTTCCTGTTGCCCCTTATCCCCAAATACAATATTGTTGGAAGTCTGAAAATACATTGTTTAGGGGGCACCTGGGTGGCTCCGTTGGTAGACTGTGACTTTTGATCTCAGCTCAGGTCTTGATCTCTGGGTGGCGACTTAAATCCCCAAGTTGGGCTCCTTGACGGTTGTGCAGCTTACTTAAAAAAAAAAGAAAAGAAAAAGAAATTACATTACTTTTTTCCTTCTTAAAAAAAACTGAGATGTGATTTATAAACCATATTACCTTTTTGAAAAGCGTCCTGGGGCACCTGGCTGGCTCAGCAGGTAGAACACGCAGCTCTTGATCTCAGGATTGTTAGTTTGAGCCCCGTGTTGGGCATGGAGCCTACTTAAAAAATAAGTAAAAATAAAAGGGTACTTGAAGTGCTCTGTTCTCAAAGTAGTGCAGGTATCACAATTATATAATTCCACGTCATCTTCGTCACCCCGGAGAAACCCTACACCCATTATCAGACCCTCCCCGTTTTCCCCTGCTCACGGCAACCACTAATCTACTTTCTGTCTCTCTGGATTTGCCCATTATGGACATTTCACATTGCGAGTTTTTGTGTCTGACTTCTTTCACTTAGCGTCATGTTTTCAAGGTTCATGCATGTCGTAGGGCATGTCTGTGCTTCATTCCTTGTTATGGCCAAAGAATATTTCATTTTATGGCTAGACCACAATTTATTTATCTGTTCAGTTGTTTCTAGATATTCACCATTCCTTTCTTTTTTTTTTAAGATTTATTTACTAAATGAGAGAGAGTGGGGAGGAGAGGGAGAGGGGGAAAGGGAATCTCGGGCAGACTTCGTGCTGAGCGTGGAGCCCAACTTGGGGTGACGCAGGGCTCCATCCCACAACCCTGAGATCATGACCTGAGCCAAAACCAAGAATTGGACACTTAACCGTCTGAGCCACCCAGGCGCCTTGATAGTCACCATTTCTTTTTTTTTTTTTTTTTTACGATTTTATTTATTTATTGGACAGAGAGAGAGACAGCCAGCGAGAGAGGGAACAAGCAGGGGGAGTGAGAGAGGAAGAAGCAGGCTCATAGCGGAGGAGCCTGATGTGGGGCTCGATCCCTCAACGCCGGGATCACACCCTGAGCCGAAGGCAGACGCTTAACCGCTGTGCCACCCAGGCGCCCCGATAGTCACCATTTCTATCTTTCCTTTGGAAAAATGCCTTTAGATCCTTTACCCTTTTAAAAATGGGGTTGTCTTTTTATTGTTGAGTTGTAATAATTTGTTGTTTGTTACGAATCCAAGTACTTCAGACACATGATTTGTAAGCCTTTTCTCCTGCTCTGTGAGTTGTCTTTTCACTTTCTTGCTAGTGTCCTTTGAAACATAAACATTTTTTAATTTTGATGAAGCATTTTATTTTTAAACTTGGGAGCATTGACAAGTTCACTGTGATGACTGTCCCGCCCAGGAGTGCGGCGTGACCTTCCATTTGGCTCTTGCGGTAGGCTCCAGGAAATCTTTTATTGTTTTTCATCTAGGCTTTTGTTTCTTTGCAAGTATATTCATAGGTATTTTAAATTTTTGACTGCTATTTTGAAAAGATATTTAATTGTATTTAAGCAAATTGTTTTTGTTATAAAAGAAAGTTACTGGGTTTTATATAATCAACCATCTTGCTACACCCTGAATAGTCCTAATAATGTTGTAGCCAGATCCCTTGGATTGATAAAATGGTGTCGTGCTGCCTGTGTTCAAATCACAAAATCACTGTTGACTTACTTGGGTGAACTCGGGCTGAATTCTGGGCCTCAGTTTCCTTATCTTTTGTTTTGTTTTAAGATTTTATTTTTGGGGTGGCTGGGTGGCTCAGTTGGTGAAGCGTCTGCCTTTGGCTTGGGTCATCATCTTGGGGTCCTGGGATCGAGCCCCTCATCAGGCTCCCTGCTCAGCAGGGAGTCTGCTTCTCCCTCTGCCCCTCCTCCTTGCTCATTCTCTCTCCCTTGTTCAAATAAATAAATAAAATCTTTTAAAAAAACAAAAAACCTCTATACCCAATGTGGGACTCGACTCACATGCCTAAGATCAAGAGTCACATGCTCCCGTGACTGAGCCAGCCAGGCACCCCTTCACTTTCCTTATCTTTAAAAGGGGGGCAATAATAGTGCTTGCCTCACAGAGTTGTGAGGGCAGAATGAATCAATGTAAAAGGTTCTTCAAACACTAAAGGAATAATAAGTATTTCTAATATTTTATAGATACATAATTTCTAGGGGTGCCTGGGTGGCTCAGTCAGTTAAGCCTCTTTTTTTTCTTTTTTTTTTTTTTAAGATTTTATTTATTTGACAGAGAGAGACAACACAAGCAGGGAGAGTCGGAGAGGAAGAAGCAGGCTTCCCGCTGACCAGGGAGCCCGATGCGGTGGCTCGATCCCAGGACCCTGGGATCATGACCTGAGCCAAAGGCAGACGCTTGATGACTGAGCCACCCAGGCACTCCAAGCCTCTGACTCTTGAATTCGGCTCAGGTCATGATCTTGGGTCCAGGGATCGTGTCCTGAGGGATTGAGCCCTGTGTCGACTCCCTCTTCAGCAGGGAGTCGGCTTGGGATTCTCCCTTTCCCTCTGCTCCTGCCCCCCACCCTGCCCCCTGCTCCTGTGTTCTCTAGCTCCCTCTCTAAATGGATGAATAAAATCTTTAAAGAAAAAAAGACTGTTACTTTGTTATATTGCTGATTGAAAAAGTCTCTGAAGTGAGAGGTTAGTCTGAGGTCATTTTTCCTTCTGTTTGGTGCACAGTCAAAAAATTGGCGTGTCGATCCCGGTGACTGCATCTCCGAGGGCTCATCGGGTGTTATTAGGCCATCTACTACCACCTCTCAGGCAGCGACAGCCGGGGGAGGATATGAAGCTCAGGACCTGTGAGCATCCCCTCCTGCCTGTGACACCCGTCACTGGCTCCGTGTTTCGGTGGCACTTCTATGAACAGTTCAGTGTGCTCTTGTCCGGGGGTGCTGCCCCACACCCACCTGCAGGGTACCTCCCTGGAATCCGTGCACATCAGTCCAAACGTGGAAAATGCCGGAACTGGGTCTTGCTGTTTGGGCCCTGTCCTCCCCCACAGCAGTGGGACTTGTGATGGGACAGAGAAAAGACTGACAGCAGGCTTCCCCAAGGTCTCCGGTGTGCTCACCCCCACCCTTTGGGGTGCCACCTTCTACCTCAAGCAGTTATTGAATAATTTTCCCAAGCAAAGGGATTTCCTATGAGGAATTCTTCTGTCACTTCTAAAAATAGCTTTATAATTTCTGTTACCTTACAAGGGAAATCCGTCAAGAAAGAGAAGAATGGGGAAAAAAGAGGTGGCATATATAGCCCCAGCTCTAGCCTCTGTGGGGCCTGCCTGTATTTGTGCTGTGTCCTCCTAGCCTGGAGGTTTCCCAGTGTAGCTTAAACTCCTGTGGGGTCCCCCTCCGTCCCGCTTCCTTGAGTCAGCCTCCGCCAGCCTCCGCTGGGGCAGCACCGCACAAGACCGGAGAAAAATCACGGACCCTCTGTGGGGCTGCGGTGGGCTAGCCACTGCGGCCCAGAAGTCAGCCCCGACCAGGCACAGCTAGGAGACAGGGTCAAGCTCTGGAGGTCCCGTCAGCAAAATGGGAGAATAATAAAGCATGTGATTATTCTTCAGCGCCTTAGGAAAAGCACAGTCCCAAAAGAAATCAACATTTTGTTCCAGGCATAGCGGAAAAAAGTGCAGTTATGTAATCCCGTCAGGGAAAACTATTTCTGTAGTCTGAAACTACTTGAGGCCAGGTCGAGGAAAATTATTCCTTTTCTTGTCAAATTTTAGGCCCTAGTGAATTCTTTGCCATACTAGATTTTTGTGACTAAAGCTAATGCACTGATTGGCCATGGCTAGGCTCTTGACCATTGAGTGTGGGCTTCTGGGAGCCAGAAGAGGTGGGGAAACCCTTAACATCTTAGCTGCTCAAAAACACTTCTCAGTGCAACACTCCCCCACCAAATCATGACTTTTCAGAGGGTTATGATGAGTGGGCTTGGAGGTGATACGTTAAATATAACAGTTCTCAAATGCAGTTTCTCATGAGAGCTGTGAGGAGAAGAGCAGGGGGTGGGCAAAATTCAGGCATGTGTTCCTGCCAGGCAGCAAATTCCTGCAGGACTAAATGTCCTAGAGCAATCGCACCTGTCAGGAAAAGGCTCTGGCTTTAACACCACCACGTCAAAATCACCATCTGGCAACTGTGACAGAAGTGATTGATTCAGACAAGAATCATCAATGGATGCTGAAGATACTGGGTCAAGGTTAGAGGAGTAACAGGATATTTACATAGTCTCAGAGCAGCTGCTCACAAGATATTTATTAGTTACAAAAGGGAGAATGGTACCTTCACAGTGGAGAAACCTTCCAGATGCCACCTTAACTCAATGATGGAAGCTAACGTCACCAGTAATAGATGTCACGCACCTCCTGATATGATACTCTGAAATGAACACAGTGCCACAGATGTTATAACTCAAGCCTAATCATAAGGAAATAGACAAATTCAAGTTGAGGGTGTTATATAAAATAACTGACCTTTGGGGCGCCCGGGTGACTCAGTCATTTGAGCGTCCGACTCTTGTTTCTGGCTCAGGTCATGATCTCCAGCTCATGGGATTGAACCCCGCATCGGACTCCACACTCAGCAGGGAATCTGCTTTGGATTCTCTCTCTCCCTCTGCCCCTCCCCCTCCTGGAATAAATAAATAAATCTTTTTTAAAAATAACTAACCTTTACTCTTTAAAAATATGTAACATTTCAAAATGTCATGAAAGACAAAAAACTGTTCAGCCTCAAGGAGACCTTGAAGGGATGCTGACTGAATGTCACACATCTGAGATTTCTTTTGCTACAAAAGATTACGAGACATTTGGCAACATCCAAAGGAGGTTTCTAGATTAGATAATATTGTAGCATTGTTAATTTGTTGATTTTGATCATTGTACTGTGGTTATGTAAGAATATTCTTTAAAAAAAAATTCTAGTTTTGGGGCTCCTGGGTGGCTCAGTCAGTTAAGCATCTTTCTTCAGCTCAGATCATGATCCCAGGGTCCTGGGATGGAGCCCTGCATTGGACTCCCTGCTGCTTGTGTTCCCTCTCTCGCTGTTTCTATCAAATAAATAAATAAATAAAATCTTTAAAGGAAGAAAGAAAGAAAACCTGGCCCATGTTAGTGGAGGAGGCCCTTTGCGAACTGTGGGAGAAGGAGGAGGACGCGCTGGCTGTGTTTCTTGGCTGCCCCATGCGTCTCCAGGAAGGACAGTCCCATATTTCGTGTCTCGGTGGCCACGGCTGATTAAACCAACAGTACATTCTTGACTCTTCCCCGAGGATTTTCAGAAGCAGAGAACTATGGCTGTCACCTGTGCTGGGGTGTCAGGCTCTGCCCGGGGAAGAGCAGGCAGTGGAGCTGGGCTGCGAGGAGGAGAACGCAGCAGCCGTGCTGACAGAAGCAGCAACAGGAGCTCCGAGAAAAGCGAAAAGGATAAAACCTGCTTCCTAAGCGCCATACCATCCTCCCATTATCTCACCTGAGTCCACTCAGATCTGCCGAAACTAAACTGCACCACGGGCCCTGCTCTCAGGCCACACTCCTGCGCGCTGCAGAGGAGGAAGGCAAGCAGAGGTGGGGACAGCTGGGAAAGGATCAGAGCTTTTCCAGGGTGCTGGCATGACCAGCATCATCCTTTCCTTCAATGCCTGTCTCATCCCTGGAAGCAACTCGAGGCGATTCCTGTTCCTTGCAGTGGAAGGGTCTGTGGGAAACCCGAGAGGAAGGGCCGATGGAGCAAGATCTGAGAGGAGGGCTTAACACAGGTGGACAGATCGGTCTTGGGCTGAGAGAGGAATACTTCTTCCCGAGAATAATAAATGAACAATCAATCTCATAAGCTTCACAAGGACAAGGCCAATTTGATTATTCTGTAGCCATGGTAGCAAGTAGCCATCAGGACCAGTTGTAAACCTATTGCATCCGTCCACAGCCCCTCTGCGTGAACACCAGGCGGGGTCACCTCTCGCTGCTCAGAATCAGACGGCCTCCCGCCCCGGGCCTCGGAGTGCCAGCCAGTCAACCACAGGCTCACCAGAGTGGCCACCGTCTGCCCGTGGTGTCCCCCTGCTCACACCTGTGAAGAGCCACCAGTCCTTGAGCTCCAGCTCCCCCCGAACTCTGTAGGGGGCTTAGGTCCTTTGCTCAGAGGAAGCTGCCCGCGCAGCGTCCCTCCCTTACCATAGAGAGCGGTACACTCAGCAAACATTCCGGTTCCTTCTGCCCTAAAAATACTGTTCCCCAAGCTTGCCTCCCCTTCTGGCTGGAATGAGGATGCTTCGCATTATAAGTCACAGAAGACCTAATTCGCAGTGGCTTCAACAGTCCTACGAGCCAGTCCAGACAGCGGGCCCCGAGGCTCCCCGCCGGCCCCACGGTATTCCGCACACTGGCCTCCGGCACCCTGGAGAGAAGTCTGCGCACACCAATGGGCGCAGGTTTCTGCATTCAGGTCCAACGGGAGAAAGAAGTCTCTGTCCCTCGCGGAGGCACAATCCTGCACCACTGCCGTCTGATTGGACCCCCTGTGGGTAGCGGCCGTGGGGTGAGGTCAGGTCTGCTCAGCGCAGGCCTGGCTCCGGAGTTACTGTCGAGCGGGACGCTGATGCCACGCCTGGCCACGCCTGGCCTAGAGCCCCCGGGGGGGGGGGGGGGACGACAGGACACGACATCCTCGGGACTCTGTAGGGAGCGGGAGGGGCGCCCGGTGGCTCAGTCCGTGAAGCATCTGCCTTCAGCTCAGGTCATGATCCTGGTGTCCTGGGATGGAACCCCAGTGTTGGGCTCCTTGCTGAGCAGGGAGCCTGCTTCTCCCTCTGCCTGCAGCTCCCCCTGCTTGTGCGCGCGCTCTCTCTCTTTGACAAATAAATGAAAAAAATATTTTTATAAATAAATAAATAAAGTTTTCTTATTTTTGAATTTTGAGAGCTCTTTTTATTCGAGATACATCCTTTATCAGATTTATGGTTTGCAAATGTTTTCTCTCAGTCTGTGTCTTGGCTTTTCATTCTCTTCAGTGTTTCTCAAACAGCAGAAGTTCTTGATTTTGATGAAGTCCAATTTATCAGTTTTTGCTTTTATAGATTATTGTTTTGATGTGTCTAAGAAATCTTTGCCTAACCCAAGGCCACACATTTTCTCCTTCATTTTCTTCTAGAAGTTTTGGCGTTTTAGGTTGTACATTTGGATCTATGATCCATTCTGAGTTTAATTTTTGTGCGTGGTGTGAGGTAGGGATTGAAGGTCTCTCGTACACACTCTTTTTTTCATGTGGATATTCTACTGTTACTGAACCATTTGTTGAAAAGACTACGCATTCTTCCATGACTTTTCTTTGCACCTCTGTCAAAAAGCAGCTGACTGTAAGGGTGCCTGGGTGGCTCAGTCAGTTGGGAGTCTGACTTTGGCTCAGGTCAGGATCTTCATGTCCTGGGATCTAGCCTCGGGTCAGGCTCCCCACTCAGCGGGGAGTCTGCTTGTTCCTGTCCCTCCCCCATACCCCTCACCCCTCCCCATGCTCTCTCTGTCTCACTCTCAAATAAATAAAATCTTTAAAAAAAATCTGACTGTAAATGTGTGGGTCCATTTCAGGACTCTCAATTCTGTTCCATTAATTATGTCTGTCCTTTCACTAATACCGCACTGTCTTGACTACTGCTGTTTTATAGAAGTCTTGAAATCAGGTAATTTGAATAGACCAACTTCACCTTTTTTCAAAATTGTTTTGATGATTCTACAAAATTGTTTGGCAATTTGTGTTTCCATATAAACTCCAGAATCTGCTTGTTAATTTCTATTTTTAAAAAGTCCTGCTAGAGTTTTGATTAGGATTGCATTGAATCTGCAGACCAATAATAAAGAGAACTGATACCTTTTTGAGTCTTCCAGTGCATGAACTCAATACACCTCTCCATTTCTTTAGGTCTTTTTTCATTCTTTTCTCTTTTTTAAAAAAAGATTTTTATTTATTGGGGCACCTGGGTGGCTCAGTCAGTTGGGCGTCTGCCTTCGGCTCAGGTTGTGATCCCGGGGTCCTGGGATGGAGTCCCACATTGGGCTCCCTGCTCGGCAGGGAGACTGCTTCTCCCTGGGCCCCTCCCCCAGCTCATGCTCTCTCTCTAATCAATAAATAGAAATCTTTAAAAATAAGACCTGGAGCACCTGGGGGCACCTGTCTCCACCACAAGTGCAAACCCAAAGCTTCCTTCTCTTTCTGCTCTCGGGGGTTAGGTGGGTCCCTCCTGCCTCCCCAGTTCCTCTTTGCCAAGGTGTGGGAGTGCAGGTGCAGGGAAGCAGGGCTGGAGCAACATGTGAGCTAAAGAGGGGTGGCTACTCAGGAGACCAAGGGGAAGGCCCAGTCATTAGAAGTCCTTTTCATGGAAGGCAGACTCCATAATCTACCATACAGATCCTGCTCTAATTGAGATAGAAAACGGGGCTGGTAAAGTTCCAGTCCCTCCTCTCTTCTAGTGGTTGCGAATGAAGACAATCTAGAGAGGCGTCCTCACTGTCCGTCTGCCCACATCCTGGCGCTCTTGCCCTTGGCAGCCTGGGAATTTCCCGAGGGCAGGGACCAGTGCTTGGGGCCCTTCGGAAGGGGGAAAGAAATGCCTAAAGGGGGGGCGCCTGGGTGGCTCAGTCGTTGTGCGTCTGCCTTCGGCTCAGGGCATGATCCTGCATCGGGCTCCTCTGCTGGGAGCCTGCTTCTTCCTCTCCCACTTCCCCTGCTTGTGTTCCCTCTCTTGCTGGCTGTCTCTCTCTCTGTCAAATAAAATAAATAATAAAATCTTTTTTAAAAATGCCTAAAGGGTTTTGTGATGTCGTGGAGAGAGACAGATTCGAGGAGTCAAGAGACTTTTATCTCGGATCTTGACTCTGCCACCATTTCTCTAGTGGCCTTGGCCAAGTCACTTTCTCTCCTTATAAAAAGAGAAGTTGAACTAGATGATATTAGAGATCCCAGCCATCTCAAAATGTGTATTATACTTTATGAGGAGGAGACCATATATTTGTTTTTGTCTCCTCAGCATCTAGGACAGTGCCTGACACGTAATAAGAATTCAAGAAATGTTGTGGTTAGTGAATGAATAAATGAATGAACGAATGAACGAACACATGAACTAACAAAATAGTAGAAAAAGAAAAGGATCCAAAGTGGAGTTCTTAGACAAGCCAGCTGGTGGCATCACCTCTCTACTAACCACGGGGGTACTGCTAGTTTTAGGCCAAGGAAAGGATTCAATTAGAAATAAATCCAGGTTGGGGCGCCTGGGTGGCACAGCGGTTAAGCGTCTGCCTTCGGCTCAGGGCGTGATCCCGGCGTTACAGGATCGAGCCCCACATCAGGCTCCTCAGCTAAGAGCCTGCTTCTTCCTCTCCCACTCCCCCTGCTTGTGTTCCCTCTCTCGCTGGCTGTCTCTATCTCTGTCGAATAAAATAAAATAAAATCTTTAAAAAAAAAAAAAAAGAAAAGAAATAAATCCAGGTGACAAGAGCCAAAGATCAGAGGACCTATGTTTCAAATAGACAGCAGGACGCTGGAATCCTGACCCATCTTCTGTATTCAACAGACATCTTCACTGCCAGACTGGCAAGGTGGTGCTGGATGGCTAGAAGAGGACGCATGGCCCCAACAGACGGACAGACTGACATGGAGCACACAGGAGCAGTCCCTGAGGCCAGGAGGTAGCCTGGGGGGCTCCCTGCACTGGGACGGGGCATCCCCCTTCTGCCACCCACTTCACACCCGTCCCTTGCTGGAAGACCCAAACATCCTGGCACCCAGTCTGGGTCTCTCCTATCGGGGTCATCAAACCCACAGCTGGTAGGTTGTCCTGAAGGGTCCCTGCCCCCCCCCCCCCCAGTACTCCGAGGGAGTTGAAGATCAAGCTAGTTAGCGGGCGGACGGCAGGAAGGTGTTGAATATTTTGGAATCGTTGAAAAAGCCCCTCTCTCTTATCTACTCACCTCCCACCTCCTCTGTTTCCCCATCCCAGCACATTCTGCAAAGGGTAGGGATACGGGCATGAAAGGGGGAGACCCAGGGAGGCGCTTTTTCCGGCTGGGATTGAGATCACGGGGAGACAGGATGAGGCGTGGTGAGGGTGCATCTCAGCACCCATACCTCTGACATGAGCTTGGGAACTAGAGGAGAGGGTGAGGGTGCTGCTGGCCTCTGGCTCCACGGGCTAGAGCAGGAGAGGGTGAGACGGCAGGGAGGCCACAGAGGCTGGTAGGACTACGTCGTACTCAGGAGCAGAGCTGAGGGCAGGCCACTCAGGTCCCCACAGGCTGTGCTCCCAGAGGGGAGAACAGGAAGCTGTGACTTCCTCTGCCCTTTCCCTCCCAGCCGTTAGTCCCAAGGTCGCTTGCAGTGAGTTCTGACCTGTGTTTTAGTTGGCACTCTTCCACGGACGGGCATGGTGACAATAGATAGCTGTGCGATGCCTGGCTCCAGTCCACGGTGAACACCCCAAACTTTAAATAATAATCATTTATGCAAATAGCAACATACAAAATGCTTTTTTCCTATGTTTTATTTATTTTTTTAAAGATTTTATTTATTTATTTGAGAGAGAACATGAGCGAGTCAAGGGGAACGGCAGAGGGAGAAGCAGACTCCCCACTGAGCAGGGAGCCCGAGGTGGGGCTCGATCCCAGGACTCCGGGATCATGACCTGAGCCAAAGGCAGATGCTTAATGACTGAGCCCCCCAGGCGCCCCTCACATGTTTTATCTCATTTAATCACACCAGTCCTGTGGAGCAGAGACTTTTGTCTGAAATTTTTAACAAGAAAACCAAGGCTCGGAGGAGTAATTTACCAAAGCCACACATTTAGTGAGGAGCAGACCTGGGACTTCAGAACCTCTGCTCTCTCGGACACCCATGTGGACTCCATACCTCCGTGTCCCCCCCACCCTGCCCCCAGGCCCCAAGGGGGCACTTTCTGCAGGGAAGGGGGCCTCTGTACACGGTCAGGAAGAGGGGGCTCCAGTTTGGTTCCCATCATCCCTCAGATGGACGGGGTAACTCTGGCCTTCTCCCTGCGTGGAGGCTTGGGGCTGCCCCCTTGTCCCCTCCTGCTCTACCTGGCAGAGCCCTTCCTGCGCAGAGGTGCACACAGGCCCACGCAGCTGTCACCCCAGCCCCGCGGAAGCACCAGGGCACCAGCTCTCACGCCTGGCAGTGTCCATGCCCCGCTGCCCGCGGTCTGGGGCAACGCCTCGGAGGCAGTGTGCTGAGTGCCAGTGACAGCCGCGCCCGTCCAGTTCCTAGCCCTGAGGGTCGTGGCGCCCTGGCCAATGGGCTGGAAAACCCGGCCGTGTCCTGGCTGCTGGGCAGTTGTGCTCCGGGAGCTCCTGGCTCCGGCAGACAGGGGCCTGGCCCTCACTCTCCCCTTCTGGGCAGCTGGGTCCACAGGGATGTCCGCTGGCCCCTCGGAGGTGCCCTCCGCCAGATGGTCCTGAGAGCCGCGGTCCTCCCGTCGCCGCAGCATCTTCCTCACTCCCACTAAGTGTTGCCGGACACTGGCGGTGGCCGTGGCTGCGGGACCAGACACCCACCTCTTCTGGGCCTGCAGGCCACCCCGGCAACGTGGGCAGTGGCTGTGTTTGGGGCCCAGGGTGAGGTGTGGGGCCTGCGTCTGTGTCTTCTGCGCTTCCCCAGCAGGTCCCAGCTGAGAGGTTGGTGCTGGCCTTTGTGCTGCCCCTGGGCACCATCACCAGCACCTGCTGCTGGCCTTGGTGCTGCGTCTGTACCCCGGAGGCCTCTTCCTTCCTCTGCGGCCCCCCAGCCATGTGGTCACTGGCTGCAACATCCTGGTGACGTCTGGCCGGATGCCCTGGGGTAGCGTCTTCTCCACCATGCTTAGCTTCGTCTCCCCTGTCACCTGGGCACAGCAACAGCTGCCTGAGCCCTGGCCGTCCTGTCTCCTAAGGCAGGAGCCCGATGAGCCCTGGCAGACACCTTCAGGGATCTGTGAGCGAGGCTGCGGCCCCGGGACCAGGGCTGGGTGGCATCCATGTCCCTGAAGGACGGAGGCAGGCGGCGGGTGGAGCGCGCACCCCCTGCTCCAGCAGAGGGGCCTTCCGACCGCGGTCACCGACTTGGACAGACGGACACCTGGGTGAAGGGCTGAACACCCCACTCTTTCTGGGCGCCGCCGGGGCCGGGGCTGTGGTGTCCTCTGGGAGTCTGGTCTTCCATCCCCTGCCGTGTGGCCGCCTGTGGTTGGCGGGTCACGTGGGAGCTGAGTGTGACAGAGCTGAGTGGCGGAAAGGGTGGCAACAGCAAAAAGGAGGAGGACTGGAGAATAAGCCTCTGGATCATCGTAATCGACTTGACCTCCTGTCGCGTTTCCACCTCCGGTTCAGTGTGGACAAAAGGATTCTTTGCCCCATTTCGCCTCCTGTGAGAATTTCCCAGGGGTTCTAGACTAACGGATTGGAGGTCACTGCCTATTTCCCTCTGTCTGTCCTCCCCTACACCCTACCCTCACCTTACACAGTGTTCCTTGTTCTCTGGTGCCAGAGCCAAATACCCACCCCCCACTGCCATCTCCGCCTTACGGCGTCTCAGTGGTGCCCACAGAACCCGGCTGCCTGCAGGCCTCAGCTGCGAAGGCTGCAGCCCCCTGCAGGGAGAGGCCCCCTGTGAAGTGCTGCTGGACCCCTGGCACCAGCCCCACACATAAAACCCCATCTTTAACCAGGATTTGCAGGGAGAAGTGAAGAAAAGCCAAGGATGTGGGTGGGGCGTAGGGAGGTGAGAGGTGGGAAGGGGTGGGGAGAGGAGGGGCCGCAGGTGTGTCCGGAGAAGTGGGAACCAGAGTGGGAGACTGGTGTGTCCCTCCCTGTCCCATGAGCAGCACAGCAGCTCAACAGCACCTGATCCGCATCCTGGCTCCAGCACGAACCAGCGGGGGGACCTCGGTAGTTACTTTGCTTCTCTGTCCTGGTTTTCTCATCTGTAAAATGGGGTGTTGAGGATTCCACGGTGCCTGAAGTAGTGTGTTGGCTGTTGTTCTTAACACTTCATGGAGAATGGAATCCGAGAGAAGAGGATGAAAAGAAAGAAAAGGAAAAGGGGGCAGCTGGGAGATGGGGACCGGGAGCCAAAGAGGTCTCATCTGGGACATGTTTACATACTCCGGGGTGAAATGGAAGTCGTAGAACTGAGTCAAGAACTGAGTGAGGAATTGGCCCCTCAAGTCTCTTCTGAACAGTGTTCTCCAGGGCAGGGGGTCTGCCTTTGGTTTCCATATCCACGGAGACCCAGCGGTGATAATGGAGAGCAATCAGAAGGGACCTTCTGGGGGCCAGCCCCTGGATAGGAGTGGGGTGGGAGAAGCTAAACAGGGTGGAGCTCCCACTTCTGTGGCCGCCATCACCGCCACCAGGCTGACCACCCTGGCGTCTCAAGGGACCAGAGCAATGGCTGGGAGCACGCCCTTGGCCCCCTCTGCTCTAGCTCCATCCGGGTGCTGAGCAGGAGAGACTCCCAACAGCTGCCCAATTCACAACACATTAAGCAACGTTAAGATCTAATTCGCTTCTTGATGTTTAATTTCCTGTCTTTCATGTTTAAACTGGTTTCAAAACTCCAGGTCTGTTCCCAGTCAATTCAAGATGGAAAATCCTCCCCATCTAAGTACTCCTCTCTTACCACCCCCTTCAGCTCCTCCGAGGGCTCCCTTGGGGGCATCTCTGCTCATGGGGCCTGGAGGTAAATAAATATTGACGAGTTTCAACAGGTCCAAGTCCTAGGTGAGTGGCTGTGTGCACACCTACCACCGAGAGGAGAGGGGCGGCGGAGGCCTGGGCAGGTGGCTGGGCACTCCTTGCAGAGGAAGGCAGGCACTGTGGTGAAGCTGGGCCCTGGCTCCTGCAGCAAGCGGCCAGAGAGCTTCGAAACCACAATGGGAAGGATCTAGGCTAAGACTGGGTTTCTGAGGGGCTTAGTGAGGGCACCGTGGACAGAATGGGGAAAACTGCAAGAGACTCCTCTCCAGAAACAGCCACGTCAGAGAAAGGTGGACATCATGTCTCAGGGTCAAGGAGTGGCAGAGGGACCATGCTGCCGGGGCTACACCAGTGCTGTCCCCATGAGCCGTGGGCTTCTCCACACCCACCCTGGCCTCTGTGTCTCCAGGCTCCCGCTTCTCTCCTGACCTTCACCGGATCTGTGGGACCACGTTGGAGGACCCCACATTCCCCTTTCTTGGTCTGAGTGCTAGTATCGCCCACCCACACGGGGGTCTTCCTCTCTCCACTCCACCCTGGAGGGGGTCCCAGCTTCCAGCTGACGCGGCAGACAGCGGCTGAGCCGCAGGTCCGTGAGCTTGATGCTTGGCACTCCGGAGGGAAGTGCAGGGCACGCCTGCCTGGCTCGGCCAATGGCCCAGCAGCCCTCCCGTCCACACCCGCCCGCTGCAAAGACCCCCTGATGGGCGAGCAAGCACCTGCCGGGCAGCGTCGGCCTGACGTGGCGGGCAGTACAGGAGGCAGGTGCCGGCGCCCCGCGCAGATTTCAGTGCCTCTCCCCCGCGGAGGTGTGCGCGTGTGCCAGCGAGTGTGCCAGCGCGTGTGCAGCCTGGCCGCCTGGCCGCCCTCCCTCTTCCCCTCCCCCAGCCGCAGGGGGTAAGAACCAGAAAGAGGAAATGCAGCAAAACCGAGAACTGAAACAGACCTCATCTCACCGCCCCTGAAAGAGGTTGCCCCAGGGCTCTGACACGTAAAGACCGAGGGCGGAGTGGGGGCTGGATCTGAAAACACACGGCTCTGGGGAGAGGCCGGCAGGAACTGGACGCGCAGGGGAGGGGAGGGCGCCACAGGCTGACGCCATTTCTGAGCAGGGCATGCAAATGAGGCCGAGACCAGTTTTCTAATTCTGGAATCCCCAGCAGCCCCCGAACCTAAGTGCCCTTCATCTTGACCCCTGTATTTGTGGACGTCCGTGCTGACACAAAGGCTCGTGGCACTTTCTTCTGGGAGGGGCCTGTGTGGGGGGAGGCAGCCTGCACCTCCTTTCGGGGGACAACACAGGTCTGGCTGCCAGCAGGGCTGGCAGACATTGAGAGACAGCACTTCGTGGGGGTTCCAGGTCTTTAATTTTCCCTGCTTTATCTTTTCTTTTTTAACAAACTGGCAGAAAACGGCTGGGGCTGGTGAGCACTGGGGGTCCACTGGAAAATCCCCCAAATTGACACTGAGGTTTCAGTCGTGGTTGCTGAGGTGGGGATGCGGTCCGGGTTCACAGAGAGTTCCCAACTCACCCTACAACATGTTTTCCAAATGGCTGGAGAAGAGGTCAGAGTAGGTCCCCCGTTACTGCAGATGGGGGGACGCCGTTCCCCCCACCCCTCAAGCTCTTCTGATAAGCGGAGATAGAAGGCTGTGATTCTAATTGCCTACATCATCTCTTAAAAATACAAAACACGTGCAGTTGGCTTTGGTACAAAAAAGAAAACGACAACAAAAAACATTCTGGTCCCGTGGGCTTTCCCCCTCACCCCCCAACAGAGCCACTGTGTCCACCTCAACCTACTCCATTGCCTCCGACTCCGGGGAGCCAGGCTGTCTCCCTGGGGTCTCCATGGAGGACGGAAAGAAGGGAGAACAGCAGTGAGCTGGGGAGGGGAGGGAGGCACGGCTCCACCCACAGCCCTTCTAGAAGGGCCCCAGGGTCCCGTGGTGCAGCCTCTCCTCAAAGTCGGTGTTGCTGGGGAGGGGGGGTCAGGGCTAGAACCCAGCAGCCGCGTGGTTAACCCTGAATAAACCCCAGTAGTGTTACAGGACAAGGCCCCCTGATCCCTATGGCTTGGTTCCCATGTCCCTGGTCCTCTAAATCTCCCCACTCCCTGTGTAACTAATAAACAATAAATAAATAAATTTTCCTAAAGTAGAGGGAAGAAGGCATGAAAAATTGGCATCTGTGGTGTAGCTCCTGGATGCCAGCAGGGGGCACTGTGGCCCAATTCCCCCAGCTTCCTAAGGGCCCCAGGCGTCCAAGGAGCCCAAGAGCTGGCAGGGACAGTCAGCAGTTCTTTCGAAAGTTCCGTCGCCATTGGCAGATTGGAGTCCCCAAAGTTTGCCTCCCTTGGTGTGTCCTTCCTGGGGGCACAGGACGGGGGGAGGGGCCCCCTTAGCTCTCTGAAGCCACAGGCTCCCCGTCGCGACTCTCGGTCTCTTCCGGGATGTCCTGCATTCTGGTGAAGTCTGAAGGAGGACAGGGCAGAGTTAGTGGGAGAGCACAGGCTCCTGCGAGCAGCTGCACCCCTGCACTAACAGCGCCCCTTCCAGACCTGAGCTGTGAGGAGGGTGGCAGAGGTCTGTGAGGCCCTGGGCGAGCGGAAACCTGACAACAAAGTCATGCCCACACCTGCCTACTTTGTATCCTTCCTGAGGACAGGAAGATACACTTTGGCTAATAACATAATATTTTAAGATTATTACATAAAGTCACACTAGCTTTTGGTTATTTTGTATTTCCTGAATCAACTAAGAAATTTGAGGGTCTCAGAAACTTTTTTTACTTAGAAATCTATGTGTAGGAGCGCCTGGGTGGCTCAGTTGGCTAAGCGTCTGCCTTGGGCTCAGGTCGTGATCCCAGGGTCCCGGGCTGAGTCCCACATCGGGCTCCCTGCTCCGAGGGGCGTATGCTTCTCCCTGTGCCGCCCTCCCCCCCCCACCTGTGCTCTCCCGCTCTCGCTCGCTCTCTGGCAAATAAATAAATAAAATCTTAAAAAAAAAAATTCTATGTCACTTGAAAAGGTTGGTGTCACAGACTCACTGGAAAGGCTCCTACATTCTTTGCTTCCTAGAGCTCCACTGCCGTTCAGCATCGGAAAATGCAGGAAGTGCGTCCTCTGTGTCCCTCCCAAGAGGTACCGTAGCCCTCAGAAGTGAGTTACGGGTTCCCCTAAGTGTCCCAGGGCGCCAGGACACAGCCAAGGGCGGCGGCCCACTTCCATTCCGGCCTCACCTCGGGGACTGTGGGGCGGCGACAGGCGGCTGCCCCCTTCCTCCTCGCTGCCCGTGTCGGGGTCACTGCTGTCCTGCAGCCGCTCCTCGGGGCTGCCCAGCTCCTGCCTCTCTCGGTCCTCAAAGGGTCGATGGACAGAGCGAATGGTCACAGACAAATCCAGGCGGTCGTGGCCTCGGCTGGGCTGTGACGGGCCGGCAGGAAAGGCGGCAGGCCAGGGAGTGAGCTCAGCCGGGCCGCGCCACCGACGGCGCCCTCGCCACCGCTCCCAGCGCTCTGGGCGCACACCGCCGCGGCCGACCCGGGGGTCTCCGGAGCCTCGCGCCCTCCCAGCTCAGCGCCCCCCAGGCCTCCTTACCTGCGGCGGCGTGAAGCTCAGGTACAGGGCATCGCCCGCCGGGAGGCTGCGGCGCCGCGGGTCCAGGGGCCTGCGGGCCCAGGGGGCCTCCGCCGGAGGCGGCTCGCTCTGGCCCAGGGCGGCCAGCTGCCTGCGGGCCTCTTCGGCCTCCCGCTCCAGCCGGGCGCGGGCCTGCTCACTCTCGCGGAGCCGGGCCTCCAGGCTGCAGGCCTCGGTGGCCCGCTCCTCGCCCAGCCGCCGGCAGCGCCGCAGCTCCTCCTGCAGCAGAGTGTGCTGCCGCTGCAGGAGCGCCAGCTCCGTGGCCTGCTTGTCGGGCACGCCGGGGGTGGGTCCGGCCCGGCCGGCCTCCCCGTCCCGAGAGTTGGCCCGGGCCAGCTTCTCCCGCCGCTCGGGGCCCTCCGGGAACCGCACTTCCATCAGGGTGTCCTGCTGCGCCACGGCCGCCTGGGGGAGTAAGGGGCACCCCCAGCTGTAGCGGAACCCGCACTCCCCGGGGCCAGGTGGGGTTCCGCGGGGAACTGGCCCAGAAGCCCGTGAGCAGGCAGCCCTGCTCTGGCTCCTCCCCTGCCCATCCCAGTCCGGCCGCTGACCTGGAGGCCGTGCAGTAGTCCGTAGAGACTGACCAGTCGCTGAAGCGCCTCCTGAGGACAGACGAGAGGGTGGGGGCAGGGCCCAGCTTCAGGACAGAAGCGCTGCCGCAGGGTGACTGAATGGGGGGTTTGGGGACAGCGAGCCTCCAGACACTCTCAGATGTAGGCTCTCCCCGACAGCACCCACACCGGGCTCCGATTCCTCAGCCACAACACCCTCCCTTCTGCTGGCTACACCAGCAGGCTCCCACCTCACCTCCTGGGGGGCTCTCAGCTGATTTCCATTCCGGTCCTGCAGACAGAGACAAGGATGGGAGTCACAGGCACCTGTCCCCCGCAGCTGTGTGTTGGGCCCACAGGCCAGCTGCCCCCTCCCACCCTGACAGCTCTTGCAGACCCACCTTCTGGCTAGAGTCTGAGTCGGTTCTGCAGAGCTCAATCGAGCCATTGAAGGTTCTGGCCTCCCCGTCTGTGGACAAGGAAAACAGGACGGGCTGACCTCACGCCCGGCCCCTCCCGCCCGCCCGCTACCATGGCCTCCACCCAGGCACTCACTGGCAGTGACCCCAGGACTCGTGCTACCGCCGCTGTCCGGGTCCACGGGCAAGGCTGGCTCCCGGGGTGCCAGGCGCAGCTCCACTCCGGGCCCCACCAGGAGGTCTTTCAGACCCTCCACTATGGGGAAGGGGGGAGGTAAGCGCAGGAGACACACGGAACCCTGCAGGGAACGGCAGGGCGCCTTCCACCCAAGGCCCAGGCAACAGTCAGCCGCCCAGGGGCCTCACTCCTACCACCCCCACAGGGCAGAGGTCACTGAAGGGCGCCAAAGGCACAGCACAAGCGTAGACAGGACACGGGGTCAAACAGTAGCAAGCACCATGCCTCCTCCCCCGCCTTCCCTCCACCTGGTGCCCCGGGGAGTTTCTGGACACTGAGGCTGTGTGTGTCCACATCTAGCCACGTGTCCCTATTCTGTGAGGCCGAGTGGATGGGTCTGGACTCCTCCCTCAGGGTTCCCTCACCCTCGCGGATGGCATCCTGCAGCAGCCGCTCGCCACGGGGGCACTCCAGGGACTCGGAGCGGAAAAGACCCCTGGGTAGGGCAGGCAGGGTCAACCCGCCCCCGTCCTCCTCCACCTGGAAATGGGTCATCTCGGCAAACAGCCCGACCTTCTCCTGCAGCAGCTCAACCAGGGCCTGGTCTTTCTGTTGCAGCTCCGCTGTGGGTACAGAACAGGTGAGCACACGGCGGGGGCAAGGGCGGGGGCGAGGGCGGCTGCGGGGGGGGGGGGGGGCACCCAGAGAGCCGGTGCGGGAAGGGCGGCCCAAGGGCTTGGGGGCCACAGCCGGGCTGAGTGGCAGTACTTAATTCTGGATTTTTGGCATTTATGAAAAAGAAAACACTTTTTTGGGGAAAAGTAATACATGAACTTTCTTTTTTTTAAAGTACGCTCCATGCCCAATGTGGGGCTCAAACGCACGACCCCGAGATCAAGAGTCTACTCTACTCGCAGAGCCAGCCAGGCGCCCCTGGAGTTTTGTTGTCAAAACAAAACATACAAGGTCTGTGGCCGGAACTGCAGGTGCCAACCACTGTCATTCTCCCACCTTCCTTTACTGAGAGAGTCCACACAGATTCCATCTGGGCATGTGGCTGCCCAATTAAGCCTGACCTGCGGCTAGACATTGCCACGGGACTAAACTGTGGTCAATGGACATGAGCGTCTCTCCGGATTGGCCCTTAGAAGAAAGGGATATAGAGGCACCTGGCCGGCTCAGTCCATGGAGCATCTGACTCTTACCTTGGCGTCATGAGTTTGAGCCTCACCTTGGGTGTAGAGATTACTTAAAAGTAAAATCTTAAGGGGCACCTTGCTGACTTAGTCAAAAGAACATGCGACTGTTGATCTCAAAGTCATGAGTTCAAGCCCCACATTGGGTACAGAACTCACTTAAAAAGAAAAAAATATATATATATATATACACACATACATATTATATATATTTATTTATATATAAATAAAACACAATCTTTAAAAAAGAAAATAAAAGGGGGTATAAACTCTGCCTGTTCATTTCCACCTCCCTGCTAGCTGGGAGGCAGATGTGATGGCAGGAGCTAGAGTAGCTACTTTGGACAGGGAAGTGGGAGAATCTGTTATGTTGAAGATGGCAGAGGTGTACTGACTACGCTGCACTTCCCACTTGTGGACTGGGGAGAAATTATCTTCTACCTTGTTTAAGAAACGGATTTTTGTTGGTCTTTTTGTATAGCAGTTAGTTCATACTCTAATAAAAGTAAAAAAAGTAGATTAATGGCTCAACCCTGGTCTCCCCAGCTCCCCTTCTGGAGATATCACACACACGCACACACCTATCCCCGTTATTTTTACACCAGAGGTAGCATACACCCTCTATTGTGTTAAACCGCTCTTTTTACTGGCACTCTTTAACCAGTTCCATAGTACTCCATTGTGGGCATGTATTATAAATTACTTCCCGAGCTCTGTGGGTGAACTCACTCTTGATTCGACGCAGGTAAGCCTCGTGCTCTGTCTCAATCAGGGGGAAGTCCTCTCTGGACGGGCACCTAGAGAGGTAAAGTTTGGGTCGGGTTGAGGGATCAGCAATCAGCCTCCTTTCTGAACATGCTCGGTGCTTCCCTGTAAGACTCAGCAGCCCCAAGCCCTGGCTTCGCTCACTCCTGACCCCCTGCTTTTCTTCACACCCATCATCCGAATTTCCTGGTGCATGTGCCTCTCCACAGGCCACCTGTGGGGTCGCACCACAAGGACGGGCACCACAGGCCTTGGGGTGAAGCAAACTGGGCCCAAATCCTGGCTGCACTATTTACCAGGCGGTAGCCTCTATTTCTCATCTGAAAAATGGGTATGATCTCTTTCTTCTTCCCTGGTTTTTTTGTTAGAATTAAATGAAAAAATATAACAATGCTTTTGAACACAGCAGAAGCTCGATGAATTGATTACAGAGTATTAATTATAATTTTCACAATGACAAATATTAATACTGTTAACAGAGAGGCCACCATGGGTCTACTGCCAATGGGATGGGTATTTCGCATGGTTTCCCCGGAACAGGCAATGTCACACTTTGGTATGCATTTCTGAAAAATTTGTTCAAAAGTCTAAATTGCAGAAGTAAAAATAAGTTTACATGTTACAAAGTGGAGAAAATCCATTTCTAAAAGCTAAAAACAACTGACAAATATCCTGATTTTCATATTTGGCGTAATCTCCAAGGACCCGTTCTGAACGTTTAACACACATTTTACTTCTTTCATCACGAGAGACGCACAGTCGAGGGCTTCAAATCCCACGTACGCCCCACAGAAGCTCGAGGTCCGCGGCCACAGCACACGGAACAGTTTCCTTCTTGCCTCGACTGCATGGGCTGGGCTCTAGTCTCAATGCCTTCACTCCCTTTTTCATGCGTTTTTAGAAAATAAAGGTAAAACACAATCCGATCCGTACCAGCCCACTGCCTACAGCCTGAGGTGTTCCTGCCCCTGAAACTGTCCTGTTGGCTGGCAGGGAGCCACCACGGGACGGCTCCAAGCATCCCTTTGCCCGCCAGCTCACGCTCCTGAGAGGCGCTCGGGGTGGTCACGGCCTGAAGCACGCAGGATATGACGGCTCAGATGACCTTTCCTGCCTCGGGCCGCCGTGCTCCTCCCCCAGCCCCTGCCTCCCCCTCTGAACCCTGGGTTCTTTCCCCAGCGAGTGCTGTGGCCTGGGGCCCACAGCTGCAGGATCCTGGCGGCCACGCACGCACTCACACGCGCACGCTCTGCTGAATGACACGGATCCAGGTGCTCCGGTCATCCCGGGATGCCGTGTGGACCTCATACATCTCAGGGGGTGCGGCGCTGATCAGAAACATCCCTTTCTCCTGGTTGGCGATGTCCCGCACAATCAGATTCTGCAGTGATACCACCGAGGGCTTGTCCTGCGGGGCGGAAAGGAAGCACTCAGCGTGGGAGCCCTGACCTCGGGATGTCTGGCTCTTCAGTCTTTCTGGCGTGCCCGAAGGACTGAAGAGCCCACCTGCAAAGTGAATTGAGAGCCCCGGCTTTGGCGTGGGCAGAGGGCACTTCAGAGCGCATGTGACCTCTGACAAGTTAACTGACATCAAGGTTTATGGGGCACCCGGCTGGCTCGGGCAGGGCAGCGTGCGACTCTTGACCTCAGGGTTGTGGGTTCAAGCCGCACGCTGGGGGCAGAGATGACTAAAAAGTAAACAAACTCAGAGGCGCCTGGGGGGCTCAGTCGGTGAAGCGTCTCCCTTCAGCTCAGGTCATAATCTCAGGGGCCTGGGATGGAGCCCACATGGGGCTCTGCTCAGCGGGAAGTCTGTTTGTCCCTCTCCCTCCACTGCTCCCCTGCTTGTGTTCTCTCTCTCTCTCAAATGAATCAATCTTTAAAAATAATAATAAGAATAAATAAATACATTTAAAAAACCACCCACATGAAAAAAACCTTTCAGGCTTACTTTCCTCATCTACAAAAAGGGGCTCATTCGGGCCTTCCTCACAGTGTGAAAGTGTCTACACACAGTAACAGTAACCTGTTAGCTGTTTTTATTCCTTATGATATTGTAGTAACGATTATAGTCATAGCCACTAGACTCTGGAGGATTCTCGGGTTCTTTCTGGCTGGGGTAGAAGAGCAAGAAGAGCCCGTGACACTTCTCTGTGCTGAGAAAGGAGAAGGAGGAAGATCTCACCAGGGCGGGAAAGATGTACTTCTGGTCCTTCTCCTGCAGAAACAGCAGCACGTCCGTCATCAGCAGCATCAGGACGTCTGGCGGGAGAGCGGCCAGCATCAGAGGCCTGGACAGCGGCTTGCCTCTTTCTTGGGGGTCAGGCCTGAGCTGTTCAGTCCTGACGACTCTCTTACCTCTGGCCGCTTCCTCCTACCTTGCAGCCTCCCACCTGCCGTTCTTACAGCTCAGAAATGCCCGGGGAAAAGGTGCCTGTATCACCAGATCAAACAGCTTCTTGGCCAGAGAAGACTGGGGGGGGGGGGGTCACCAGTGCATCTGAGGAAAACCCACTTCACCCTGCTGAGGCCGGTTCCGTAACCTGGAGACTACTGACTCCGGGGGCTCTGCAAACCTCCCCGGGTTGCATAATTGTGCATATTAATATAACACGCACGTGTATTTTTCTGGGTGAAAGGGTCCAGAATTTTCGTGAGCATGAAAAACATTCCCAGAGCGGGAGGGGAAGCCCTTTAAATTCCATGCCTCACAACTGACATAAGAGGTTTCTGGCTATCCGACCTAAAATCCCCCCGCCCCACACGTCTGGGTGCTCAGGACACAGGGGACAGTCGGGCTTCACATCCACCCCTCCCACAGCTGAATAATCCCACCTCCCTTGACCCCAGAGGCCTCCTTCACCGCCCTTCTCTGCCCCACCTTCCAGCCACTCTGCTCCTGAGTCCCACACTTTAACAGTGGGGTGGGGGGGGGCAGAGACAAAAGGTCAAGTCCCTAAAACTCAGGGGTCACAGTCAAGAAAACACACACTCACCCTTTGCCCTTGGAGATCTTACTAAACTGTGGGCACACAGAGGGGAGGGCTTTTGCTAAATGCTTCAGAAATAAAGCTCTCCAGCCTTGCTATTTTTAGCCCCCACGGTTTATATTCTTAGCTGCTGCGTGGGAGGGATGGGAAAGAGAGAAAGGGATGAAGGGAGGTGCCGGTAAGCGCTGCCATCCCCCAGCCCGTGGAGGGGGGATTTCATGCCATAGGACTCAGGCTCAGGCCTCAGGGAGCAGTTTCACTCCGGCCCTCATTCCTCACGCCCAAAGCCGAGGCCTGCTACTCTCCTGGCCCTGCTTTGAGTAGGAAAGACGTGGCCAGTGCAGTGTGGGGAAAGATGCCGGGAAAGTGTGCCCCCCGCCCCACCCTGCCCCGGTCCCCTCTGCTCTTTTCTCTCTTCTCCATCCTGCCTGTCCTTCGCTGGCTCAGTCCCCTGTCCTGGGCCTTCCCTGGCTGTCTTCCTGAAGCCTGTTCTACAGCCCTGCTAGCTGCCCCGCTCTTGTCCCCTGGTCCTGCAGTTTCTCTGTCTTCCTCATCAAAACCGGTAGCTCTCCGGGCACGCAAAGACCCACCCTGACAAGGAAGCCCCATGTGGCCCATGAAGTGAAATACAGAATTCAGACTTTGCTGCAACAGAGTCCCCATCTCCCTCCCTCTGGGCCGCGGATGCAGGGCTGCAGAGACGTCCCGCGGGCTGGATGCCCCTCTCTCTCTGTGTCTGACTCTGGGCTCTCGTGGGGCCGCCGCGCTGACACTGACCTTTGAAGCGGCCTGTCGCCGTCTTCCAGAGCAGACAACCGTCGTGGATGAGTCTGCGCCGCAGAAGCTCCTCGCGGCCGAACGGGCCCTTGCCAGGCACCGGGGCCTGGGCCCGAGGGTCCATGCGGTGGTAGATCTCCTGCAGGCGGGCGCCCTTCTCCAGCTCGTGCACATCCTGGTCCACGTTGGACAGCAGCTCCTTCACCAGCCCCAGTGCTGTGGTCAGGTCCTGGCGCTCCTCCTCGGTCCCTGGTGCCGCGGGTCGGTGTGACGCACGGCCAGTCCGCTCCCATCCCGCCCCAGCTCCCATGGTGTCCGGATCCCGTCCTCATCAGAGGCGGTCCCTGGCTCCACAGCTGACCCTGTCGCCAGGCCTCGCCCCAGCCCGAGAGCCCTCCCCGCACGGCGGCCCCTGGCCCGCGCCCTCACCGTGGGAGTGCTGGAGAATCCGGTTGATCAGCACCGGGTACTTGGTGATGCGCTGGGTCACCAGCAGGATACACTCCTGCACCCCGTGCCGCTTCAGCACCGCCGAGCGGGTCACCTTCTGCAAGGACACAGGTGGGGCTCAGGGCCAGCACGGGGAGGGCGGGGGGGGGGGAGCACAGCAAAGAACACGGCACTTGGAGCCTAAGCTCTCCGCTGCCGGCCCTAACTTGGCCGCGGACCTCCCACTGGCTTGGGTGACTGCATCTGGAATGGGGAGCACCACGCCCCGGGTCTCCTGCGAGGACCAACCAGACAAAGGTGCGGACGGCACTTGCTCCCCTGCTCCGAGGGATTATCATTGACACGCACCACAGGGCTCGGTGGGCACCTGGCCTTCAGTGGCCGGCAGCACGCCGTGCCCCCCAAGAAAGGGGAGGCGGGGTTTGGGCCACCAGCGGCGGCTCTGGGCGCGAGTCCTGAAGAGCTCCGCTCACCCGGATGAACTGCTGGAATCTTTTGTCACGGGCATACAACTCCTTGTAAAGCTTTAAGGCCTTGGTGTGGCGGCTGCAGAACTCCGAGTAGGTCTTGCGCATCTGCTCCGCGCTGGGACCTGAGAACTAGAAGTCGGGGAGCCGGGCTGGGTCAGCAGGTCCCTCAAAGCCACACCGGATCATCCTCTGGACCCCCTCTGGCCCCCGCCTCGCCGGCTCTCGTGGCCCCGCCCCCAGACTCGGATCACACCTCCGCCCGGCCGACCCACCTGGGTAATAAGCAGGTCCCCCAGGCGGTGGATGACGAAGTTGCGGGTGCTTCCGGGGCACAGGGCCTGGCGCCGGCGCTCCAGCAGCTGGCTGAGGAAGCGTGTGTGGATGTCGCTGAGCTCGTCCACGCAGGGGAACAGGCCCTGCACCACGGCCGGCTCCAGCTGCAGCTCTTCCAGCATCCCCGTGCGGAACAGCCGGGTCATGATCTTCAGCGTCCGCACGTGGTGCAGCTCCGTCTGGATGAGCTCTGCGGGACAACGGCTCACTGCACCCGCCCTGGCTTGGCC
The DNA here is from genome assembly GCF_024610735.1 of Ursus americanus. Taxonomy (NCBI): domain Eukaryota; kingdom Metazoa; phylum Chordata; class Mammalia; order Carnivora; family Ursidae; genus Ursus; species Ursus americanus. The sequence goes on from NC_142128.1 coordinate 42,115,153, forward strand.
ACAGTGGTAGGGCCTAGGCTGGGGACCCCAGGTCTTGAGGTCCCTTCCGGGGTGACACTCGGCATTGTTACGGTCTAGATTATTCTTTAATCATTTTTTCTCTTTATGCTCTGCTACCTCAGGCTGTAAGCTGCTTGGGGCAAGAACCACGTGTCCCCTCACGTCCAGATTTCCCACAGCCCCGTGTGGTGCCAGGCATGGAACGGGCTGGGAGCAAAGGCAGAGAACCAATTTGAAGGAAGGGGTAAAGATGGGGCCTGGGAGACCAAGAGCCCCAAAAGGCAGGAGCCTCATGGTAACTCGTGGGCCGGAGGCAAGGATCTGGGGGGGGGGCCAGGGCTAACAGGGTCTTAGGGGGAGCGCTGGCCGGAGGAAGGTCCCGGACAAAAGGCCCTGGATAGGAAGAGGAGCCTGGGTGGTCCTGGCTCACCATAGATGACATCCTGCTGCTTCATGACCTCCTTCTTCTGCTGCTGCAGGAAGCCGCTGTCCACGGCCAGGCTCCACGAGTCGGCTGTGAAGTCCCTCTCATCCGTCTCAAAGTCACTCATCAGCTCGCTGTAGATCACCTCTGCACCTGGACATCAGCAGGGCCCGCGACTGAGCCCGACTCTCCTGGCTGGGTCCCGCCCCGCCCCCACAGTCCTCTCCGGGCCGGCCGTCACCTTCATCAATGAGGGACTCCACGGACAGGGTTCGGTTCCGCATGTTGAGGGAGTCTGTGGACTGGGACAGGATCCGGCGCAGCCCCAGGGGAGACTCGTCACTGAAGTGTCTGAGGGAAGAGGGTCTACGTCACCCCAACTTAGGCGACAGACCCCTCCCCAGATGGGGAACCGAGGCTGGGGTCTGAGGGGCACGTACCCTGTCTACGGTTCTGAGCTCAGGGACAGAAAGGACCCCCCAGGCCTCCTGGTCCCCACTGCCGTGCCCCCCTGGCTGTCCCTTCCCCAAGCAGAGGCTCACCCAGCAATGTTGGTGGTGGAGACACTCTTGGCTAGCGACAAGGAGGAGCGGCCGCGGCGGGAACCTAGCAGGGACTGCCGGAAGCTGTCAGAGGGGTAGATGGCAGAGCTTGGCCGCTCCCGGGGGGTGGCTGGAGGGGCGACAGCGAGCGGGCAAACATCAACGCTGCTGCTTCCCGGGATCCAGGCCTCCCAGGTTCGTGGCCTAGAAACGAGGCCTCCGCTGCCACTCCGTCCCCCGCCCATCTGCTGGCCGCGGAGAGATCGGGGCAGCGCCCCCGACACTCGCATGCTACTTTTTTTTTTTATTAATGATTTTTTATTATATTATGTTAGTCACCATACAGTACATCCCCGGTTTCCAATGTAAAGTTCAATGATTCATTAGTTGCATGTAACACCCAGTGCACCATGCAATACGTGCCCTCCTTACTACCCATCACCGGTCTATCCCATTCCTCCACCCCCCTCCCCTCTGAGGCCCTCAGTTTGTTTCTCAGAGTCCATAGTCTCTCATGCTTCATTCCCCCTTCTGATTACCCCCCTTTCTTTATCCCTTTCTTCCCCTACCGATCTTCCTAGTTCTTATGTTCCATAGATGAGAGAAATCATATGATAGTTGTCTTTCTCTGCTTGACTTATTTCACTTAGCTCGCATGCTACTTCTAACGTGCGTCCTGTCTCGTCTCGGCCCCGAAACAAGCCTATGAGTGCACACTGAGGCTCAGAGAGTTAGGGGACTTGTCCAGGGTGACGCTGCTGGTGGTGGAGCAGGGACTCATCTGCTCTCCCTGCGACACCGAGGCTGTCTGAACGGCACTCGTCAGCTGCCCGCAAGGCCAAGTGCGGTGTGCGCGCTCAGACGACCGGCCAGCCCAAGCCTCACCCCATGAGAATTCTGCCCTGCCCCTCGGCCCGAGAGGGTGGACAGCCCCGAGGGACCACTGTCCACTTCCAACTGAGGGGGGGAGGGTACCATGCGGGGAACGGCCTGCGGGGCAGCAGAGCCTGCAGGCTGAGGGGCTGGGGTCCCAGCAGGGGTCCCATGGAGAGGGGGGCCTTGCACGGGGTCTCCTGCGCACCCCCACCACTCACTCTTACTGCGAAGGGAAACAGACTGCAAGGCAGTGTTGTTCTTCAGCAAGGCGGCTTTCTGTTGCTGTGGGACAGAGCGAAAGAGACACCGGGACAGCCGTCACCAAGGGTCACGCCCACAGGCACAGGCAGGAGCTGGGCGGCTGGCCCCTTGGGAGAAAGCTGGCACAGTGGTCACGGGCACGAGGGTGGCTGCGCCCCACGCGAGGGGATGTGTCCAGAGCAGCGGGCCTGAGGCCAGGGGCGCAGGGTGTGGGCTGCCCCATGGTGAGGACACAGGGTAAGGAGTGCACAGGAAGGGCACCTCACTACTGTCCCCCTGCCCGCCGCGGCCCTGCCAGCTCACCTTCTGCTTGACCTTGGTACAGTTGGCCAGCGCATCTTTACAACGGTTGTGGATGGTCACGCTGCAGGCTGGGGGGTGGGGCGGAGCGCGTGAGGGGGGCCGCGTGGTCCGGGGGGACACACCCACACGCAGACGCCCGTCTCTCCCTGGCCACAGTCTGAGACGGCCCTCTTCCCAGACCTTCCGGCCACTGCCAGACCCGACCTCCCCACGCCTCCTCCCCCTTCCTCCCAGCAGGAAACGAGGTGAGGGGTAGAGGTGGCCATTCTGACTCAAAGGTGACCTGAGGGGTGGCCCGGAGGGAAGAAGGGGTTCCTGGCTGCCAGAGACGAGCTCAAGGAGCACAGGGGTGGTTGAGAGTGACAGATGGAAGAGGACGCCCACGGGACAGAAGCAGGCACAGAGCAGCTGGGGCGGGGGGCCAGGGGCAGGGGGGCGGTTTGCACCCCCGGAGCACCTAGCACGTGGCCCACGTTTACTTGATCCTAACAACCCTTTGGGGTAGATTCAATGATCCTCATTTTAGAGATGGGGGCCCGCCTCCCTGAGAGGTCAGACCCCCCCGCCAGAGGCCAGGCAGCCAGCGGTGCCGCCGGGACTGAAACCCCGGCGTGACTGCAACCCCGGCGTGACTGCGTCCAGAGGCCAGGCCCTTGCTGCTGTGCCACACATGTGCCCACGAACCATGGCCAGGCCTAGCAATTCAAAGGCTCTGGACCCGGTGCTGGAATGGGGACAGACCCCGCCCCGTCCCCCCAGCAAAGCCTGCCAGCCTTCCCTGAGGCTCAGCTCTGACCCCTACCTCCCCCGTTCCGGCCCAGGGCAAACCCACAGCCCCCACACTCCGTCCGCACTCCGCACAAGAGGAAAGGAGAGGAGGAGTGGCCAGGCCTTGGCAGTGGGACCGCTGGCTGTCCCTGTCCCCAGCGCGCCTCGGCCCCCTGCCCTCTCCTGCTCCCTCTGCCGTGTCCAACAGCACAGGAACACTCTGCCACTCCGCACACAGCACCCAGCAGCAAGCTCACTTCCACAAACACCAGAAGAGCAGGGTGGGGCGGAGGGGGCGACCGGAGGGGGCTGGGGCTGCCCCGCGGCCCTAGAGCTCCCTCCTCTACCCCAGCACCCAGCGTCTCTGGAGCAAACCTCCGCTTTCCACCTGCTCTCAAAATAGTGCCTGCTGCCTGCCTCCCTGGTTCCCCTGGCAACAAGCTTCCCGATGGGGAACTCTGTCAGGTCTCAGGGGATCCAGACCGGGGTTCCCTCCTCGTCCTCCTAACTCTGAGACAGGTCATGAGGAAGCAGGGCGACCTCACTGGCTCTCCAGCTGCATGGAGACCGAGAGCCGCAGCCCCGGTCCTGCCGTCAGCAGCAGGTGCCGCGGGGGGGAGGGGGGCAGCTCTGCCATGAACAGAGGGGCGGGGGCCTGCGGCCTCCTAGGAAAGGAAGACTGCCCTGCTCGCACTTCCTCAGATGCGGCGAAGGTCAGGAGTTCTGACCTCTATCCCCCAACACACACATTCCTGCTGTTTTCCCTCTTTCTCACGGTCTGTCATTCACACCGACATCTGAGATGGAGGGTCCTAATCCCGTCCCCTACTTCAAACTGCAGAGACTAAAAAATTTCAGGCTCCACCCAGTCAAGAGAAAGGGAGGGACAAGGGGACCCTCGAGTCCTGACCTTCCAGTTCTGCCCAGGGAGACAGGCAGAACCAGGTGCAAGGCCGCGGCTTGCCACCCCCCCCACCAACAGCAGGACATTCCTGATCCTTCTCCAAGCAGTTCTCCTCACCCTCAGCAGCTGTTCCACGAGCCAGGGGACACCCAGCGGACAACAGCTGCAAGGGGAGCCACCCCAGCCTCCCGCCCCTGACTCCCAGATAGCCCTGCCTGTGCCCCGAGGGAGGACTCAGCATCTGGCCCTGGCCCTGGGCCCCGCTGGGGCTCCAAGAGACTGACCCTAGGTACCCCGGGCAGAAAGGACAGACAGCAAGGTGAGGGTCAGCGGGCACTGAGGCAGAGTGACATTCGGGACCCACACGACTTACTCGGGCAGATGAGGGCTTCCTTGGCTGTGATACTCTTGTTACAGGCGTAGCACATGGTCATGCCCGAGACGGAGATGGTGGTGAAGAGGTGCCCGTTGGTGTAGCGGGCGTCCTTGGCCTCCTTCATCTTCTCCTTCTCCCGGGTCTGCGGAAAGGGTGAGACAGACAGGGAGTGAGGCTGAAGATGCCAGGTGCCCTTGGTGCCCAGAGACAGGTGGAGGGCAGAGGCCAGGGAGTGATGCCCACACGGGGCTGCCGGAAAGACACCACTTCCCAAAGAAGGGCCTGCCATAGGGTGTCAGAGGCAGCTGTCCAAGAGGGCCCGGGCCAGCCCCGAGGGGCCCAGCTGGCCGCTGACCTACCTGGCCCCTGCGGCTGGGCTGCCTCCTGTGGCCACTCATCTCGCCGGCTCTAGCCCGGCGTGCTCCCTGCACCTCCCAGCCCTGCTCTGCTCGCCCCCAGGCTGCTGAAAGCTCTCCTCCGAGCTGGGGGAAGATGCGCAGAGAGGAGGGGAGAGCGGGCGAAGCAGAGGGTGCCAGCTCACCAGCGCTTTCAAATCTAGGGGAGTTAGCTGCTCTTATAACCATGACAACGGGTGTTGGAGCCCGCTCCGCTGTCACAGTGGGGGGCAGGAGAGCCCCTCTAGCTTGGCGGGAGGCCAGAATGCCTCCAAGGCCACCCTCAACCCAGAGGTCAGGATCCCAAACCGCCGGGGCCCCTGTGGGAGGCTGGAGCCTGGCTCTGGTCTCTCGGAGGAAGGAAACTCAGCCCACGGGTCTCCTTCCTTCCGGCAGGAAGTCTGACTTTTATTCCTTATGCTACCCTCAGAAACCGAGGCGAGCTGCCGCTCCCCCAGCTCACTCTGCCCACCCAGCTCCCATCCCGAGGGCTGTCTGCCATCTACCCTCCGTCCTCCGGCTGCGACACCCTTCTTTGGGCTCGGCCCCCAGCAAGACGGGGCACAGAGCACCCGTCCTCAGGACCTCAGAGGCTGGTGGTCCCCTCCCTGCAGCCCCCGCAGCTGGTCATTCCCTCCCTTCTCTGTCCCCCAAGAGCCTGCGACAGCATGGGATGCCCTTCTCCCACCTATTCCAGGACCTTCCTCAGAGGTCCCCACCAGGGCAGCGCACAGGACAGGGCTGGCAGGAACACGCCCCACCCCCAGCCTTGCGAGCTTCTCAGCAACAGAGCAGGGTCCAGACCGCTGAAGCTGAGGGCAGGCACCCCAGGGTGGGGGACACTGGCTGGGGCGCTGGGGACAGCCCTTGGCCTGGGCCTGATTTGGCTCCCACACGAGCAGCTGAGAGGCTGGGGGCGGGGGAACCACACCGGGCTGGTGCTAGGCGGGCTGGTGCTAGGCGGGCACTCTGTGCTCTGTGCTCCAGCAGAAAAGGGAAGTGTGCGGGAGCTGAGTCAACAGCGTGGGGGCCAGAGGACCAGAGGGCGCTGGGCCACGGTGCCCTGAGGTCTCCAGGGCCGGGGTCCGATCTCCCCTGGCTCCATGCAGAAGCGCTAGCTTTGTCTGCTGATAAGCAGAAACTGGAGGTCTTAGGGTCTTTGCCCACTTCCATCACCTACTTCTCCCCTCTCCTCCTCCTCCTCCTAGTCTCCTCCCCTCCCTCAGCCTTTCCCTTCTCACCTCCTCCCCCTGTGGCTTCCCTACAGCCTGTGGCCTCTCCCTCCTAACCTCCCCCTTGCAGCCCACTCCCTCCGCCTCCCCCAGGCCTGGTTAGGCAAGCCCAGCCTTCCAACCCCAGCCTCCAGTGTTCTGGGCCTCCTTCCCTCTACTCTGGTACCTGCCTACCTGGATCACTAGAAAATTCTCCCCTGGTCTAACTTCCATCTGTCTTGCTCCAAATTACAGCTCCTTAGAAGATCAAATCCTCCTCTGAATGACGTGGGAGCTCAATGACCAGGTGCCAAGGTCTCTCCTCACTGCCACAGCCCCTCTCCTCTCCTGCACGCCCAGCCTTCTCTACGACACAAATAACTTTCAGCACTCACTACGCTCGCACTGGAAGCATCAAACCAGCCAACATGGAAAAGAACATGTCCGGGTCAGGGTCAACTCCAGAAGGGGAGGTGCTGGAGATCTGGCCTGGCTGCTCCAAGTCCCCATTCCCTTCACCCTCGCTCCACCCTCTGCCCTCCAGCCTCAAACCTCCTGGAGACTCACCTGGGAAAGAGGTGGGAGGAGGAGGGAGGGGAGGGGGCAGCCAGAGCACAGAGTGTCTCGGGCCCTCCCCTCCCTGGCTTCGATGGCCCACAGATGACCCCGGTGCTCTGGGCCCAGCCTCCCCTGCTCCCCACACTCGGCCTCTCTGAGGGACCCCGTGGGTAGGTGAGGCAGCAGTGGGCAGCCACAGCAGCAGCACACCCCACCTCGGCCACTGCCCGGCAGCCACGGCCCTGGCACTGCCTAGCGCTATTGTCTTGGTGCAGTCTATGCCCGCCCCAGCGCCCGGCCGGGAGGATGGAAGGACACAGGGTCTGCCACTGGGTGGGGGGGGGGGCAGCTGCTCCTGAGATGCAGCGAATGGCCTTTGCTTGGTTCTGTTTGGTTCTGTCCCACTCTCTTCCAGGTATTAAGATGGTCCCACTGGTCTCCTGTCTACCTGCCCACCCGCAGGAGAGCCCTTCACCTCCACGCCCCAACCCCTGCAGCGAGACATGGCCTTGCTGCCCATTCCGCACCAGCCACCCTCACCACTCAGAAGCCCTTCCTGCCCGGTTCAGTCCTGTCCTGCCTGGCCAGTGTCCGGCCACTCCTGCTCACACAGCCTCACAGAAGCTTCTCCCGCGGCATCAGGAAGCAGAGACGAGGGCACCCAAAAGCACCCGGCTCGGCGCCCCACACAGCAGGCAGTCGGCGTGCACTTGGAAGGGAAGGAAGGACGGGCGGGAGGACGGACGAGGGACAGGGGGTCCCAGCGGCACCCTCGCCCTGAGCCATGAAAACCCCCATCTCCCCATCTCGCTTCTCTTCCGCTTCCTTTGAGCTTAGGCCCTGGGGGGTTTCCTCCGGAGGCCAGAAGAGGCCAACCCAAGCCCTCCCTCCATTGTCCTTCTAGATCTTGGTCACTTTGGGGAAAGAAATTTGGGGGAAGGGCAGAGGGCACGGTAGCTGGTGGCTCAAAAGCTCTGGGGCAGAGGTCGTCTGCCCCCAATCGGCACTCTGCCTCCCATGGTGGCATACGCGAAGAAGGCAATGCCCAAGCCTGGCTTCCTGGGCTCCGCGGGGGCAACAGGGATGGCAGAGCCGCCCGGGAGGGCCGGCGCTGGTCCCCGCAAGGCCCAAGCGCTCAACGGTGCCGGCTACCCCGTTGGGGATGTCCACACCAAGACCTCGGGGTGTGGGGGGGGTCACGTGGTGCTCAGAATCGCCTCTGTTCCTGCGGCAGCTCACAGCACCCCCTCCCCAAGGTGGCGAAGCCTCTGTACGGTGACCACAGGGCCCCCGCGGGTCCCACTGGGGTTGCACCGGGATTTGTCATCTGCGGCTCAGCCCGACCAGCAGGGGTGCAGTCATAGGATGCGAAGGGCCAGGGAGCCCTGGGGATGAGCTCTGGGCTGGGAACAGGGGAGACAGCGGGTCCCTGGCCACGGGACTGAGGAAAGGGCTTGGGATGGCCTCAGCCAGGTTCTGCTCCTGCATCAGCTTCCAGGGACAAGAAGGCAGCAGGCCGAGGAGAAGGTGGCCAAACGGAAATGCTAGCGCCAAAGCCAGAAACATAACACAAAAAGCCACCACTGAACACACAAAGGCACTTAGTAAATACTCGCTTGATGAATGAGGATGAGCCCCAGACAATGGCGGTGGGCGCAGCAGAAGAGGGGTACTGAGGGCCATGGGGAATCAAATCAGGCCAGGGGCCCTGAGACCCAAGCATCCTGGACCCCAGCCTGCCCCCTGCCCGGCCACACCTGTCGGGTCAGGAGAGAGACAGCAGAGGGGAGGGGGGGTGAGGCGAACAGACGGGCATTTGTGCCGGCAAACAATAGCTGCCAGGACTCCCTGCCCTCCTGGCACAGGGCAGGCCGGCTGACTTGGGAGGGGGCAGCTGCTGCCGGCACCCCCTCCCCCAAGAGACACAAACAAACCCAGAAGGGTCCAGCCAGCTCCTCTTAGCCATTTCTCTCACCAGCTCCCGGAGTCCTGACCAATCTGCTTGTTCAGGCTCCTAGAGGGCCGTCAAACCAGAGACGGAAGCAAAAATGGAACTACTTGCAGAAAGCTCGCGCCCCCTTATCTGGTGACCACCACTCCAAACAGGAACCCAGGGCACCTGGGGACAGACACACACACCCGACACACAGTTCCCATGCATGCACGGGAGTCCCACATCCATATCTGTCCCCTCCCGGATCTGGTTCCAGGGAAGCCAGGACTGAGCTCAGGCCCCTCTCAATCCTTTGCTGAGCCCAGTCGGCCCTTCTCCAGCACAAGCAACCCCCTACAGCACTCAGTGCCCCCCTCGGCTCTGTCCCGAACCTCCATGACCCCCAGCATCTCTTCCTGTGCCCCTAAAAGCTTCAACCTCCTAGGGACCCCCAATTCCTGCAAAACTTCCTGGCAAAACTGCCCAGCCCTGCCAGCCCCTCCCTGCTCCCCCACCCCTCCTCTCTGGCTCCAGCTCCTCTCCCAGTCCATCCTGCACACAAAGCCAGCACCTCTCCTTACTCAGAACAAAGAAATCGCCTCTCCCTCTCTCCCACTCCACCTGCCCCACTCACTCCAGTGTTGGGGTCCTGGAGACTCCACGGGGACCCCAGCCTCCGGAGCCATCCTAGAGGCCCCTGCCCACTCCTAGACAGGAAAGGACTCTTTGTTCTGAGAGATGTGAAGGTTAGGATTTGGGGGAGGAGGGGGAAGAGCAGCGGGCCAGAGGGAAAGGGGCCTGTGGCGTTTGGGCCTGGGAAGGTAGGAAGCAGAGCAGAGAGAATGAGGAGCGGAGAGGAAGGGGTGACAAGAGGAGAAACGTGGGGAGGGGGCAACATAGCTTTAGTAAGGATGGGGAGAAGGGGTATGCTCCCCCCAAATTCCTCCTTCTCTAAGGAGGCTCCTGGGTGTCAGGCAAGGAACGGGGCAGGGGTGTGGGCTCAGGGCTTGGTCTGACCCATCCTTTCAAATAGGTAGCAGGGGGACCATCTTCCTCAAATAATCTCATTTCCAGCAGGGCCCCCTCTACTTCCCACCACAGTATAAAAAGAAAGGAGACAGCTGGTGCGCTGGGGGAGGGGGGAGAGGGGATCCAGGGTTTGTTGGCCAAGCACCAACTCCCCCCTTCTGTAACCACAGCTTTCCGGAGGCGGCCCTCCCCTTCCGACCAACCCAAACCGACAGCCACCCTCCTCCAGAGGCACTCTGCCCTCAGATCCACCCACTCGGGCCCCCCAACCCCCCACTCCCCAAACCAAGGCCGGCCCCAGGACAGAAAGAGCCAAGCTTCCAGAGTCCCGGTCCCCCCACCACCCAAAAGACCAAAGCATGAGGACCCAGGTATCTGGCCCCCCAGCTCCTCCATGAAAAAGGACCCCAGTATCTACCCTTCCAGAGCCCCTCTCTACACCCCTCTCCAGGTCTGCCCCCACGGCTCCCTCATGGCTTTCCTTTTTAGGGTGGAACCAAATTTCCGTGGCTTCAAAAACCTCTCCACCCCCCCTGGCTCTACTCCAGGGTCTCAGCTCAAACGGTTGAAAAATAAACAGACTTTCAGGGCTGGGGCCTGGCCCGGGCAGGGGTGAGAGGAGCCCCAGCCCCAGCCGGCTACCTCCCACTGCTCCAGCACACTTCCTGTCTTAGGCCCTACTCAAATCCTCAGTTGCCTTCCTGTTGGCAGAATCTCATCCCAGCCCCTGAAGGAAAAGTTCCAGGATGGAATCTCTCCCAACTTAGCCTCAAGACAGGTAGCCAGGCTAGGAGCTAGGACGGAGGTGTGGGGAGGGCTTTCCACCATCTTCCGGAGCTCCCAAAGGGTACTGCCCCTTTTTGGGGAGAACAGTGGTGGTGACCAGCACAGGCTGGGACCCCGGGGCAGGGCACCAGGGTCAGAGGGAAGCCAGAGATTAAACCGGCCATTGGCGGGGTCCTGGCCCTCCCGATAATAGGTACAGTGTGGGTGCCCGCGCAACGAGGAGGTGCCCTCCGCATGCGCCAGAGCTCCCAGTTCCTACTTGTTCACCTACACCTCATTTCCTGGGGTCTGGGGTGTGCAGAGGTCGTGGCCTTTGAGAGCGGCCTGGGTACAAAGAAGGGATAAAGGATACTTGGGAAGGAGTGAGGGCTAAGGATAATTACACCCCAGACTCTGAAAATGGTAGGTGAACGGATCCCAAGATGAAGGGATGAGCGCGGTTGGGGCGGGGGGAGGGTCAGAGGCGAAGTGCCGGCGGGCGGGCGGGAGGGTCAGCCTAAGGGTTTCACGCCGGGAGAACAGGGGGCTCGGAAGTCGGCGGACCAGACAGGGACCGGGACCTGAGACCCCCTGTTTCAGAAACAGGTGTGCTCAGGGCCCCTAAGGGCGGAGGAAAGGGTCCCAGCGACACAAAGACCTCTGCTCCCGGCGCCTGAGGGTGACGGCTCGGGGAGGAAGTGAGCGGTCCCTCTGCCGTCCGGACCCCAGCCACCCGCCCACCCGAGGGGAGAAGTGAATCACAGCTGGAAAGTCCATTTGCGGGGGGAGGAGGGGCTGACTTTTGTCTCAGACGGGGGGCGGCGGCGGGGCAGGCGGGGAGGAACCGGGAAACGGGCCCTCCCGGGCCCTGCGCCGGATGGTGGGGACAAAGGGGGCCGACCACGCCGGCGACCGCGGGGCGCTGGGCCCCGGGCCCGGGGGTGCCCACCCGACCACACGCGCGCCTCCCTCCTCCCGCCCGGCCCCTGCCCCGAGCAACTTTCTTCCGGGGCGGCCGGGGCGGCCGGGGCGGGGGGGGGGGGGTGGAACGCGGCGCGATCGGTGCGCCCCCGGGCCCCGGCGCTCCCCCCCACCCCCTACCCCGGTCCGGCCGCCCCGAGCCCACCTTGCTAGCCAGGTCCCGGCTCCGCTCGGTCCGCACGCGCGTGAGCGACTCGATCCGAGACATGGTCGGGGCGGCGGCGGCGGGCGGTCCCGGGACAGGAAGGCGGCTCGCGCGCGCGGCCCCGCGCAGTTCCTCAAACGCTAGCCTGCCCGCGGGCCGGGGGCGGGGGCCGCCGGGCCGGGCCCGGGGCGCTGGCCGCCGCTCGCCCCGCCGCCCGCCCGCCGCCGCCGCCGCCCCGCCGGCCCCGCGCGCCTGCCCGCGCCCTGTGCGCCCTGCCCGCGCCGACCTCGGCCCGGGAGCCCCGCGGCCCCCGCCCCGCGCGCTCTGCAGGGAGCCCCGCCGCCCGCGCTGCCCGCGCCGCCAGGCCCCGCTCGCCGCTGGGGGCAGGGCAGGGGGGAGGGCGGGGAAAGCCAGGGGAAGCGAAAGGCTGGTCTTTACCGGGCGTGGAGGCGAGGGTGCGCGCCCGAGAGCTCTCCCGCCAGCCCCCCGCCCCGCCCCGCTCCGCTCCGCTCCGCGGCCGCTCCCGGCCCCGCCCCCAGAGCCCCGCCCCCAGAGCCCCGCCCCCCCTTCTCCGGGGGTTGGGAGGCCCGGGAAGTCCTTCTTTGCGTCTAACCCCGCTTCCCGCCGTTGCCACTCAGGCCGGAGCGGACAGACTAGACACCGGCCAGCCCCAGTCCGGGGGCAGTTGGGGTCTGGCTAGTCTCTCCGCAAGAGGCGGGGTGGAGTGGGGCATTCTTTCGGGACCCTTTGCCGCAGCCTGAGCCAACCTCCACCTTTGCGTAGTTTCCTGATGCTGGGAAACTCCCCCCCACACACACACTCCAACCATTCACGTTACCGTTCATTTCTGCCTCTCTGGCTCTCCCGTTTCTCTGGAGAGCCTTGGGACAGAGCATCCTACTTGCGCGTGGTCCTGCCTGATTCTGCCCCCCCCCCCGCAGGTGTGGGGTGAGAAGGGAGAGGAGGCCCAGCCCAGATCCAGCGGCTCCCTGGCCCGACTCAGCACTCCTGTAGGTGCCAGTTTTAGCCTCTGCCACTATTTTGGGCTCCATGCCTCGCCGCTGGCTGAGCTGGCTGGGCTCCTCACCCCCCAGCACACCCCCACACTGCTCCTCTAGCCTCCCTCCTGCCTCACAACTCCTTCATCACCTTCTTCCTCGCCCATTCCACTGTTTAGAATCTGTGTATAGCAAAGACCAGAAACAAGGAGAGGGGACCGACCCATTCTAGGCTAGATGGAAATTAGAACACAGAAAAGGACTTTCCCAGGGCCAGGAGGGAGGCTGGTTCCTCCAAGCTTGCACCTGCAGGGGAGACCTTATGGGAAGGCCCTAGGAACTCCCCCAGAACCAGCAATCCTGGACCCGAAACCCAGACTTACCCTCCCTGCAGTGAGCAGGCAGGGCTAAGGAATGTACTAAATTTAAAAACAGACAACCAGAAGCCAGAAGCCAGCCTCCCTGCTCCACCCACTAGGGGCCCAGAGACCAGGGGAGGGCAGGACCTCAGCTTTTCTCCCAGGCCTGGGGTGGGAGAGTGCCACAGGCTAAGGACGGAATCTTAAAAGGCCATACTGCAGCCTGGGCACCCCGTGGGCAGACCATGAGGCCAGGACCGGAATCCCACGGTCTAGGAGCTCTTAGGCCCCAGACTCAGAAGGTCTCTATGAAAGCAGCAAACCTAAGGTTCCAGCCTTTTTCTGCCTCCACCCCCATCTCCAATGGGCTTTGCACCCCAGCCTGCCCCTTGCTCTGTGTCCACCTCTTCCCCTTGGGAGATGAGTGGCCAGGCAGGGGCTTGGGGGTAGATACAGGAAACCTGTCTACGTTGAGAAACACTGGGGCTTTTACTGAGCTAGGCCTGCTGCCTGACTTAATATTCATCTTCTGTATCCCTGGGAACACTTCCAAAATCACACCCCTTGCATCCTAATCCCTCCATCCCCACCCCACTTCTATCCAGTGATACTTCCCAGATTTTCAGGAATTATTTTTTTAGATACCCCCAAAACAAAAGGCAACCCCCAATTTCTGCCAGAATCTAAAAGTAGCCACCACCAGAGCATGTGACTCTTGATCTCGGGGTTGTGAGTTCAAGACCCACACTGGGTGTAGAGATTACCTACAAATAATATCTTAAGGGGCACGCCAGTGGCTTAGTCGGCAAAGCCTCTGAATCTTGGGTTTCGTCTGGGGTCATTATCTCACCGTGGTGGGATCAAGCCCTGCCTGGAATCTTGTGTTCGGCTCCACACTCAGGGCAGAGTCTGCTCGAGACCCTCTCTCCCTCTCCTCTGCTCTCCCCCTCTGTCCCCCTTTGTTTATTTTAAAATAAAATAAAATAGCTCATTTAAGTTGACAAATGTGTTCTGCACACCTCACGGGTGGGGAGGCCGTGCCAGGCAGGAATGTGTCAGAGTGTGGGCCAGTAGATGGACAGTTAGAGTCCCAGGGAGACCCCGGCCCAAGAACTACGGTGCCCACGAGTGTGTGTGTTCTTTTTGTGGCTCTGGACCCCTGCATATTCCGGGACAGGAAAGACTGAGGCATGACTGACTCCAGGGGGCCATCGATCTGAAGATGGAGGAAGAAGGGAAGAGAGGGGAAAAGCGGGTTACGTGAGGTTTGCTGACAGAGGCGTGTGGAGTCAAAGGTCTGGGTCTGCAACACAGCTCCGCCTCTTACTAACTGTGGGACCGCCAAGCTATCTTGTCTACAAAATGGAGATTAGAGTACTTATCTTTGTCAGAGTGTTATAAGAATGAAATGAGATGACCTCTGGAGAAGTGTTTTGTCCACCACGATGACTCTAGTCAAATAGGAAGGAATAAGCCACTTCCTCTCTCTCTGCTGGACTTCTCTCCAGCCCCACCCCCCTGATGTTTACCTGCTTCGGGGCAGTCCTGAGTGGGGGGGAGGGGCAGAGGCGGCCTAGGGAGGCAGCCACCCGCATTCGTGAGGGTGGAAGATGAATGGACCAGAGGCCCTGACGAGGAAGAGCAAGTACGGCAAGGTCCTGACTCACTCTGGCTCCTTCCTGCTGCCTGCCGGGCCCGGTGCTGCCCACATTGCCCTTCACCTGGTGATTTTACCCCTCCCCCAACCTGGGCCAAGGGTGGGCAAACGCAGGCCACTGGGCAGTACTCACTTCCCGGGCCAATTCGCACAGCAGGAAGACAGGGTGGTTCCACCAGCGCACGGAACCTGAGCTGGGCCAGCTCCCGGGGAGGCTGGCCTCAGACCCCAGGTCTCTCCATTGGCTTGTTCCCTAGAGAGCTCAGCTCCCTGCCTGCCCCACAGCCCTTCACCCCCGACCCCAGCGGCTCCTCCTCTTCTCAGATGCGTGGTCCCGTGCCTCTAACGCCCCAGTGTGGCCTGTGGTGAAAGCAGGTGCTAACAGAGAGAGAGAGAGAGAGAGAGAGAGAGAGAGGAGTCCTGGCTCCAAGGCTGGCAGAGAGGAGAGCCCAGAACCTTCCTGGGTGAGAATCCCATGGCTCTTGGGGCTGAACAGCGTGTTTCCTCGGGGTCTTCTCTCAGAGTTCAGATGCCTCCCCAGGCAGGAAAGTACTTGCATACTTGGGGAGGCCTTGAGAGGAAAAGGGGGTGGTTCATTCTGCCAGTAAAGGAAGAAAGTGGAAATGCATTCAAGCAGCAGGCAGAGCTCCCGGGTTCACAGAGCCCGGGGTCGGTAATAAGGGAGAGAGCAGAGTACCTTCACCTTCCTGGGGTCAGAACTGGGCACGGCCCCACACACATGGGTGTGCGTGTGCTTCCATAACCCTACCCTCGTCAGGCTTCCACTCTGCCCGCGGTCTAATTTCAACTCCTTCAGCTGCCACATCCACCATACAATTATAAGTGTAAAAGCACTTTGCAAACCCTCATACCCTCCGAAGAAGTAAAAAGTGTTGCTGCAATGATTATCATGGTTACATGCAACCGTTCATCTTCGCGGCCCACCTCTGTCGCTACGGGAGGCTTCTGGGAGGGCTGCACTGCCCTTTGGCTTCTGGAGCCTCCGCCTTTCCCTCTTCCAGCTGCCCCAGCTGAAGCCGGCTGCTGAGCGGGAGGCATGGGGAGAGCGGAGCAAAGCTGACGCCCTGGGATACAGGGAGGGAGTCTGGGAGAGCCAGCAAGTGTCCCCGCGAGCACGAACCACTGCCCTGAGTGTCTGTCTCCCCGGGAAGCTGGGGAGGGGAGCAGATGGGGGGCAAGGAGGAAGGGAAGCAGGGAGGGCAGGGGCGCCAGGCCTCCGGCTTCCCCACCGCCGCCTACCTTGGCCTTTCCGGTCATGCCCAGGAGGAAGCTGAGGGTGCGCTGCAGGGGGGAGCCTGCCCAGCCTCCTGAGCCCCCTTCCAGCTGGCCACAGCTGCGGGGGGAAAGAAAGGAGGTGAAGAGTGCAGACGGGGCTGGGGGAGAGAAGCAAGGTGTTCCCAGAGAGATGCAGGTGCCTTGGCCAGGAGGGGAGAAAGGAGGTCTGAGGACAGCCTGGAGCGGGACGCCTCAGCCCACCCCCACCTCCCGGATGTGGACAGGCCCCTCTATCTGAGAGGAGAACTCCAGGCTCCTCCCCCCTTCCTACCGAACTCAGGCAGGGTCTCCTCTTGTGCTGCTTCCCACTGACAGATATGGGGTGAGGGCTGTCCACAAGGCCATGTTCGCCTCAAAACACAAGAGCCTGTGCACGACCCTCTGCACTGTTTGGAAAGGGCCTTTGGGCCTACAGCCAATAAGGAGTGGATTTCCTGGGATTTCATCAGCCCCATCCCATGAGCTAATCCCAAACCCAGAGCCAGAAGGATGTGTCAGCTAGAGATTTTCAGGACCACAAATCAGAGCTTGGCATCTTAAAGGGCCATGGCCATCGCATCCAGCTGCCCTGCCTGGGAGGGCCGAGCTGCTCTAACCAGGCTTCCGCTGAGGGAGCCAAATACACAGGTGCTGATTTTGTGCGCTGATGTTCCCCTGGCTACAAAATCTCCCAGACTCCACCTCGGTTCCCCAGCTAGGCCGGCAACCCCCCTCCCCCCACCGGCTCTCCTTAAAGCCACTCCCCATTGGTCAATTATCTGAGCCTCCAAAGCTGTCCATGGGGTCCTTGGCCACTGTCTCTCCCTAAGACCGTCCAACAGCTGACCGGCCCACTCAACCTTTGTGTCAGCGACAACAGCAAGCAGCTCCCGTTGTCTTATTCATCTGATGGCCTGGCGTCTGGATACAACTTTTCTTTCCCTAATTGCTTTACTATCCAATGGGGCTCCTGGGAACTTTCTAAGCCTGACCCGGCCAACAAATGAGAAGAGGGTGAATTCTTGCGACGCTCAGGGAGAAGGACATTTGGAGGCCTTTGATCAGAAATGTTAAGGGGAGGGGCACCTGGGTGGCTCAGTGGTTAAGTGTCCCGCTCTTGATTTTGGCTCAGGTCATGGTCTCGGGGTCGCAAGATCAAGCCCAGCATCAGGCTCCATGCTCGGTGCAGAATCTACTTGAGATTCTTTCTCTCTCTCTCCCCCTCCCACCGCTCATGCGCGTCTGCTCTAAATAAATAAATAAATAAATATATTTAACAAAATGTTAAGGGAAGCAACATTTCAGGAAGCAGAGACCCTTAGAGTTACAAAATCCATGGTCCAGCCACATTGCGCCTTTTCCAGCAAGGCCTTTGAAGGGCTCTGGGTCTCCCCAACTCACCTTTGGCTGAGGTCAGTGGCAGAGGACTGGCGTAAATTCCCTGCCAACACAAAAGGAGATGGGAAGTGTCCAGCTCAAGCCAGACAGAGACACCCAAGGTGGCCTCCCCCACCCCCTCCACCCAGATCAGGTCCCCAAGCTGTGGGGGGGGGGCTTATGTAGCCTTTCCTGAGTGCCAGCCTGGAGGAGGGGGGAGTCGGAGGGAGGGGGGAAGGGAGGGAGGCGGGAGGGGGAGGGGGCTGGGGGCTGAGTGGAGCAGAGCTGAAGAGCTTAGGGGCCAGGGAGCAGAGCAGGAGGGCTCTGCGGGGAAGGGCCAGGGACGGCTCAGTCCTGTTTCTGCTGAATGGAGAGAGCAGAGGTTTCGCTGGAGCTCCCAGCGCCTCATCTTGAGGACAAAGTACATTACAAGCAACTGTCCTCCATCTCCGGGGACAGGGGGAGCTGGGGAGCCGCAATCTGTCCTATGTCCTCCTTCATTGGAAGGAGATCTCAGAATGCCTAAGTCCTGAATTCAGATCTCTCATTTGAATAAAGTCATTTTGGTGTTTCCAAAGGGTGTGTGGTTACACAGAACTCAGGACATCCGGGCTCTAAACAGCTGGCTCTGAGGAGTGGTGGCGAGACAGACAGGGGAAGGGGCCCTCGCTGTCTTGCTCCCCACCCCCACTCACCAGCTGGATCAGAGCAGCCCAAGAGCCAATTGATGCCACTCATGGATACGGACTTGGAAAGCATGCCAGGGGCTGAGTGGTCCAAAGGGCCAGCAGACGGATGGCAGCAACTCTGACCCTAGAAGCATGTCAAGAATCCTCACACGACGTCAGGCTTCATCCCTCTCCCGCTCCCACTCCCCATGCTCCCACTTCCCTGCAGAGGGTCTACCTTCAAGCCCTCGGGCCTCCCACCCTCTGCAGCGTTCCACCCGAAACCATCCGCAAATTATTCCTGCTAGTTAGCCTTCAGCGATCTGCCACAGTTGAGGCCCAATGTAGAAAATCTCTTAGAAAAAAATGTGTCCCAAAGGATTTCCAGACATGACAAACTCAAACTGTAGAGGCCAGGCAGGTAATAAAAATGAAAGGACACGAATGAGACAGCTTGGGGTTAAGACAAAAAGGAGCAGGAATATTCATGGACCACAAACCCAACCAGTAGGAAATAAATATTTTTCTCAAGCCTACGTGAAGCATTACAAAAACTGGCCACATATCAGGTCATAAGGCAAATTTTAACCCATTTCAAGTCATCAATATCACAGTGATCACAGGAAACCAGCCAGAAATCCCTTCCCAATGGACTGGATAAGGAACCTGTGATATATTTGCAATCAAAATACTAATCAACAATAAAAATGAACTCGCCACAGCCCATCTGACAATATGGGTGAATCTCACAGACATAATAGTGAGGGAAAGAATCGGGACACAAAAAATGTATGTCCTGTATGATTACATTCATATAAGGTTTAAAATAAGCAAAATTAGGGGCGTCTGGGTGGTTCAGTCAGTTAAGCGTCTGCCTTCAGCTCAGATCATGATCTCGGAGTCCCACGTTGGGTGTAGAGAGTACTGAAAAATAAAATCTTTAAAAATATATATATTTTATAACAACAAGAATGAAAATACCATAGAACTACAAAACAAAACTCGTGGGACATGGCCAAAGTGGTTTTTCAGGGGTAATTTATAACCTTAAAATGCTTATATTGAAAAATTTTAAAAGCTGAAAATTAATGAACTATGCCAACTTTAAAAGGTTAGAAAAAGAACAGAACAAGCTCAAGGAAAACAGAAGGAGGTATATAATAAGGATAAAAGCAGAAATCAGGGCACCTGGCTGACTCATTTGGTAGAGGATGTGACTCATGATCTCAGGGTGGTGAGTTTGAGCCCCACATTGGGCAGAGTGGTTACTTTAAGAAATAAAAATTTAAAAAGGCAAAATCAGTGGAGTAGTAAACATAAAACAGGATCAATAAAGCCATATGTTGTAGACAAACCTCCAGTAAGATTGGCAGACAGAGGGAAGACACAAATTGAGGAAGAATGTGGGGCAGACCCAGTGATTGCAAAGGCAGGGGAAGACTGCCCTACAACGTGATGATAGCAATTTTTAAAAAGATTTTATTTATGTATTTGAGAGAGAAAGAGTGAGAGAGAGAAAGCATGGGAAGGGGGAGGGTCAGAGGGAGAAGCAGACTCCCCGCTGAAGGAGGCAGGACTTGATCCTGGGACTCTGGGATCATGACCTGAGCTGAAGCAGACACTTCATCAACTGAGCCACCCAGGCATCCTGATGATAGCAAATTTTGAAAATGCAAACAAAATTCCTTACAAAAATGTGTGTGTGTATATCTATATCTATATAACTTGACAAAACTGCATCTAGAAGAAATAGAAAGTATGAATGGTCCTATCAAAGAAATGGAATTGGTAGTTAATCTTTCTATAAACAAAACAAAATGCACCAGGCCAAAAACATTTTATATGCGAGGCACAGATCTCTCAAGGAATAGAGCACTGAAATCTTATGCAACTCTTCCAAAGAACAGAAATGAAAACTCTCCAACTCTTACTATAATGTGATTATAACCTTGACTCTTAAACTGCACACAGGCAGTGTGACAAAGGAAGATTTGGGGCCAATCTCTCTTATCAACCTAAGTACAAAAATCCCAAACAAAATATTAGCAAAGTGAAGTAGATTTTCAATGTCCACAAATTGTTTGCAGCTGCCTCTTTAGGAGGCCTCTATCCACTCCTTGCTTCTGGGCTGGCCT
The DNA here is from genome assembly GCF_024610735.1 of Ursus americanus. NCBI lineage: Eukaryota > Metazoa > Chordata > Mammalia > Carnivora > Ursidae > Ursus > Ursus americanus. The sequence continues at coordinate 42,135,093 of NC_142128.1, forward strand.
GTGACTCCACTAGATGAATAGAATGCAGCTGAAGTGGCATTATATGATTTTTGAGCCTGAGCCTCAAGAAACCTTAAAGCTGGGATGCCAGGGTGGCTCATTCGGTGAAGCGTCTGCCTTTGGCTCAGGCCATGATCCCGGGGTCCTGGGATCCCAGTACTGGGTTCCCTGCTCATCGGGGAGTCTGCTTCTCCCTCTCCCTCTGCCTCCTCCCCCACTGCTCAAGCTCTGTCTGTCTCTCTCTCTCTCAAATAAATAAAATCTTTTAAAAAAATTATTATAATAAAAAATGAGAGAGAGCTTAGCAAGATAAGTGAGTGTAAGACCACATTATACAGGGCGTCTGGGTGGCTCAGGTGGTGAAGTGTCTGCCTTAGGCTCAGGTCATGATCCCAGGGTCCTGGGATGGAGCCCTGAGTCGAGTCGGACTCCCTGCTCAGTGGAGAGTCTGCTTCTCCCTCTTCCTGGTGCTCCCCCTGCTTGTGCTCTCTCTGTCAAATAAACAAATAAAATCTTTCAAAAAATAAAAATAAAATCTTTAAAAAAGTGGGCAAAGGCTTGAACAGATATTTCACAAAGGAAGATATGTACATGGCCAGTAAGAATATGAATAAATGGGGTGCCTGGGTGGCTCAGTCTGTTAAGCATCTGACTCTTGATTTCAGCTCAGGTTGTGATCTCACGGTCAATCCCCACGTCAGGTTCGGTGCTGGGACTGTAGCGTGCTTGGGATTCTCTCTCTCTCCCTAGCCCTCTACCCCTCCCCCACTGTGTGCTCTCTCAAAAGAAAGAAAGAAAGAAAGAAAAAAAGAAAGAAAGAAAGAAAGTTGCCCAACAGATTTTTTCAACAGGGATATGCAAATTAAAACCAAAATGAGATATCTCTAAGATATCCACCAGAATGATTAAAATTTAAAACTTGACAAGAGAAGTATAATATACCTAAGAATAAACCTATATCCACAAGATCTGTACAGAAAAAAATGATATTACAAAAGTATACCATCTTCATTGATAGGAAGAAGCAACATTGTACTGATGTCAACTTCCCCTAAATTACTCTCTAGATTCATTGCAACTCCAATTAAAATCTCAAACATGTTTTAATGCATGTTTTGCATACGTTATACTTCAATAAATGCTTATTTTTTAAAAATTAAGACATTCAGGGGTGCTTGGCTGACCCAGTTCGTGGAGCATGTGATTCTTGATCGACGGGTTGTGAGTTCAAGCCCCACATTGGGTGTAGAGATTACTTTAAAATCTTTAAATATAAATAAATACATAATAAAAATCAGGAAATTCTGTTTATGTAAAGTCACCACATGAGAAGGAAAAGACAAACCACTTTTCCCCATTTGGTGAAAAGATAATTGCAACATATATAAAAACAAAGGATAGACATGGGCAAAAGACACAAAGAGGAAATTCATGGAAGAGGAAACACAAATGACCTATGTACATAGGAGGAGACACTCAATTTTGTGTGTAATATGGTCAAATTAATACTGCAATGAGATTTATAACCACTAGATTGGCAACATTAAGAAGTCTGATGGCTCCAAACGTTGGAAAAAAATTTGGATCAACAGGAATTCTCCTATACTTCTGATGGGGGTGGAAACAGTCTGCTGCGATCTTGTAAGTTTGAGGTGCACACTGTCAACCAACAGCTCCACTCCAAGGTGTATGCCCTGGGGAAGCACTCACAAATGTGTGTCAGAAGACAGATAAAAGGGGGCTCATAGTGACAGTGTTCATGATAGCAGAGTTGACATTATCGGAAGGTTCAAGGGTACAGTGGAGTGAAAATGAATAAACTCTAACCACCTGCAGCACACAGATAAAAATTAGACACAATGTTGAATAAAAATGCAGGTTATAGACAATTTTGTACAATGTAATACCATTGTTTTTAAATTCAGCAAAACAAAATAATATATTATTAGGTAATACATATATATTTGTGTTAAAACTATAAAAAATGTAGATGGGTGATAAAGAAAATTCAAGATAGTGATTATTTCTGGGGATGGGGAGGCGAGGGAGCAGCAGAGGAGAGAAAGGCAAGGCAAGGAGCGCCCAGGCATTGGTGGTGTACTAGGGCTTGAGAGGGGTGGCTGATTTATTGGGCATTCGATTTCAAACGTCATACTTAAAAGATGAAGGGGAGGGCTGCCTGGCCGTGTCAGTCAGTGGAGTGTGGGACTTGATCTTGGGGTTGTGGGTTTGAGCCCCACGTTGGGTGTGGTGTCTGTTTAAGAAGAAGTAGAAGAAGAAAAAAAAAGACACCGGAATCTTTTTTTTTTTTTTTCTTTTTTTTGAAGTAATCTCTACACCCAGGGTGGCGCTGGAACTCATAACCCAGAGATTAAGAGTCACATGCTCTACCGACTGAGCCGGCCAGCTGCCCCGGACACCTGCGTCTTAGAGTGTCAGCTCTGGGCTGGCCGCACAGAATACGGTCTGGAGCTGCACTGGGCTCCCAGGCCCTGGGTCTGCAGGCTGAGGGCCGGCCTCACGAGCCTCAAGGTTTGGTCTGCGGACCTCGGTGGCGTTTGTACGTACTTGCTCTGGAGGAAGAAACAAAACGCCAAGATGTAGACAGGGAGAAATTTAAGGGAGTGCTTAAAGATGAGAAGGAGAGAGGAGAGGAAGCAGAGCAGGAAGGCCGGAAAGGAGACAGCTCCCCACAGCAGGGAGCGGGAGAGGTGAGAAGCCCACGGTGCTGGGGGCTGGGGGCGAGCAGGGGAGAGGATCCGAGAGTCCAGGCGCTCAGCCTGAGCGCCAGCATCTCTACTGGGCACTTGAACTTCTTTTTTTCTTTTTGAAATAACCACAACTTTAAAAGATAGTTTTTATTATCCTGATTTGTGGAGAGATGAAATAGATCCTTCAGGTGGTAAGTGAAGGATCTGGGAGTAGGTCTGACTTCCCATCCTGTGCTTTCTGCAACACCAGACTGGCCTGGGGCGTGGGGGGCCTGTGGGGGGGCCGGGCAGCAGAGATGTTGGCGGGAGGGGGCACTATTGGGATGCGATGGGTCCAGCCACTGTCTGCAGCAGCCCATTTCCCTCACCCTCTCCCCCAAGCCACAGGCTGGACCAAGGAGACTGGCGTTGGGGCCCCTGGCCGGCTAGGGGAGGGGCTGGAGGGGAAACAGCCTTAGCTGCCGGGCTGAGCTAGCCAACCCGACCCAAGGGTGCCCCTCAAGGTCTTGTGTGTCCTCAGGGGTCCCTAGGTCCCGGCTTGAGATCCCCCAGATATGTTCCCTTAAGCTAGAAGGCTGGGCAGACTCTACACCGTTTCTCATTCGATGATTCTATGATTCTCTTGTTAGAGGTCTACTGTCGTTCAGGGGACCAGATGCCTAGTTTCACCCCACACATTACAAGTTCGCCTCCAAAGCTGAGGAATGTGGGGTCCATGGAAAGTAGTGCTTATCACAATTAGGGGAACAGGGGCCTTTTCATGAGAGGAACAGAGATGCCCACATTGGCGCAGAGCTCAGACACAGAAAGGTGGGAACAGAGAGTCGTAGAGAAGAGGCAGGGGCGGGACCCCAGGAGTGGGGGCCAGGGCGCGCAGCCCCGGGGAGGCGGACAGAGGCGCACACACAGCAGACACAGCCTCAGTCAGATGCAGTCGGAGCGAGGCCTGGGCACGGACAGACCCAGCAGCTGGCAGGACAGAAGAGGCACAGAGCGCTGGCCGGACAGGCAGGGGGCAGGAGGGGGGGAGAAGGCGCGGCCTCCATGGGGAATCTTGTCCATACCACGCGCGAGTGCTGTCCACCTTGGCGCTGCCGTTCCAGAAAGGCGTCCAGTTCCTCTTGGCTCTGCAGCAAGGGGCCCTCCCGAGCGCCCGCGCATCCCGATGCCTGCAGTTCGCTTCTGAAACACACATTGCCACCACTGCCCTCGGTACCTCGTGGCTGGTGACGGGCACCGGGGAGGAACACCGCCCAGCCCGGCCCTTCCTGTCCGCATAGATGCAGCCCAGACCCACACTGCCGGCCTTTGGGTTGTGCTTGGGCAAAGCTGCAGGCAAGGGTGGCCCCTGCTGGCCGCGGGACAGTACTGTCCTCAGGAAGGACGCGGGCGCTCGGGAGAGGCCACCCGCAAGCTGGAGTCTCACTCCTTGCCTGATTTCTGATTCCAACCTTTGCCCCTACTCAGCCCAGGACTTCCAGGGGCAGAATTAGTGCCTGATGGTGAAAGGTGACCCCTCGAAGACCCTGAGATACAGCTGGCCCCACACGAGGGGGACCCAGGGCATCTCTGCCTTTGACTGGCTGCTCTCGGGAAGGTTCCTTGAGCCTTGTGGGCAAGGTCTCCCAGCTGAGTGCCACCCATGTCAGTTCGGGGACACGGCACAGGGTCCTTTCCCTTCCCCCAGCTCAGCCAGCTGTGCCCAGGAGCTAGAATGTGGTCTACTCACCTGAGCTAAGGGAACCTGCCCGTGGGAACCACGGAAAGAGCAGAGGGTCGGTGCCCTTCACTGGACCACAGCCAGAGCAGTGTCCATGACCACTCACACTGAGCTCTCCATGTTGACCCCCAGACCTTCTCTTTCTGACTTCCGCTATCTTTGGGGAAGTGGTCAGGGGTTTTCCAGAAGAGGAGAGCTGGTCCCTGTCTTCTGCCAAGCAGACACAGACAGACCTCTTCCCCCCTTGCAGGGCTGTACTGTGATGTCTAAAACTTGCTGGGTCTGCATCAGCCTGGAACCAGCAATGCCCCACCCTGGGGACACTTCTCAAGAAACCTCCGAAAGTTCTCTGGGCTCAGTTTCCTCAGCTATAAAGTGAGGAGTTTGGGCCCCGTGATCCCTGAGTCTCTTCCAGTTCTGACACGCTTTATGGGTCAGTGAAACCCAGAGTGGGAAGTGGAGGCAACGTGGCCCCAGCTCCATACCTTCCCCTCCACAGCCTCCCCCACCTGCCTCCGGGACTAGCTGGAGAGGAGCCGGGAGGGGGCACACTTTGAAAAGCAGCGTCACCCTCCCCAAAAGCCCAAGAAAGGCAGGGTTCAGACTCTCCGGGGGGGGGGGCAGGGCTCAGGTGCCCTCATCCGGCATCCCTGCCCACCCCTTTCTCCTGGGTCTAGGACCTGAAGGAAGGGGGGGCAGGGGGTCCCCTGGGGGTTACCTGCTTAGTGGATCTTGCAGCTCTCTGCCTGGCCCCCAACTGTGTCTTTTGAATGGGTTGTGGTTGTGGCCATGGGCACGGAAAGCCCCCGACCTTCGGAGAGGTACAGCATGGAAGCCATCTCCCTCGTCCGTTTTTCCTGCCGCCGCCTCCTCCTCCTCCTCTTCCTCCAGCTGCTCTCTGGACTCGACCGCAGACAGGCAGCGGCGAGTGTGGCCTTGGGGCACCACGTCTCCACCTGCGAGGAATACCTCCGGGACGTCTCCGTTCATGGGAGGCACACACAGGCCAGTCTGAGCCAAGAAAACAGAGGGGGTGAGAGGAGTTCTAGAATCCTGGAACCTGGAACTGGGGAGTGTCACAGCCAGCCCTCCCTTCCCTGAGGTGCGAAACTGGAATGTGGCTGGCCCCCGACTCCCAGCCTAGTGTTCTTTCCAGGGCACGAGGACATCCTCATCCACTCCTCATTCTTCCACGTCCTGAGCACCGGCGCGGCAGAAAACCCAGCCACGCAAACGGGGATAGATGCCGCTCCTGTCCTCAAGGGATTCAGTCTGTCTGTGTGTGTGCGTGCGTGTACGTGTATGTGCGTGCACGTGTGTGTGTGCGTGCGTGTGTGCGTGCGTGTGCGTGTGTGTGTGTGTATGTGCACACGCATGCAGAGACAAAAGCCCAAATCCCAAATGACTAAGTGGCCGGAGTGCCAAGTGCCACAGAAGGCTGTGTGCTGCCGAAGGAACGAGTGTGTAGCCAGTTGGAAAACTCAGTAAAAGGCAAGGGAAGGAAGTGGCCGCCCCTGAGGGGTCTGGAGGAGTGAGTGGTGAGGACCTGGCGGAGCTGGGGAGGGAGGGAAGTTCCTGAGAGAGGATTCTGGTTTCTTCCTTCCACGGCTGGTCATATGGGAAGGAACAGAGCCAAAAGTCCTCTCCAGAAGCAGAGAGAAGGGCACCGTCAGCCGCCGCGCTGAAATCTCTTCCCTCCCCCACATGGGCACTGTTCTCGCTGCCCAGCACTCCCGGCAGCCTTTGGGGCCTGCCTCAGTGTGTCTTGGAGTTAAGAACCCTCAGGAGCTCTTAACGTTGAAAATGAGAAGCCCCACTCCAGAATGAAGTACCAGATACCCTCTCCTTCCCTGCCGGCCTCTGTGCTGCTCACTCCGAGCCCTGTCCCTGTAGGCCTTCTGCTAGAAGGAGTCTCCCAGGGCTCCCCCAGCTACTGAGCTGCTGGGGGGGTTCGGGAGGACCAGGAAGCAGTGAGTCAGAGTCCTCCCCCCACTCCCAGGCTTTCTGCGAGGGCGCCGAGCCTTCCAGGGGTCATCTTACTCTCCTGCATCCCGCTGTTGGAAAGTTGTTCCTTCAAGCTACTTTTCCCACTGTCACTCAACATGTCCCCAGCCTTCGCTCCAGCCAGCACCGCAGACAGGCACTTGTGCCGTCCCCAGCCGCCACACGGAAGGAAGGGGGTGAGCGCTCGGGCCACTGCAGGTGCACCTGCGCCCTGCCAACGGCTCCGGGGACAGACAAGGAGAGACCTGGGAAACCCGTCCATGCTCCTCACGTCCGGGAGCCATATAGAGGCCCCTCAGCCAGCCGCCGGACAGGTCCTCTCTCTGTGTGTGTCTGCAAATGTGGCCTAGTGCCGTCTGGTGTGCTGGCTAGAAATGAGCTGGGCAGCTCCACAGGCAGCGGGACACAGTCCAAGGGCCGGAGCCTCAGCCTGCCATCCAGGGGTCTCCAGAGCTGATATTCGGAGGCAGGAGGGGGAAATGTGCAAAAAGTATTGTGAGAGGCTGGGGGTGCAGACAAGAGGAGGACGTGGGCTGCTCACTGGGAGCAGGGGAGCAGGGGCTGGAGATGGGATGGAGACCTCTCCCCAGAGGCGGAGGGCTGGAGTTCCAGCCCTAGCTTCCACCTGGTATTCCTGCCCCAGAGAGGTCCATGGGGTTGAATTTGGTGGGAAGCCTTTTCTCCCCTCCATCCCTGGGATGCCACCTGCTGGAGAGGGTACTTGCTGCCCTGGCCTGGTGAACAGAGAGCTCTGGTCCTGAAATCATGCCCTTCTTCCTCCAGCTCAGACCAACTGGAATGTGCCCTCTTCTGGGAGACCCACCTTTTCCAAGCACCTGCGTGTTCATTCCTGGCCTCCGCCCTCTGTGCAAATGGAACCCGTGCGGCTCCTTCTCCCTCATATCTTCATTCCATTTCTCTCCATTTGTTCTGTTCTCTCAACTCCACCCATGGCCGCAATGTCAATAATTTCTATTCTGTCCTTCAAAGAGATGAGGTGTAGCAAGGCCGCCTCAACCCTCCCAGAGACATTCCTCCTCCACGTTCAGAAACGCAAGCCAGCCCCATGGTTGCGTCCTCCCCTCTCCTCCACCAGCTCCTGCCAGGCCACTCCCATCTCCCCCAGCCTCCTGAGCTCAGAAACGGTGCGGGGCAGCGGCCAGGGCTGGCTCTCACCCTACGGCTTTAGGTAGCCCCCACATGAGATCCCATCATGTCACATCACTGCTTCCACGGAGCAGAGATGGGAGATTCTGAAATAGGTCTGGGGTCAGATGCTCCAGACGAAGGCATGGGAGGAAAGCAGGAAGGGGCTCCAGGAAGTCACTTTATCTTCTTGTGTCTGGATCGAACGGTTTCCCCCCCAGCACGCACCACCAGCGTCTCCTGCCCCTGGTCCTAGCGGGGGCCGCCCACCGCCCGCGCTGCCCGTCAGTGGTTCGTTGGGCACGCCAGGGTGCTGGGGCGGGAGCACACAGTACTTTAACAGAGACAGGGGCCTCCGTTGTTCAAAAGTCTGAGACCGGGATGCCTGGGGGGCTCAGTCAGTGAAGCGTCTGCCTTCGGCTCAGGTCATGGGCCTGGGGTCCCGGGATCGAGCCCCACACTGGGCTCCCTGCTCAGCGGGAAGCCTCCTTCTCCCTCTCCCTCTGCCTGCCACTCTCCCTGCTCATGCTCTCTCTCTCTCAAATAAATAAATAGCATCTTAAAAAAAAAAAAAAAAGCCTGAGACCATAATCTCAGGGAGCTGGAGTGGCGCCGAAACTCATCGGGCTTGCTCGCTCCGCCGCGTCCGTGAGCCACGTGACCCTGGGGACTTTGAGCACTTTGGAGCTTCAGAACCATCTGTAAAATGGGAACTGTACTGACCCTGCCAGGCTGTTGACAGACTCGATGTGACTGACTGTGTGCTCGGCGGGATAGGTCTTCAAAAGTGCCGGCCTTGTCGTTTTTACTTAGAGGCACAGAGGAGGCCAGACATGGAGAAACGGGGAGCTGGGGACTGGAAGGCCTGGGGGACAAAAGCAGGAATCAGAGGACGGCCTCCCACACCTCTCTCTCAGACAAAGGACAGTATGAGGAAATCACGGGCCGCGGTCACACAGCCGTGGTGGGGACTCAAGGCCACGAACGACCTGCGATGGAAAGGGGGGGTGCAGCCAGCGTCCAGAACGAGAGGGAGGGTGGGGGTGCTCTGGTCACTGGAGGCGGCTGGCGGACTCTAGAACCGTGGGCCAAATCCGTCCTGATGTCTTTTTTAAATGGCTGGGGGAAAATCCAAAAAACACCACTTTGTGACATATAAAAATTCCATGAAATTCAAATTTCAGTGTTCCTAAATAAAGGTTATTCTGAACACAGCCGCGCTCATTCACGTACGCATGGTCTGCGGCTGGGCCCGCATTACGGCAGCAAAGTTGTGGCTGTGACACACACCATCTGGCCCCCAAAGCCTAAAATATTTATTATCTGGGTCTTTCCAGAAAAAGTTTGCAGACTCGACTCCTGATTTAGAGCAAGTGGGTCTCCAAATCAGGAAGGACGAGAAAGAGACCGAAGGGAGTGTTGAGGCTCAGCGCGCACCAAGCAGGCATTGGGCCGCGGGCCTGGGGGCAGGGGCGTCGAAGTCCCCAAGCCCATCTCCTAAAGGGCACCCGGAGCCCGCGGGGGAGGAGCCAGCCCACACCCAGTGCCCCCATTATCTTGTGGGATCCTCCCAGCCGGCTCTGGAAGTGCATTCTCACCCCCATTTTCCACCTGAAGAAACAGGCAGCGCAGAGAGGGAAAGTAACCCTGTCAAGGTCACCGGGCTGTGGGGAGGAGCAGGTGTCCGCTTGGCAGAGCCAGAGCTCCTTCCTCACCCAGGACACACGCTCCGCAAGGGGCCCGCGCTCCCCAAGGGGGCACGCGCCCAGCTTTGAAAGAGATCCGGGACACTGTTATTCACTGCCCCCCATGTCTGCCCCTTCACCAACCCAGCCAAAGAAAGGAAGCCATTAGATGGGGGGTCCCAGAGAAATCAAATGTGTCCTTTCTACTCCCTCCTCCGTTATCTTAGAAATCTGAGTGGGGTTGGGGGGCAGGCGGGGCTCAGCAAGCACTGGGGTAGGAACCGCTGCTGGAATCCGCCCCGCTAGGTGGAGTGGGCTGTGGGCAAGGCTGGTGGGCCCTTTCACTGCCTGGGGCTTCCTGCGTCTGGCCCTGCGGTCCTAAGTCTCCCAAGGGGGGCAATCATGAGCAAGACCCCCAAAAGAACCAGATAATAAAGAATGGGAAGGAAGGGAGAGCCAGATGTCCTGGTCTACTGGCTTCTCCCAGCCCTGGGGGGACAGGGTCATGGAAAACCCTTTGACTTGCTCGCTTCTTCTGCACTGTGGAGTAAAGCATGTGTCCAGTGGTGTCCTCAGACGGGGCCAGAGCTGGGGTTCCCCGAGCCTCCGATCAAGGACGCCCCAGTAGCCACAGCTACTTCCCGCCCTGCTCCCCAGACACCCCATTCTGTGACAGGTCCCAAACGCCCCCCCGCCTGCCCAGACTCTGTCTCTTAGTGAGAGGCCCATGAGATTTCGCTTAGCTGTCCTGCCAACCGCCAGAGAGTAGTGTCCTGGTTCCCACAGTCAAAAGGCCGAGGGTGTCTGCAGAGCGTCGCCTTCTTTCAGCAGCTCAGGCCGGAGAGGCGAACCCAGCAGGGTCTGTGCTCCAGTGCCGGCCCCATCCCTCAGGGGGACAGGGGCAGGCACAGCAGGGGCCATCTACTGCCCACATCAGCTTCTAGGCTGACTTCTTTAAAAAAAAATGTTTTTTTTTTAATTTCTGAAGATTTTATTTATTTGAGAGAGAGAAAGCACATCAGTGGAGGGGGGGGTCAGTCCCAGGACACCAAGATCATGACCCGAGCTGACGGCAGACACTTACTTAACTGACTGAGCCCCCAGATGCCCCCCAGGTTGACTTCTGAGAGGCACCCACCCGCTTATAGGACCCACGGGGCAGAGTTATTGATTTTATTGTTACTACTTAATTCCGGAAGTCCAAAGCCGGAGAGCCAGGCGTCCCCAGCCCTGTAAGGTAAGCACACCTCCCTCTGCTTAGGAAGGCAGTCAGGCATCTGTCTCAAACACACGCCCTAAATCACCCCCTCCTCTCGGATAGGATATGCCAGGCTCACGAAATCCAGGCTTCTAAGGGTGACCACTTTTTTTGTTTAATTGGTTTGCAAACTAAAGCCAGGAGCCGCCCTCTTCCTTCCCACTGGGCCTGTGAACTCATCCTACCAGGGGCTCCTCTGACTGGAGAGCCTGGGGCAGGGCCCACCAGTCCTCTTCCACCTCTGGCCCATTTGTTCCTTGGCATGAGTTCCGGGTGTTGTGCCAGAAGGGTGGGGCAAGAGAGGGTCTGAGGTTCAGAAGGACACACCTGAGAAGACTTTGGCCACTGTGTCCCAGGGAATTAACCCATCAGATCTCAGGGGACAGCCACAGTGGGAGGTGGACAGGTGGGGTGACCTGGAGTCTGGGAGTCCCTAGCTCTCAGGTGTGAGTTGGTAGCCCCTGAAATCTCACAATGGATGCCCAAGGATACAGGGAACCGTGTTAGGCCCTAGAGAAAGGGGACCCCGGATGAATGAGGATCTCGAGGCTTCAAACTGTCAGAGCCATCCTGGCTCCCATACCTCCCGGGTAAGAAAAAGAGACCAGACAACACCGTGATGGACTTTGGTGTCAGATGGACTTGGCGTGTGCACCCCCGGCACCACCATGTACTTCTCAGTTGTCTGGCCGTATTTAACTGCTCCAAACCCCATCTTTAATGCAGGGATCCCAGCATGTCAACCCCATAAAGTCGTCAGGGTTAAGAACATACACAGAGGGTTTGGCATCACTTGTCACGCAAGTAGTAAGTGTGAAGTGTTGGCCGCACTCGAGAGCCCCTATTTGCACACTTGCACCCCCCCAAACACACAACATTATCTGATTGAAAACGGGAGCTGAATGCAGGAGGCTGGTGGAGAAGCTACACATCGTTGCTTCCTGGGTGTTGAGGGGTTCGGGAGGGGCTCTGCTCCCAGGGGGATCCCCACTCATGGGGTGAGGACCCAGGGAAAGGGAAGAGGGAAACTCACCGGGCCTGGGAGATACCCCAAAGCTGGGGCCCTGCTCCTGCTCTCGGCTGCCGGCTTCAATACAGGGAAGAGTCCCAGGGAAGAGTCCCGCTTCAGGGAGCCCCTCTAAGAACCCAGTCTAGCACCTCAGTGGGGGCACCTCTGTTGGTCCTTTTCGGGTCACTGCTCATGGTCCAGAAGTTTGCATAGGAGACAGGGGGCACTCCTGCCAATCCAGACCAGCTGCCTCTTCAACTGCTACAGCCCTTCCCTTCCCCGCCCTACTTCAAACACCCCAGCCGTGCTGTGCCCAGGCCTTTAACCCCTCGGGTGCCGGGTGCCGTGGCAGGTCCGAGGATCCCTGGGCCTCCTGAACTCAGCACTCCCTGAACAAAGGGCAGCCCCTGGACTCAGGCCCACATGGAAACAGGTAGAGGGGGCCAAGCTGGGGTCACCTGGAGACTGTGGGCACCTTCCCCCTCCCTCCAGCGGGACAGGGAATGCTGAGGAGGGGAGAAAGAAAGCATCCCAGAGAAGGCCCACAGCTGGAAACCTACTTGACAGCAGGGTCCTCCTGGGACCAGGGAGGACCTTTGCCCTCTCTTGATTTGGGCTGCAAAACTGCTGTTGGTCCCTTTAAGAGGCAGCTTATGGGGGAGGGGCGATTATGGCCACAGCCGTGGGGAGCCTGGAGGCGGGCTCCTGCCCCCTCCCTTTGGGCTGCGGCTCCCTCACCTCTTCCCCATCACAGCTTCTGGGGGCAGAGGACGTCCTGACCTAACAGCCTTCCCAGTCCTCCTCCTCTCGGGCCGTATGTCCTGGTGGCCAAGGGCACGCTGCCGTCGAGGACCGTGGCTGGCTCTGCCGGCTCCCTGGGCCGGGGCCTTCAGAGCTCCCTGGCAGCCTGTCTCCTGGTCGGTACAGTGGGGACCCAGGGTGACATGTGTGCACGCAGTGGGACAGGAACATTGGGCCCACAGCGCTTGCAGGAGACATGCCAGCTGCCGATCGCCACGGGACCGGACGAGCCCTGCTCCCTGAGTCTCTCCTGAGCCGGGAAACCAGAGGACTAATTACATGACCCATTCGGTGGAGCCAGCTCCAAAGTTCTTCCTCTAGGTGACAGGACAGCCGCTGCCACACGTGGAAACTGTGCCCTTTCCTGCTGGCTGGGCCCCAAACCACAGGAGCCACAGGGGCTGTTCCTCGCTTCCCAAGAACACAGGGGACCTGGCCTCATTTTTCGGCGTGGGGTCCTTGGGGACCCTCTCCTTCAACAACCTGCATCCAGATGACACAGGCTCCGAGGTGGGCAGGGCAGGCTTTCCTGGCTGTCACAGGGTAAGTCCCAGGGGATTAGGCTTTGCCCCTTCCCATCCTGTCAGCTTCTTGGGAATTCCTCGACCTGTCCTCACAGGATCTCTGCAGCCAGAGTCCCAGGGCCTAGTTCGTGAACTGGGTGGAGATCTGGACCCCTGGCTCCTCCCGGCACCAGGGCTGGGTGTGTGGGTGAGCCGGTGCCAGCTGGACGATACAGGGCTGGTTTGGGGGGGGGGTGGTCCTGGAACACCGTGACGGCTGGGTCCCTATCTGTACTGCCTGCAGGTCACACCTGTCCAGGGTGGTCTCCGTGAGGGTGGAGAAGTGCTGTCTGCAGGCCCTCTCGCATTAGATTTCTTCCTCGAGAAGCTCAGAGGGCTCTGGTCCTACGGCCAGCTATCCTGCTGTCTGTCCATAGGTTTCATGAGCTCTTAGGCTCACATTCCACCCTGACTCCAGGGTACCTGACTCTCCAGATGAAGGGTCTGGCTCTGGCCTTTGTTCAAAGGCCTGTGACATGAACTGCCACCACAATGCTTCTCTGGTTATGTGTCAGACCTGCGTCCCCCAGCCTCCTTCTCCATCCTGAGGGCCAGGATGGGAAGTTCTCCGAGAAGACAGCCCCAGCTGTTGGGATAGGAGTCCTTCCTTGAGTTCAGGCTAGGGAGAAGTCTCCCGTGGCACCTTCCAGAGTTAGGAACAATACCCGGTCTTCTATCTGGTCCTCTAAACCACAATCCCTCCCATGACAGGTGAACTCCTCACTGTTCTCCAAAGACTAGCATTCCAGTCCTAGGGAGCATGCTGCCGAGCCAACCAGCCCCCTGCTCCCACCCTGCCCTTGTTCTCAACCCCAAGTGTCTGACTATTGCTTTCCCCCACTCTCCTGAGCCAAGTCCCAGGTCTCAAACCAAAACACAACGAACAAGAGCAAACATATCGTCCTCGCCCTCTGACCTGGCCGGTCCTGGGGTGTCCAAGTCGCAGCCCCCCAAGGAGGGAGGCGAGCTGGTGGAGGGCTACTCCATTGGGAGCCTCCCGTTGTCTCCATGTCCTTTTCATCCTTTAGGGGCCCGGGCTCCGTGCGCTGGGCCCAGGAAAGGTTAAACCGGTTGGGCAGTCTCCCCCCCTCCCTGCAACCCCCAACAGCATCTAAACTGGGCAACTTGGTGGCAGGAACAAAGCGGGTGTTTGTTGGGTTTCCCTCCTGCCTGGGAGGCTGTTCTCGGACCACGGCATTCCTGGCTTGGATCGAGTCAGTGCACAGCGCTTTTCCCCGCCGCTGCAGAGAGAACCACGGCCTTTCCATAGGCCGTAACGAGGGCACAGCTCGGGGGTTACAGGTGCTCAGGAATTAAAATGAATTCGAGTTAAGAAAAGCCTAGTTCTTGGGGCGCCTGGCGGGCTCCGTCACTGGAGCATGCAACTCTTGATCTCAGGGTCATGAGTTCGAGCCCCACCTTGGGTGTAGAGATTACTTAAATAATTTAAAAGAAAAAAAAGCTAGTTCTTAAACAAAGAAAGGGCTAGAACCAGGCATCAGGAGGTAGCTTTTTCAAGGTCAGTGAATAAATCAGACCAGGAGGTCTCACAGGGCATGAGGACCTTCTTTCCTCTCATCCTGCGTCCTCTCGCTGTGGAGAGGAGCTCACAGGCAAGGAAGGGTCAGGGTGGTATGAGCTGAGTGGCGAGAGCAGAGAGGGAAGTAAGGGATGGAAGCAAAGGCGCTTGGGGACAGGCGTCTCTGCGCAAACAGGACCACAACACCTACAGCAAGGAGGGAAGGGAAGTCAGCTCCATTGCCCGGGAGCTGGGGCGCCCAGGGCCTGAGCTCACCAGGTGACGGGAAGGCAGACAAGTCAGCGTGGCATTTGTTTTTATTAGAAAACCCCATTTGGTCAGCGCTCCCCTGACCCAGAACAGAGACTGCGTAGCCTCTGAGAGTCCCTCAGCCTTCATCTGATCTTCCAGCCTCTTCCGAGAGGGGAGGGCCGCGGATGGGGGTCGAGTCCGGCAGTCTCCCGAGTGCCCCTCCTGGGCCCCTCAGAGTTCACACTGCGGCACCACAGAGGGCACTAGGGGGCCCTCGAGGCTCGAGGCTCGTTGCTGGAGGCATTCCTGCTTTTATGGCTCCAGGAGTGAACGAGGAGGCTTTCAGACTCCGAGGCCTAGTGCTTCACTCTGGCTGAGAGCAGGCAGGATCCAGAAGGTGGCAGGGGCTAGGGGACAAGAGACCGCACTCGAGGACCCTCTGGAGTCTGGAAAGCACCTGGATCTCCTGGGCAGGGAGGGCCGAGGAACCCCTCAGTTCTTCTTGGTCTTGGGAGTGTCGTACTTTCTCTTGCTGGAGTACCACAGCAGCAGGGGGATGCCGATAGAGGGCAGCGTCATGACCCCGAAGGCTGCCCAGTCCAGCTGTGGAGGACGACAGAGGCCCCGCTTACAAGTCTGGACGAGGGCATGGGACAGCCGGGAAGGAGGCGGGCAACAAGAGGGGGCAGTGCAGCCCAAACGTTCAGCAGAACCTCAGCAGAGAGGCTCCTCTGACTGTCCCTGACAGGAAGGGGTCTCTCCAGACCAACCTACCTTCCGAGCTATGGAGCCCAAGGCCTCACCTGACCTGACCCAGACTGGGAGAGAAGCTTCTCTGTTCCAGACAATCTTGGAGGGAGGTGATGCCCAGGCCCAGCCCTGCCCACACCTCCAGCCCCCTCTTCCATTCCTCTACCTCCCTTTCTGCCCCCCAGCCTTGCAAAACTACTTGCCATGCTGTTTTCTGCCCCCTGACCTACTCCCTCTACAGAAGACTCCTGCCTTTACTTTACCTCCTCTGACTGGTTGAACGCCACCTCCCCCTGAAAGCCCTCCAGGTCAGGCGATCCTGCCGCATGCTCCCCCAACACCCTGCCTGTGGTCTCTGTCATGACGCTTTTCTCCCTGCTGACCTGTTCTGAGACCTTTGCAAGCCCTTAAGATGGTTATTGGAAGGCAGTATGTCTTGTTCACCTGTCTTCCCAAAGCAAATTAGAAGCTTCATGATTATTCACCGAACAAACACTGAATCTCCTCAGTACTTTAGGCAAATCTTCAAAGAATCCTCTCCCAGACTAGACTGCCACAGCGTCCCCACTCAATCTTCCCAGCGCTCCGCAACTCTCTGAATCTAAGCACATACTCTTTTAAGCCTCAAAATAGACCCAGGACTCCAAAACGGGACGCAACTCGAGGCTGCGCAGAGAAAAAGGGCGAGTTTTTGGTTCTGGCAATTGTGATCTCATGGCCAAAAATCTCTCTTAATGGGTAAATCAGGACATTTGGTGTTGGTCTGTGTCAGACCTGAAAAAACAGATGTGACGAGAACCAACAAACTAAACAAATCTTCTAAGGAGGCCAAGGGGTCCCACAGCCAAAGGGTGTTCTCATCCCAGGGGAAGAGGAAGAGGACACCGAGGAGCTTACAAAATGTGGGGAGAATCTCCTATCAAACTCTCGCTGAGCCAGGATTCCTCCCTGTCCAGGGGCGCTGGTGAAGCCAATCTGAAAGGAAGACAAGAAGGGCATTAGCGCAAATGCAAGTCCTCATGTGAGAAAGGGCAGTCCCAACCGACCCAACCCGAAGTACGACATTCTCGGCTCCCGAAGGCACAAGGGAGCTTCCAGAAGATGCGGGAAAGCTTCCGGACTAGAGAGAGCCGCATGACTCTCAGTGTGCCGTAAAGAGGAGTCGATCAGGAGCCAGATGACGCACGATGAGCTTCTTCTCCACAAGGCAGGCCAGGTGTGCCGCCGAGGTTAGACCAAATCCTTCCTCTTCCTTCGCCTCAGGCTCTGGAAGAGTGGCTCCCACCCCCGGCCCCTCCGCAAGAGAGGTGTGTGATGGAAGGACCTGCCCTTGGCCACACCTTCCCTGTTCCTCCAGTGGAAATGCTCTTCCATACCTCACACACTGACAGGAGGCTCCAGCGACCTAAGGAGTATTCGGAAAAGCACGGAGCCCCACCCAAATGCACACAGGAGAGAAGGGGCCACAGCCCGCAGCGCTCCTGCCCCGGAGAGCAGGCCAGGAGCCGGAGGACGCTGCCAACAGCCTCGCTCTGAAGTGGCAGCCGAGCCTTTGATTTTATGTCTCTTAACCTATCAAATACCAGGTAGAACCAGAGTTCTAAAGCTGGTTCTGAAAGCCGAAAGGACACAAGATGTGAAAAACCTAATTAGGATTACAAGAATATGGTTCTATGTGGTTTGTAAAAACAATTCACACAGTGCGACGAATGTCAGAGGACCCTAGCTTTCCTTCAGTCCTACGGCTGACGTGCCGAGGGTCTTCCCTACGGCGCGCTCGCTGTGCAGCCTACAGCCCACAGCCCACTTGTAACGCCTTGTCAGGGGCCTTCCTAAACTCACGGCTGCAGACAGTGTCCCCATCTTCTCGGTATTCCCTAGATCCTAGCTCACTACTGGGGCTCAATAAATGCCTGCTGACCTTTTCCACAATCGATCAAAGGACTGTTTACTACTGATTTTCTATCATACATGAGAACCAGAGAGACATCTAAGACAAAGTCTCCGGCCTCAAGGAGTTTATGATTAAACTGGGAGGGGGTTGGGTAAAGACCTACACCTAAGCAAAAGAGGTACTGAGACAGCACACAGTTAAATGTTTGAGTGAAGGACGCCATCAGGGCTCTAGAAACTTCTCTGCAGTCAGCAAAGGCTTGCTGAAAGGGTGAGCAGGACAAAACAGTGGGGTGTAAAAGCAGAAGACAGAAACAAGGGCATGTGGTCCAAAGCTGGGCCCTGAGAGCAGAGGGGTCACTCCCAACAGAGAAAGAATGAGAATGACAGAGGGTGGGGCGGGTGGGCAGGGGCTCAGCCTCATGAGGGCAGAATGTGCCGGAGAGCTGGAGGCAGAGAACAGCTTCATCACCAGGGCGTCTGCGGCAGGAGCGGTCCAAGCAAGGGAAAGACACGTGGAGACTGGGAATGCACTGAAGGCCCACAGAAAAGGGTGAGAGCGGCACGGGAGACCACAGACTGTGCGGCAGACGTCACGGCCCAGATGAAAGCAAAGCAAGAGGGACGAATAGGAGGGAGGCTACGGTTCTCCTCTGCCACCACCTCAACTGCTTCATGCTGGATCTTTACGGTCTGAAACCTCCTTCCTTCCCAAGGACAGCAGCGGAGCTTCTGGTCCTTCTCACCATCCTCAGAATTTAGGCTGCCTTAGAACGTTTCTGCAAGTTTTCAAAGGCAAACAGATCTAGGCCCCTCCAGCTAACGTTGGGGCAACTTACCACGACAGGCCCATCCTCCTGGGCCAGGTAAGTAACGGTTGCCGAGGTGAAGTTGAAATAGCCGGCCTTGAGTGGGCGCAGGACCACGGTGTGCGAGACGTTGCTAGCGCTGGCCCGACAGTCAAGGAAGCAAGAAGACGAAGCTGAAGCTGCAATACCCTTTCAACGTGTGGACCAGGCGCACCGTTCACAGAAAGGGCGGCCCACACGTGGGACCTCATGCCTGCAACCCTCTGCGGGCACAATAAGCTCAGAACTGTTTCTAAGCCTGAGACGCGGCGCATACTATCCCAGCCAGGTGTAAGGGGTCTCAATACGCAGCCACGCTGTACTCAGTCCTCAGGTTTCTGGTGTCAACTTTCAAAGCAACACATATTACGGATGAAAAATCATTCTCACAGAAACTCTGACTAACTGAAGGAAGACCGAAAATACAAAATAAAAACAAACAAAACAAAAAGAAAACACCCTCACCAGAAAATCTAAATACTTTCATTCACAGGGGGAAAAGTTAATCTAATTCTACTTGGGAAATGACGGGCGGATGCCGGTAGGAGACGCACTGAATGAGAAAAGTCTTTAAGAGGCCGCCCGGGGGCTCCATGCTAGCAGCCAACTGACTTTCTTCTAAAAGCTTAACTATCCTCGTCAGCCACAAACCATCTCCTAGGAGTCTACCTCTTCCCCACATAGTATGTTGTACCGCCTTATAACCTGAACTTGACGACCCTCCTTCCTTAGGCCTACCCTCAATCACGCTCAATTTTCTATTGTCCCATCTTTCCGAAGAGGACACAGAAGAATGGCCACACGCAGCCAGACTATGTGAAGAAGTGACCTCGCTGCTTTGCTGGCAATGTGTCTGTATCTTCCCCAACACCAGCCTTCACCACCCAGTGTCAAGGATACGGGGCAATCCGGTCCCATTTCACGTTGAGCATACCGGAGACAATGCCGAAGTCCTCCGGAGGGAAGGAATCATCGGATAACTCCACGTCTAACGCAGCGCTGCAAAATGGAGGGACAAAAGCGGTTAGCAAGTAACGGATACAGACGTACAGTGCTCAACTGGGGGCGCCCGGTGGGCTCAGTCGGAGGAGCACAGGACTCTTGACCTCAGGGTTCTGAGTTCGAGCCCCTCGTTGGATGGAGATTACATAAAAACAAAATCTTTTTTTTTTTTTTTAAGATTTTATTTATTTATATGACAGAGAGCCAGCCGGCGAGAGAGGGAACACAGCAGGGGAGTGGGAGAGGAAGAAGCAGGCTCCCAATGGAGGAGCCTGATGTGGGACTCGATCCCGGAACGCCGGGATCACGCCCTGAGCCGAAGGCAGACGCTTAACGACTGCGGTACCCAGGCGCCCCCATAAAAACAAAATCTTAAAAAGAAAAGTAATCAGCAATTAAATCTGCCTGCTTGTCCTATAAAATCAGAACTACGAAAGACAGATACGAGTCACACAGTAACCTGGGTTTGTTGCACTGAGGAATCTAGGTCAAGGGCTGGATTCTCTGGCTAAGCAGCGCCAAAGAAGGAATGGGCCCACCTTCTCTCTTGCCCCAGTATCTATGTGTACGTGTGTAGTACGTACAGAGGGGAAGAGGAGCAAGACACACATGGAAGAGAGAATTAAAGTGAGTAATATTAAAGAAAGGCAATACACATGCTTACAGGTTAATGAAAGACAGAAGGCTGAAACCTGCAAGCCCCGAGGTAAGGAAGGATGGGGTCTCCTCCTCCTCTCCCCCTTTCACCCTCATTCTTGCTTCTTACCCCTCAGAAACTCCCAACTCCAAAAAGTGGAAGACGGTTTCTAGCAGCTTAGGTGAAGTAGGTCCTAGAGCGCGTTCACTGGCTCCTGACACCTGCGGCTGCTGGCCCCCACAAGTCTCCCTTCCCAGCTGGGAAGGAGAAGGGCCCAACCTGCAGCCCCGGGGGCCCCCTCACCTCGAGCCGACATTGTAGATGTTGTACTGTAAGGTCAGGTCTCGCCCCTCCACGGCATATCTGTTCAGCAGTGACTTGGAGGCCAGCAGCCGGGCTCCTTCCTCTGCATGACTGACAGCAAACAGGGCCAACACCACGGACGCCAGCAGCTTCATCTTCGGGGAAAAAACGCCAAGTAGGCAGTCAACCCAAGCATGTAAGCGCACCACAATCTTCACGGAGGCGCCCCCTTACCAAGTCTAGCAAAACTCCTTCAATCTCACCAAGGCAGCAGCCGCTTCCCCATCAGCCAGCAGGGCTGACCCACACGCCGGGATCTCCCACCTGCCGCCCTCTTCCCGTCGGGGGGCCGGGGAGCCACCGGCTGGTGGGACCGTCCCTCGCACAGGCCTCTTCCGCCCAGCCCCACGGGGTCCTCCCCACGCCCCCTGCCCGGGCTCCCACCTCTCTGGGTCCCCACATCCCTTCCGTGGGTCCCTCCGGGACTCAGCCCGCTCAGCCCTCCCCCTCTCGCCAGGGAGACACGTTCCCCCGCCCGCGCGCCCCTCCCGTCCCCGCCGCGGCCGAGCAGCCCCTCCGCCGCCGGGCACCGTGCGGACACGGGAGGCGCTCCTCCCGCGCCCTCACGGATCGGCGCTCACCGTGCACAACCCACAGGCCTCTCCGGGGCCACCAAGACCGGAAGAGAGCGTCAGCAGGCAATGGCCGGAAGTGAGCTAGGCCGGAAACCTCAGTGCTCCGCGCGATGCCTCCTGGGAATTGTAGTTCCCGTCCAGGCCCCGCCTCTGGCTCTGCGGCGCCTGCGCGCGCCGGGGACCGAGCTGGCCTGCGCTACCGCGTGCTGCCGCCCCTGGGCAGGTACCCTGCAGACGGGGTCCGCAGTCCGCAGCGTCCAGTGCGCCGGCGAGCTACACACCAGGGGAAAGCTTTTCCTCTCAGGGCTCCCGGCATCCTTTCTGCTTCCAGACGACAAACGTGGTCCTCCCTGCATGCAGAAAGGCGCCAAGCCCCGAGCTTCTCTTCGACGCCCTTCGAGATCCCGGAAAAGCAGTCTTTTCTTCGCCGTGCCGACTGTAACCTCTTTGCTCATGCTCATCACTGCTTGCTGTGTTCACTGCAGTGGACGCCCTGTCTTGGGTCTTACCCTGCACTTTTCCATCAGCAGCCAGACAGACGCCGCCAAACAGCGTTCTGGAAGAGGATGCCTGTGGGGTTCTGCCGTCGCGAACAAGATCTCAGGCCTGCCACTCCCTCACTGGCTACGTAACCTTAAGGCAGGTGGCACTTCTGTAAAGCCTTGGTTCTCAGATCTGTAAACTGAGATAATTCAGCACTCTCCAGGTGTTGGAGGGCAAATAGGATAATGTGTGTGAAACCGTAAGCGCATTGGCTGGCACAGGTGTGCTTAGGGAAGGCTAACTCTCAGTATTCCTATTACTCTCTATCTCCATTGCAGCATTCCTTCATTCGGTGTGCATTTATTGTGCACCTGGTTTGTGCCTTCACTGTTCTAGGTCGTGAGGCTACAGTGACCAAGAGGACAGAGAACATTTCTTCTTGCTGAGGACTTAACGTTCTTGTGGAAAAATACACATCTCCTGTATTTGTTTTAGCACACCCTGCATTCCCCACCTCCCAGACTAGAGCTCCTTGGGGACAGGTTGTCTGTTTCGCATTGCTCAGTGTCGTGCCTGAGCGCGCGGTGGGAACTCCAGGAACGAATGACCACTTCTCTACCTACACCCTCCAAGCTACTTCTCTTTCCTTCTCCAGCCCATCGTTCAGGGCCCTGTTGCAGTCTGATCCCCCCTGGCAAGCCTGCCTTGGCTTTGCCAGACTACATTGCTCTTTTACAAGACTGGAGTAGAGTATGCTTTTTCCCACTTGTTTCTGGCCCGGAAAAGCCACCTTAATGATTAGATGCTATTTCTTCAGTGAGCACTTACCAAAGGTCCTAGAGTAACGCTGAACACCAAGGAGGTGCTCAAGAAATACTTGCTGATTGTGGGATTTTTTATTCCTTTCCAAAGTGTTGTTTTCATAGCAATTTCTCCAGCTTGGAAAGATATGAAGTGTGGCTGTTCTTGGTTCTCACACTCAGCCGCATGCAAAGAGACTGTGTCTGCAGCACACACAGTCTAGATACCCTACCCATAGCCACTCTGGATTCGGGAGAGAAACGTCTCCATCCTTACTTTGCAGTTTATACACAGACCCTTCTGCCTCTGCCCTTTCTAGTTGAGTCCCTTGTTCACTCATTGATACACTGAGCATCCCTTTTGGGGGGCACCTGTCATGCATCAAGCACTGCGATAGTTGCTGTGGGAGACACAGAGACAGGGCGTGGTGTCTGCCCTCGCGGAGGTTAGAGCCCAGTGATGGGGTGAGATATACTCATAACTATAGTGAAAAGGCAAATGCAATGCCAAGCACCCTTTAAAACACACACACGCACGCACGCGCACACACACACACGCACATGCGCACACATGCAGCAGTGGCTTCCTGTTGTCCATGGAATTACATCCCTTTGTCTGACAGTCAAGACCCTTCACTGTCATCCCTACCCCTCTCTGCTTTAGCCAAACAGACCACTCCCTCTGGTCCACTTTCTCACTTTCAGACTTTTGATCAGCGCAAATTATTGAGTCAAAAAACAATCGCTTTTATTGACTTCTTACTACCACCAGCCCTACACTAGTTTCCAAGAGAACAAACGTGTATAAGATGCACTTGACTTGGAAGAGTTTGAAATGGTGGGGGCCTGGCAGGGGTGGGGGCAGATAGATTCATGACGCTGTCCTAAGTGTCCTGAAAGAGGTTAGTACGGGGCTTCCAGGCCCTGGTCTGCCTTTACATTCTCTTCATTGTGTCTTTTTGATAAACAAGGGTTCTTCATTTTAATTATAATGTTCTCTAAAAAAGCAGTTGACACTGCCCGAGAAATCCTGCCTCTTGGTGCTTTGGGCGCACGTGCGGACTGCGAACGTTTGGGAAGCAAGTAGACGCCCAGTCGCGACAATATAACACGTGCACCCACCAGCAGCGACGTGAACACTGTTCACTGAAGGGGTCTACACCCAAGTGAGTCGGCTTCGCAAACCCTTGGAATTATAGATGGCTTTTTCCTTTCTTTTTTTTTAAATTTTATTCATTTTGA
Organism: Ursus americanus; assembly: GCF_024610735.1. Lineage (NCBI taxonomy): Eukaryota > Metazoa > Chordata > Mammalia > Carnivora > Ursidae > Ursus > Ursus americanus. Next base: position 42,158,354 of record NC_142128.1, read on the forward strand.
GACAGAGAACGCACAAGTGAGGGGGAGGGGCAAAGGCAGAGGGAGAAGCAGACTCCCCACTGAGCAGGGAGCCTGACGTGGGGCTCGATCCCGGGACCCCAGGATCATGACCTGAGCTGGAGGCAGACACTTAACCGACTGAGCCACCCAAGTGCCCCCATCAATCCTGTTTTTACATACTGAGGGAAGAATGGAACAATCTTATTTTATTATATTTTATTTTTAAAAGATTTTATTTATTTATTTGAGAGCAAGAGCAGGGGGCAGAGGGAGAAGCTGGCTCCCCACTAAGCAGGGAGCCTGATGCGGGCCTTGATCCCGGGACCCCAGGATCATGACCTGAGCCAAAGGTAGACACGCAATCAACTGAGTCACCCAGGCGCCCCATGCTTTTTCCTTTCTTTCTCTAGAACCAGAGAGAACCTCAGAAAATGGTGTGTTAAAAGAGCATTTCACCCACTGCACCCCGACACATCCCACTGTGTATGGGAGAGTATCAAACAAGGCCTGGGGTGGTGAAGACACATAGTCTCTGTCTACAGTCTCCCTATTAGAATCTATTCTGACTAGAAGAGAGATTTCAACCATCAATTACTAAGGGAAATGTTTCTGTTGAAAGACTTGTTAGGCGTGCAGGGAACTGTGTGCCTGGAACGGAGGCAGGCAGGGCCGGTGTGAGTCGCTCACTGCTTTCATGCCACGTTCCCCCAATGGTCAAGACGGAGCCCATTGACCTCTCTTTGGGATCTGTAACAAGGAGGCAACCAAGAGAGTGAGTGGCTAAGCCGAGAAGGAAAAGGCCAACTGCTCTTTGGCTGGTGGCTGGACAGGCACTGGGAAAGAGCCTTGCTGCCAAATCGAGGAGGCTCCGATGGGCCTAAGCTAGGGGCATTCTGTAAGTGGTTATGGATTAAATATGAACCATGCCACTTTTTAAGAAACATCCAGAATCCCAGCAATGCCAGCAATTTTATAACATTTTTTTAGATTCATTTTTTTGATTGTGGTAAATACATATCTAACATGGGATTTGCCATTTTAACCATTTCAAGTATACAGTTCAGTAGCAGTAAGTACCTTCACGTTGTTTGTTATACAATCATCACCATCTGTCTCCAGGACATTTTCAACTTCTCGAACTGAAACTCCATACCCATTGAACAGTAATGCCCGTTCCTGTCTTCCCACCAGCCCTGGCAACTCGACATCCTGTTTCAATGAATTTGTCTATTTTAGGTAATTCATGTAAGTGGAATCATGCAATAAACTCACTTTATTTTACACAAATAATTCGTGCTTATATTCTCAGTGAAACAAAATCAAGTACTGAAATAGTGAGTCCAAATGTCCGGATGCAAATTTAGATGCCCAAGAAATGCTGGCTACCTTATTTTTCTGTAATCAAACCTAGTTTCTGTGTCCAGCCCTTTTTACATAGAGTATCAGCGACTCAATCTCTGTTAATGCAGGGACTCCCAGGTCATGTTCTCCAGAGCGGACTCTAATTTTCTAGAGGGCTCCCGATGTGTCAGATGCATGGTGCTTGGTTATCAATACTTTTTAAAAAAAATTTCCCTTAGCTATGGGAAGTCCTTAGGAATCATCAGATTTTTAAAAAGATTTTATTTATTTTATTTTATTTTTTAAAGTGGGCATTTCTTTGTCATCTAGTTTTATTTTATTTTTTTTAAGGATTTTATTTATTTAACAGAGAGAGAGCACAACCAGGGGTTGTGGCAGAGGCAGAGGGAGAAGCAGACTCCCCACTGAGCAGGGAGCCTCGTGTGGGACTCAATCCCAGGACCCTGAGATCTTAAAGGCAGACACTCAACCAGCTGAGCCATCCAGGTACCCCTTATTTATTTGTTTTAGAGGGAAAGAAGAGCGCGTGCGAGCGAGAGAGAGAGAGAGAGAGAGGAGGCAGAGGGAGAAGGAGAGAAACTCAAGCAGACCCCATGCTGAGCGTAGAGCCTGATGTGGGGCTCAGTCTCACAACCCTGAGATCATGACCTGAGCCAAAATTAAGAGTCGGTCACTTAACTGACTGAGCCACCCAGGCAGCCCCTGGTTATCAAAACTTTTTCAGGCTATGGGTTCCTTGGAGCCCAGCCACGCCCCCTCAGCCTTATCCTGAGGCTCCCCAGGCAAGGTGCCCCTCCCCCTTTCCCTCCCTCTGCTTCCCCGCCTCTCTGGAGACACAGGGGACTTGGCTGGCCTCTCCAAGCCCATCACTTCTTCCTTGCTACTCAAGGGCATTCCTCGGTTCTGCAAGCCAGGCTGGGACTGGGATGAGCAGCAATCTTGAAGGAGGTCTTGGGCCCCCTGCCTGGGCACACCCCAGTGCCGGCCAAGAGCAAGAACATTCTCTTCTGTAATTACAATAACATTATTGCACCCACAGAGTTTGACACTGATATAATCGACTATTTTCTGATGCAGAGGCCACATTCAGTTTTCTCCAAAATGCCCTCTATGACTTTCAAAGAGAATCTAGGGTCCTACGAAGAAGGGTCACGTATCACAGCATTGCATTTGAGAGGAAAGGCAGAGGGGCCCAGGCAGCTCCGGCTCTTGGCACAGACAAAGGGGCCCTTCTACGTCCTTGGATCCCTTGAAAATCTCAGACAGACCTGGCCACCCGGAGTTCTGCTTCTTGCTGAATGTCTCTCCAGCACACGTGGACTCCAGGCTGCATTCTGGAGTCTGCCTCTGCCTCATCTTGAAGCCCTTTGAGGGTTTGCGCCATTTTCAGAATCAATCCACAGTCTCTCTAGTTAAGCCCAGTCTTCCTTCTGCTCACCCCAGTAGGCAGGGGTTGGGGGTGAGCATGTCCAGCCTCCCGCTGAGAAGTGAAGCAGGGGTGTGTGTGTGCTTGTGTGGCTGTGCACCCGCGCCCTCTCAGCCCCTCAGAGGAACGTTCCCCCCCGCCCCCGGGGAACCCCTGGACCTGGGACCCCACCCTCCTATTGCTACGACAACGGCTTCTGTGAGGACACGGAGACTAAAGAATTGTGAGTGTGTGGTGGGCGGGGAGTGGACATGCTGGAGGCGTGATCACGTGAGCGATCACAGACTTGATCATGAAGAAGGAAGAGACTGTGTCCTTAGCTTCCATCCTCAGAGTAAGGGGGCAGCCTGGGGCACGGGCGGGAGCAAGGCTGCTGACCCTGAAGTCCTGCCTGGCGTGAGCTGCTCCCTCCCGACGGACTTCTCCCCCTCAGGAGACCAAAGAAGCTTGGAGAGCCCCAGGGGCAGAAGAGCCCTCCTTTAACACCTTGGCCGTATCCCTGACGTCCCTGCACAGCTTCGCTGATGACCTGGGCTACCAAGGGAGCCAGGAGCTGACCAGTGTGAGTGACCCCCCCCACACCCTGCATCCCCCCTCCCCTGGGGTCCTGCACCCCCTGCTGGACCTCCATATGGGCAATTTTCCTCACTGACCTGCCCCAAGAGGTCCGGCAGCAACCTTCGCATCTTCTCCACATCCTTCCAATTCACATCTTCACGAAACATGGCTCAAATTTACTGCTTCCAGAATAAAATACCAGCATTAGTAGTGAGCACAGCTTACACTTACTGAGTACTTACCATATGCTGCTCTGTGAGGGTAGATGCCGTTATTATCCCTATTTTCCAGATAAAGAAACTGAGGCACAGGCAAGTGAAATAACTCTCCCAAGATGACATGAGTCGGAAGCAGAGATGCTGGGTGCCCAGCCGTATGTCTGACCCCAGACCCCCCCACAACTGCTCCCTGCTTGAGACCCCCTTCACACTGGTGCTCCTCGGCTTCTGGGCAGGGTCTCTCGTCGGAAGCGCAGCTGGTGTAGGGCCTTTGCTGTGTGTGGATTGGAGGGGTCTGTGTGTGCCCGCACTCACGGACAGTGCCTTGCTCGAGTTGGAAGTGCACAGTTGGCCGTGTTGACACGTACTCTGGAAACCACACAATCACAACAGGCACATCCGTCACCCCCGTAGGACCAGCCAGGACTGCAGAACAGATCCCTTAGAGGGCCAGGGTCTGCCTTCCGGAATGAGTCTGTATTTGACCCAAGTATTTGCATTCGGATCCTTAGAAAACAACCCCCTGTCGTCCGGGCGTTCAGCAACGGCATGAGCGCGGTGTGCAGGGGCTGGCTGGGGACTTCCCTGCGGTCCCCGGGGGAGGGGGGCAGGCTTTGCTGGCCCGGCGGCCCGAGCCTCCCCTCTGACCTCAGTCCTTCTCTGCCTCACTCCCCCTCAGACACGGAGTCCCGTGGGCCGCGGGATGGGTCAGTGGAGAGCACGCTTCATCCCTTGCTCTCGGATTCCCCAAGGAGGAAGAGCCGGGCCTCGCGTCGCAGAGGCAGAAGCGGAGCAAGGTCGCCGCGCGGCGCCCGAGGAAGGACGAGGGGAAGGAGGAGGAAGAGCAGGAGGAGGACGAGGCGGACAGCGCCCGTGCCCCCGGGCGGCCCCCGAGGCCGCGGCGGAAGCTGCCTGGGTCCTGGAGGGCGCGCCCGCTGGGGCAGGCGGAGCGCCCCAGCACCCGGGAAAGCAGCGCCGGCTCGCTCGCGTCCCGGGCCGCGTCTCCCCGCTGGAGCCTGGCCGGCTTCCGCCGCTATCTGTGCGGCTGCTGCGGCCTGCCGGGCTCCGGGCCCGACGAGCCGGCGGCGGCGGTGGGGGGCCCCCCAGTCGGACCGCTCGGCCGGCAGGCGCGCAGGCGCGGGGCTCCCGGGGGCGCGCCCAGGAGAGGCCCGGCCCGGAGCCGGGAGCACCCAGACCGCAATCCTTTGTAAATAAAGCCCAGTGTGTTTTTGAGGACGGCGGGTCCGAGCCCGACGAGGGCAGGTTTGTCTCCGGATTGACGGACTGGAGGACGGATGGGTTGATCTGGGGGGACACGCAGCCACTTTCTTCCTCCCCTCCCCGCGTGTGTCTCTGAACCCTTCTCACCCTTTCCAGCGGCGTCTGAATTTCCGTCCCCAGGGGGCGAGGCCTTGGGGCCCTGGGGGCCTGCAGCCGGGACACAGCGAAGGGCTGGGGCGGGGGTGGGGGGCGGGCGTTCTTCAGCCCCCCACCCCCTCCAGAGCTCTGCTCTCTGCCCGGGACTCTGAGCTCAAAGCGAAGCTTGTGGGCTCCTCGCTTAGCCAACGTAGGACGGGAACAAAAGCTGTTTGCCCGGGCGGCGGCGACCCAAGGCGCCTGGCCGCCTGCGTCCTCTGGAGGAAGGGGGTCCTCGAGGCTCCGCGCTGCCCCTGCGCCCGCGCTGCTGGGTGCGAGGGCGGCTCTGCGGGGGGCACTGGGGAACAGCCGTCCTGGCCGAGGCTCCGCGCAGGTTCCTGAGACCCGCGGCTCGGAGGGGAGGGCCGGGAGGTGGTAGGCCGGGCGGGGAAGAAGGCTGAGCGGGGCTGGGGCCGCGGCCCGGTCCACGGAGCCCTGCGGCAAGAGCCGCCCCACACGCTCGGTGGCGCCTTTGAGGCCTATTAATCACCGGGAGGCGCCCCGAGCTGTGAGCAAGCCACCTGAAGGGTCTGGGAGTGGGTGTGCGGCGGGTGGTGGGGCAGGGGTCCGCTCAGGGGCCAGACAGCGGCTCCTATAATTCCCTGAGATTCGTTCTGTTTCCCACGGTATGTTTAATGTTTGTAAATGCCCCTGCGTGCTTGAAGAGTGTATGGCCGCAACGTGCATAAACGTAAGAACACAAATACGGGAGAAATGACAGCTCTTCTCCAGCAGAACGGCCGCTAACACACACGGGGAGTGGACGGCGTTCCGGAAACCCGGCTCAAGGCAGGTGATGGCCGTGGCCCACCGCGATTGAGTGGAATTGTGGATGAAAATTTGAGGAGAAACAGGGTATTTGCATAGTCTCAAAGTCTCTCCCTCAAGGTATTTATTAATTACAGAGGTAAAATGATAACTTTACAGAGGGTTACCCGGCAGGCACGGCACCGTTTTAACCGAGCTGTCAAGGCCACCGGTACTAACGGGGAGATACGCGGACATCTCATCCCCTGCCACGATGTGCTATAAAGACGCACATGTGGTGGGCTCGGCTTGTCAAAATGCATGACGTTCGGCCACCTGGGTGGCTCAGGAGGTTGGCATCTGCCTTCAACTCAGGTCATGATCCCAGGGTCCTGGATCGAGCCCCACATTGGCTCCCTGCTCAGCAAGGACTCTGCTTCTCCCTCTCCCTCTGTTGCTCCCCCTGGCTCATGCTCTCTCCCTCTCTCTCTCTCTCCCTGTCAAATAAATAAGTAAATAAAATCTTAAACAAATAAATACAATCTTTTAAAAACTGCATGGCCATATCCGCATGAGAGGACTTCAGACAAACCCAGATGGAGGGACATCGTCGGAAGGAATGCAGCAGTACTCTTCAGAAGGGCCGAGGCTCGGCGAACTTTGGAAGGACCGAGGAACTGTCACATGCGAACACACGACAGCCCCATACTCCAGATTGGATTCTCAAATAGAAAAAGGCCATTAGTGGACAAAGTGGCAACATTCAAATAACGTCCACAGTTGAACTAACATGATCACACCAGTGTTAGTTTGTTAACGGTACTCTGGTCGCCGGCGTTACACGAAATACTAACAGTGGAGGAAGCTGGGTGAAGAATAACGAGACTGTACTGCTTTTGCAGATCCCCTGTAAGTCCAAGCTATTTCCAAATAAAACATTGGATAAGAGCTCAGGTTAAGAACTTACAGGAACACTGGTCGGGCTGACATTACTATCACTCATGTGTCCTCCTTCTGAGACACAGCTTCCGACTTCTCATAGAGGTAACTGCTGTGATGGCTTTGGTGGTAATCACTTCCTTGCATCATGGATTTCCTTCTAGACAGCCGTCCTTAAAAAGTAAAGGTTAATTTTGGGGTGCCTGCGTGGCTTCGTTGGTTAAGTGACCGACTCCTGATTTTGGCTCAGGTCATGGGGCTCCCTGCTCAACGGAGAGCCTGCTTCTCCCTTTCCTTCTACCCCTGACCTGCTTGCTCGCTCTGTCTCATAAATAAATAAATAAATAAATAAATAAATAAATAAATAAATAAATAAATAAATAAAATCTTTTCAAAAAGTAAAGTTTAATTTTGCCCGTTTCAGGTTTTTATGTGAGGTCATACAGCATACTCTTTTGTTACCCCTCACCCTGTTTGCTTTCTTGTGTTTTTTTAAAATATTTTTTTATTATGTTATGTTAGTCACCATACAGTACATCCTTAGTTTTTGATGTCGTGTTCCATGATTCATTATTTGCGTCTTGTGTTTTTTATTGTATTAATTAAAAACTTTTATATTGGGGCCCCCGGGTGGCACAGCGGTTAAGCGTCTGCCTTCGGCTCAGGGTGTGATCCCGGCGTTGTGGGATCGAGCCCCACATCAGGCTCCTCCGCTATGAGCCTGCTTCTTCCTCTCCCACTCCCCCTGCTTGTGTTCCCTCTCTCGCTGGCTGTCTCTATCTAAAAAAATCTTTTTTTTTTTTAAAGATTTTATTTATTTATTTATTTGACAGAGATAGAGACAGCCAGCGAGAGAGGGAACACAAGCAGGGGGAGTGGGAGAGGAAGAAGCAGGCTCATAGCGGAGGAGCCTGATGTGGGGCTCGATCCCACAACGCCGGGATCACACCCTGAGCCGAAGGCAGACGCTTAACCGCTGTGCCACCCAGCCTACCCCTCTATCTAAAAAAATCTTAAAAAAAAAAAAAAAACTTTTATATTGTGGTAAAACACGTGACTTCACGTTTACCGTCTCAACCACTTTAAGTGCCCGCTTCGGGGCACCAAATGCGTTCACACGGTTGTACCACGACCGTGGCCGGCCGCCCCCAGGACCCCTCACTCTGCAAAACCGAACCTCCGTGCCCATTGGACACTGACTGCCAGCCCTTCCTGCCCCAGCCCTGGCGGCCGCCACGTCCTTTCTGTCTCTGCGGGTCTGACGACTCGAAGTCCTCACGGCATCACGTGTTTGTGTTTATTGTGACCGGCGGAGGGGGGGGCGGGTATTTCACTTAGTGTGACGTCCTCGATGTTCATCCACGTCGTAGCGCCGGGTAGAATCTCCCTCCTTCTCAAGGCTGAGCGACGAGTCTCTACCACGTCTCGCTCCTCCGTCCATCCATCAGTGGCAGCTGGGTGGCTTCCACATTTAAGCCCTTGTGACTGGTACCGCTATGAACGTGGGTGTACAAGTACCTCTCTAAGACCTGCTTTCAGTTCTTTGCGCGTAGACACAGAAGTGGAACCGCTGGATCATGCAGTAAGTCTATTTTTCATATTTTGAGAAGCTGCCACCACCCTGTTTTCCACAGAGGCTCTACCATTTCACATTTTCGCCAATAGTGCAGACTTCCAATCTCATCTTCAACACTTGCTGTTTTCTGTTGGTTTGGGGTTTTTTTTTAGATTATTTCTTTATTTGAGAGAGAGAGAGAGCACAAGCAGGGGGAGGGGCAGAGGGAGAAGCAGACTCCCCGCTGAGCAGGGAGCCCAACATGGGGCTCGATCCCAGGACCCTGAGATCACGACCTGAACCGAAGGCAGACACTTAACCGCCTGAGCCACCCAGGTGCTCCTAGCCTTCTACATTCTTTGGGTATATTTTTCTATTCTTTTTTAACTTCTTGAGATGGTTACTTAACTCATTACTTTTCAACCTTTCCTTTTTCTAATATATGCATTTATGGCTACACATTTTTTTCTACCTACAGCTTTAACTGTGTTCCATCAGTGTTGATAGGGAAGCTTTTGTTACTGCTTAGTTTTAAAATATTTGACAATTGACATTATTATCTCTTTTTTGACCCACGGCTTGCTTAGGAGTATATGTCCTTATTTCCAAAAAATCTTTTTGAGTTCTAGAAAACCGCATTATGATTAGAGATCATACTTTGTATTATTTCTGTCCTTTAAAATTCATTGGCAAATGTTGTATTTCTCAGTATATGTTTAATTTTTGTGAATGTGCCATGTATGCTTGAAAATACATATAGTCTATCCTTTATTGGGTGAAGCGTTGTATGTAGTGTTTCTCATTGAACCTAAGGCGCACCCCGGTGTGTGTTAACAGAGCACCACGACCCACAAACCACGTGGCCTAGACAGGAGGAACCCATCGTCTCACAGTCCAGCAGCTAGAAGTCCAAGACCAAGGTGTGGGCAGGCGTGGCTCCTTATGAGCACCCGGGGACAACCTGGGCGGCGCCTCTCCCCCAGCACCTGGGGGCTCACCAGCAATCTCCGTGCTCTTCATTTGTGCGAGTGCCACCCCGACCTCCACCTTCACTGTCACACGATGTGCTCTGCACGTCCGTGCCCAGATTTGCCCTCTATAAGGAGGGCACCAGCATAAGTGGGTTGGGGCCCCCCACTCCAGGACGACCTCATCGCAATTAATTCCATCTGCAATGACCCTCTATCCAAATAAGGTCACCTTCTGAGGTCCTGGGGGTTAGGATTTGAACATAGACGTGTTTGAGGGACACAATCCAACACATAACACACTGTTACTTTATTTACCACCGAAAAGTTTTAAAATGCTGCCAACCGAACTCTGACTCAATTCCGGGACACCAAGAGTTATTTTTTTTTTTTAAATCCTCCTTTCAGGGATGTTGAAATATGAAAAAATCTGTATTTGTTTAAGAGTTTATTTTTAAGGGACACCTGAGTGGCTCAGTCATTAAGCGTCTGCCTTTGGCTCAGGTCATGATCCCAGGGTCCTGCGATTGAGCCCCGTGTCTGGCTCCCTGCTCAGTGGGAAAGCCTGCTTCTCCCTCTCCCACTCCCCCCGCTGGTGTTCCCTCTCTCTCTGTGTCTCTCTCTGTCCAATAAATAAATAAAATCTTTTAATTAAAAAAAAAAGTTTATTTTTAAGTAATCTCTGCACCCAACGTGGGGCTTAAACTCATGACCCCGAGATCAAGAGTTGTACGATCTACTTACTGAGGCACCTAGGTGCCCTGAAAAAAAAATCTGTATCTTAGAATTAATGCTATATCTTAGTCCCTATTGCTATTGTTTCTCTGCCTACAGCTATCAATTACAGAGAGGTGTGTTCAGATCTATGATTGAGGGTTTTTCCAATTCTCCTCGTAGTGCTCTCAACTTTTTTTTAAGACTTTATTTATTTATTTGAGAGGAAGAGAGAACACAATGGAGAGGAGCAGCAGGCAGGGGGAGAGGGAGAAGCAGACTTCCCGCTGAGCAGGGAGCCTGACACGGGGCTTGATCCCATGACCCTGAGATCATAACCTGAGCCGAAGGCAGATGCTTCACCAACTGAGCCACCCAGGCTCCTCTCAGTTTTTTTCTTTTTATGCATTGAGGCCATGTTATTAGGTGCATAAATACTTAGGATTACTATATTTTCCTGGTGAATGTTACCTCTTATCATTATGAATTAACCCTCTTTACCTCTTAGTACTGCTTTCTGCCTGGAATTCTGTCTGGCCTATTATTAATCTAGCTACCCTAGCTTTCTTCTGGCTTGTGTTTGCTGTTTATCTTTTCCCAGACTTGTACTTTCAATCTTTCTGTTTTCTTCTCTTCTACAAATGTCTTGTGGTCACCCCCAGCCCCATCCACAGGGAATTCAGAATGTTTCACTTAAAAGGGAGTGATTAAAACCAGCCCTTTCCCATGACTCTGGGACACCAGCTTCTCCTGGAGTCTGGACCGCATCCCTCCTTCCCTATTCTCTGCAGGCAGGGCTATGACCCAGGAGGTGGTGAGGGACAAAAGGCTGCTTGTCCCCACAGTGCAGGTGGCCTGGGAGTCACCCACCTTGGGCTCTATGAGGCTGGTTGCAGCCCCTGGAGTGTCCTGGCCTCTGCTCAGCCTCAAGAAGGGCTCAGTGCCCCCACCTCCTTCGGAGGAGGTCCCCAGTGGACCTGGGCCTCCTGGGCTTGGCCTTGGGTCCCCAGGCGATGGGCTGAGGGACCCAACACTGGCGTGTGCACCGGGCTGTCCTATGGGCTGCACCAAAGCCTCCACGTGCAGGATCTCTTGGCCTTGTAGTTAGGTTTTTATTTTATTGATCCAGCCCGACAATCTTCAGCCTTTAATTGAAGCATTTAGGCCATTTACATTTAATACAATTACTTACATATTAGGATTTAAATCTACCATATTATGTGCAATTCCTATTTGTTCTGTATCTTCTGTCTCATCTTAAATAAACTTTTTGTTGTGAACAATTTTAGATTTATAAAAAAAACCGTTACAGTGAAGAGGGTTCCTATATACCCCACACCCAGTTTCCCCATCAATAACACCCTACATGAGTACAGCGCACCTGTTACAGTGAATGAATCGCTACTGATACATCATTATTAACTAAAGTCCATACTTTATTCAGATTTCTTTAGTTTTTGGCTAGTATCTTTTTTCTGTTCCAGGCTCCCATCCCAGATGCTATGTTACATTTGATTGTCACGTCTCCTGACTGTGACGTTTCCTCAGACTTCCCTTGTTTCCGATGACCTTGACAGTTCTGAGGAGTACGCAGATGGGGTACGTGTGGTGTTTTTGTCATGATTAGACAGGAGTAGTGAGTTTTGGGGGAGAAGAGAACAGAGGTAAAACGCTGTTTTTATCATCTTGAGTATATGTTGTCAACATGATTTGCTGTTGACCTTCACTCCGGGGCTGAGGTCGTGTCCCCTCTCTGAAGTCACCCCTGCCCTGCCCCCTTTCCATACTTTGGAAGAGAGAGCTGTGCAGCCCACACTTGGCGGGGGGGGGGGGGGAATTATGCTCTACCTCCTTTACGCAGAACAGTTACATAAGTTGACAAGTTGTTTGGAATTTTTCTGCACTCATTTGTCTTTTTTCACCCATTTTTTTCTTCACTTACTTATTTGTGTCCATAGATTCACAAGCATGTACTTTACCCTTCAGGTTATAATTCTGTGCCCTTTGTTTGTTGGTCACATTGCTCCAGCTTTGGCCGTTGGGAGGCCAGGGGCTCCTGTGTCCCTCTGTCACGTCCCCATCATTGTGGATCGCTCACTCCCTACGGGAGGCTCCCAGCTCACCTTGCACATCTCCTGTCCTGGCATCGGCCGTTCCTCCGAGGAGCCCTGGCTGCCTTCACGGGAGAATGCTGTCAGAGACCAAGGCCTGGGTACCAGGTGTGCCTGATGTCACCAAGTGTTGTGTCTCCTCAGCCCCCTCTCCCGCGAGCAAGGACACAGACGTGTGCTAACTCACACATCTCCGAGTATTTCTATCTATATCTGTATTAAGCTCCACTTCTAATCCATCATGACCTGGGTCATTGTAGCCTCATCCCCTCACTGGTCCATAGACTCCTGCTGCCACAGTGAGAACCGGCGCTTGCCCTGGGGACCCACAATTACTTAGTTGTTCAATTCTAGCACCGTGTATAGTGGTATCAGGATTGTTAACAATACATCCATGGGACACGTACCAACCAGAGCACAGAGCGAGGTTTCCTTTGCCTTTACTGACTGCGCTCATTTCCGAGTTACCTGGCTCCGCATCTACCCTGCCCTTCCCGTTGAACGGATTTCATACATTTATAAGATAGTTAGATCCTCTGGTTACATTCTTCATCCCGTCCTGGGGTCCCCTGACCTCCTGGATGACATGTTTCCAGTTTGCATGGCCTAGGGTTTCTGTCACTGGAAAGTTCTATGGGTTTTGGCAAATGCACGGTGTCATGTGTCCACCTGGGCAGGATCATGCACGATAGCTTCCCCATCCTGAAAAACCTCCTGGACCTCTTGACATGGTACTTCTTTCCTTGTCTTGCTTTTGAGTCCTCACTTTGTTTTCTCCCTCTAGTCGTTTGGCAGGTACACCTTGTGCTTCTGTTTGCTGGTGAGGAAACATCCATCCTGGGGGCGCCTCGGCGGCTTGATTGCTGAAGCATCTGCCTTTGACTCAGATCATGCTCTCGGAGTCCTGGGATCCAGCCCTGCATCGGGCTCCCTGCTCAGCGGGGAGTTTGCTTCCCACCTCCCCATGCTCTATCTCTCGCTCTCTCTCAAGTAATAAGTAAAATCTTTTTTTTTTTAAGATTTTATTCATTTATTTGACAGAGAGACAGCCAGCGAGAGAGGGAACACAAGCAGGGGGAGTGGGAGAGGGAGAAGCAGGCTCCCAGCGGAGCATGGAGCCCGATGTGGGGCTCGATCCCAGGACCCTGGGATCACACCCTGAGCCGAAGGCAGATGCTTAATGACTGAGCCACCCAGGCACCCCAATAAGTAAAATCTTAGAAAAAAAAAAGAAAAAGAAAAGAAAAGAAAACATCCATCCTTGGGTTCCCAGTGGTTACCGTGAATTGGCACTTGGCAGTGGAGGCCATGGTGCACACCCCCAGCCCCTGCCGTCTGGCTCCTGAGCTCCCCTGTCACGAATCCTCACGGAGGAGATATTATTGTTTTTGTTTTATGGACTAATGTTCCTTTAGATTTACACACGTGTTTTCCAGTTTTGTGGCTCGTCAGTCTGTCCTCTTTTTCTTTTTATCATGATGGAAGATCACCCCGCACGTGAGTTGGCTGGCGGTGGTCTCAGTTTGGGTTTGTCAGAAAACGTCTTTGTCTTACCTTCACTTTGGAAAGGTTCTTGCACTGGGCGTTGGAGTGCAGACGGGCAGGCAACTTGCTGAAGCTCAGAGATGCGGAGCTCCACCCCTGCTCCTGGCGTTACAACATCTCTTTGCGTTTGCCTTTTCGCAGGGTGCAAGTTATTGCAAAGCGTTGGGCTTCCTGAATCAGTTCTAGATCATTGTGACATTATTCCTGCAAGTCGTCCTTCGGCTTCTCCCATCCCAGGGCTCCAGTCGAGTACCAGCCGGCCCGGCTTCCTTGCGTCCTGTGCCTCCTCCGTCCTGGCAAATGGAGTTTCCACGTTCATCCTTGCAGCCTGTCTCCACCGGTGCTCGGCTCGGCCGCGTGGGATCCGCGAGTAAGGACAGCGCTCCGCTCGGCCGCGTGGGATCTGCCAGTAAATCCATCCACTGCCACCCTACTCTCCTTGATTCCACTTCCCTGCTCGGCTCTCCACCGGGTCCTTCCACCATTGTGCCACGTCCTGTTTGGTAGTTTCCGGTCTCTGCTGAAACTTCCAAGTTTGGCCTTTATGTTGAAATGCTAAGCGGCCGTTTCCGTCTCTGTCCGTCATTCCAGCCGACAGGATGGCCGTGGGTCCATCCGTTGTCCCTCGCTCCTGCTTGGTCTCGCCGGTGCTTCATTCACCTTCACTGTGGCTGACGTGTCTGGAGATCCTGCCGCTCCCCCCCGAACGCGCGGACATGCTCACCATCTGGGATCATCCGCTTGCAGGTCTGAGGCTCGAGAACTTCCGGGCCACCCAGAACGGGGGCGCCGCTGCAGAATCCATGACTGCTCTGTTCCCACCTCTCCCTCGGGGCCCTGGACCACGTGCTGGATCTGTACAGGTGCCCGGACGCCCCTTCTGTCCCCTAGCTCCCATCCTTCCAGGCTCTCAAAGCACAACTCAGCCCCTCCGCCGTGTCTCTGAAGCGGCATTTAGGGCCTTCCCTCCCCGCTGCGTTCCCCACCTGTCTTGTTGGCCCTTTGATGCTTTTTTGTTATTTTCTGTCCTTCTCCCAGCTTTTAAAACTTGTAGCAGAAGTGCTGGCGTGGGACGTCTGGTCCACGTTACCCGAAGCGGGCTCTCCCACTCACAGAGGCCTAGTCCGGAACCTCGTGCACGGGACAACCTCACTGCTAGACTTCCCTCAGTCCGCACGGGCAGCGGGATGAGCCAGAGCTGGCGATGGGGACTGGTGGCATGCAGCCCTTCCCGGCCCTGAGTCCCGCCTGAGGCTCGACCAGCCTCCCTTCACCTTCAACGTCTAACACCTCTGCCAACTGAACCCAACGGCCACGTCTCCAAACCCTGCTTTGTAAAAAGCCCTAGAACCAAGCTGTCTTCAGCCAGCCTCCTCTCCCCTAGAAAACAAACTCCAAGACAGCATGACAACAAAGACCACGTCATTTATTTACAAAGGCCAGTGTGGACGTCGGGGAAGGAGGGGGGAAAGCCACACGGAGATCCTCTCTGGATTGCTTGGGACCCTTTCCCACCTGGACAAGATTCTGCTTCTCTCGCTTCTGTACGCTCAGCCGTGGGTCCTCCAAGCAGCTGGGCTACGCAGCAGGGAGAAGAGGCGGCATGAGCCTTCTCTGCGCTCCAAGAGAGCGACGTCCAATTCCAGATCAAAGGCATGATTGCCGCCCTCTCCTTTCCTTCCTCAAATAGAACTTTCTGGCCTGGAAGCAAACAGTGGAGACTCCAAAGGCCAGGGACTGCAGGGGAGACTCCTGTACTATTCCCCAACAGCAAGGAGGGGAGGGGGGGGTGCTGCTCACAGCCCTGACAGCCTTGCAAGGGGTAACTACACTACCCTCGGGTGACACAGCACCCAGGGGCCCGAGGGGCCCAGCGCGCTGGGCTGTATTCCTGCCCCGACTGGCCCTTTTGCCCACTTCTCTTTGGTAGGAGAGAGCTCGGAACCAGTCATTAACAAAGAATCCACCCTCCTGTGCAACTCACGTGCACAGGTGTGCGGGCTTACACCCGCACACACACCCACTGACCCCAATCCCTTCACGTCTTTTTGAGGAGGGCTCAAACCAGTGGTACCTGGGGACATTGGTGGGTCTGGGCCACAGAACCAGTAGGAGCCCCTGTGAGCCCCGTCCTCCGGCTCAAATTCTGTTAGCATCTCTAGGCCTTCTCTGCCAGGCCTGCGCCTGTGCTCTCCCGCCTAAAACAGCTACGAGGGCTTCCATTCCCTAAGTGTCAAGTCCAACTTCTGAGCCTTTGACCCAGGTCATTCACCCCGTTCCCTTCCTCCAGCACATCTCCACAGGGCTGGTCCAGGGCTTGTTAGTTCCTTGTACAGAGACCGCGGTCGCTTCCCCCTTTAGACAGGGAGGACAGGCATCTTCCTCTCTCAGGACATCCCAACAAAGCCTGGATGAAGGGACCAGGACAGGGGGTGAGGAGGAAAAGTCAGCCTGTCCACCTGCCCCTCCCTCTGAGTGTGTGACCCCGGCACAGATCAGGCTGCAGCGGGAGGAGGGGGTGGAGGGAAGGAAGAGTCCCTGCAAGTAACCATACAACAAGCCCTGGTGGCCCACGAGGAAGACCCCGTCCGTGCAGAGCAGATGGCAGTCCCCCTGCCAACCCCGTACCGCCACCGGGACATCTGCAGGCTGCACGAGACGGCAGCGGGCCAGGAGCTGGGGCCGGCCCGCTTAAGCAGGACCTGGACAGAAGACTCCGTAAGAGATGTGCAAGTGAAACCAGAATTCTCAGAGCTCTGGGGCCACGCCCGTGCCCCTGAAGCCACCCTGCTGTCTGGAGAGGACGGGGAGAAGATGGGGACGGCAGGCACAGAGGGCAGGGGCTGGCGCCCAGGGAGGGGAGAGGCGGGCGGCACGGCCGAGCGGTTAGGAGAGCTGCGAGCCCAGGAGTCTCTCGATGGCTGCGTTGACATCCCCTCCTGTGGCAATCAGGGCCTGCAGGTTGGCCTCGCGGTTGATGAAGCCCATGGAGTTGAGCTGTTCCAGCTGCTGCTGGAACCTCACTTCCGGTGTCTGCACCTGGAGGGGACAGGCCTTATGAGGAGGGCGCGGGCCCACCCTGGGCCCCCCCGAATCTGAGGCGCACAGCGGGGCGACGGGAAGCAGGTCTTCTCGCACATCCTCAGGTCAACCAGGGGGCAGGGAGGGCTGAGCTACCAGCAGGGGCAGGGAGCCTGCACACCCCAGGTCACTACGCGACTGTGTAACAGAAGCTGGGCGTCCTTCTGGACATTTCAAGGTAACAGATCAGCCCACGTTCCTAACCGCTTTCCATCAGCCCTCTGGAGATGTTCGCGGCACCCCAGAAGCCGAGCGCTCTGCGGTCAGGGAGACGCGTGCTCTCCCCGGTCTCCAGGCCGTGTTCACACAGAGCCTCAGGAGAGGCCGAGAAGGGCCCGGGAAAGAAAGAACCTGTTGGGTTTTGCTTAGCCAATCAACAAACCCAGTTATTTACAAAAGAGAAGGCTTTTCGTTCCTGACACTCCTGTGAACGTCTGGAAATGCTTCCCCGAAGGCTGCGAGGCGGCAGGAGCCCAGCTCACGCCCGGCCACTCAGAGTCGTTAGGGGCCCAGCCATGTCAGGCCACCAGCCTCTGACAGGACGCAGGCGCCGTCCACGGAAGGAAAGGATGTGCCCCGAACGTGCGAGAACCTTCTGCAGTGTTCTGTGCTGCTTCTCGCCATAGGCCCGGACCCCGGAGACCCCGGGTGCAAGCCTTCCACAGCGTTCTGCACACACGGCCTTGCACAGAGCGGGGAACGCTGGTGTGTCTGTTGAAAGGCTTTTCCCAGGGCAGTTACAGAGAAAGGTGAAGGGCCTCACCTGAGGTCAATGCTACCCCTTGCCCAACGCCCTGGCCTTGACTTTGTGACCCAGGGCTCCGGGGACCTCCCGGCCCAGAGCCTCCTCCCCTGCCTCAGAGCTGGCGGCCACTTCCATTCCGGCGAGTGCGCCGGGACAGGCGCCCATGCTGGACACGGGTCCAGGCGCACGTTCAAGAGCCGCACACCCCGGTCTGCATCTCGGCTCCGTGACCGACTCCCGGGCTGTGTGACTCCGAGCAAGCACGTCACCTCTCTGGGCCTCCGTTTTCCCCTTTCATGACAGAGCCAGCAGCTTCCTGACAAGGCTCCTGGGAGGCACCAGAAGACGCTCAGCACGGCGCCCGGCAGCCCGACGGGGCGGTCACTGTTCTCGGCTCCATTTCACGGCCACGGAAACGGAGCTCAGGGAAGGCGGCAACCTGCCTGAGGCCAGCAAGTGCCCGGGGCTGGCTGCCTCCCATCTGCTGCTCCGCCGCACGGCGCCAGGGAGGCCCGGGGTGGCGAAGGCACCGCCGCCCTGCATACCTGCGAGCTCCCGCCGCCACCGGCCAACAGCTGGACCATCTGCTGTACGAGATGCTGCTGAGCGCTGGAAGCCCCCGCGGCAGACGCGGCAGGAGACGCGGCAGGGGGCGCCGGCGAGGAGGTGGGGGCCTCGGGTGCAGACCCGGGGTTGCTGCCTGCCGGGGGTGCCGGGGTCCGGGACATCCCAAAGGAGCCAAGGCTGCAGGCAGGACAGACCAAGAGATGAGCCGCTGAGAAAGGGAGGGCACATGAGGTCTAGAAGGAAGGGCGGAGGGAACAGGAGAGCAGACCCTCGGACACGCGATGGCTGCGGGAAGCACCCGGGGAGGGGGCCCGAAACTTGCTGCCCCCCACCACAACCCTTACCTGGGTACCAGCCCGGGGGCCTCGGTCTGCAGGGTCTGTAGGCCCTGCTGGATCTGTAAGAGCGCCTGCATGGCCCGGGGGTTGGTGAGGACAGAGAGGGACTCCGGGTTCTGCATCTGGTGGGAAAGGGCACAGGAAGGCCATGGGAGTGGCAGGACAGAGGAGGCCACCCCAGCCCCAGGCCCGAGCTCTGCCCCGCCCTCCCACCTGCTGTCGGACCCACTCACTTGCTGGAGGAAGACCGGGAGCTGAAGGCGGAGCTGCTCCTGGAGCTGGGGGTTCCCCGCGAAGAGCGGCACATTCACCATCATCTGCCGGGGTGGAGGCAGCAGGGGAGACCTGGGCCCGCCCACCCCAAGAACCCCCACGGCCTCCCGCGGCACCCCCACCACGGCGGGAAGTGTGGCTCTTGGGGAACCCCGGAGGCCGACGTGGGGCAGTGAGAGGAGACGGAGCCACACTGGGGCGAGCCGGGGCATGCAGTGCCACGTCTGGCATTGACAGCAGTGCGCGAGTCCACAGCGCTCAGCCTGCACCGCGCCGCGTACTCGTATGAACGCACTGAACCGGCACGAGTCCGAAGGGGGAGCCGCTGCCCTGAGCGCTCACAGGAGGACAAACTGAGAGGCTCAGCTCGGGGGCGGTGGGCCTGAGACTCACACCCAGCAGCCTGGCTCGGGGCTGATTGGACCGCGCTCCCCCGTGGCAGCTCCGTACCTGGGCAGCGAAGTCGGGGTTCTGGGCCAGCGTCTGCATCATGCTACGCATGTAGGGGGCTGAGAGCACGTTCCGCATCAGCTGGGGGTTTTCAGAGATCTGCTGGAGGAGGGCCTGCATCTCTGGGCTGTTGAACACCCCTGGCATGAGGAGGAAAACAACGGAACAGGAGAAAAGGGGTCCAGATGGAAACCAGATGCTGCCGCCCTTCCATCTCCCTCCTTCCAATGCTGACTGGTTCCACAGTTCAGAAGGGCAGCCGTAGCATGGGCCCCCAAGCACGGGGGCGTGGTCCCTGTCCCTCTGGCTTGGCCCCTCTCCCGGCTGCTCTGCAAAGGACACGCCGGTTGAAACTGGGATCTCGTTCACGCCCCCCGGACTGCTCTTGCCACAGGCTCAATGTCAGGGTTGGAAAGGGCCCGACAGAGGTCACGTACACTCATGGTTTGACACTTGTCTTGTGGCAGCAGCCCTTTCCTCAAACCAGATCTCACTCAAAAACCAAGTATGCCAACGGTCTGCTTAGAGCCTGGCAGGATGGCTGGAGCCCCTCCCTCTTGTTCCTTCCTCCTCCTGGGGATGGTCCAGACACCCCAGCACTGGAGTACAATTTTAAAGCCATGGATCAGGTTCAAATCCCTGATTTTAAAATAAGCACCCAGAGGGACTTTGGGATCAAGGTGCCCCCCCACCCCCGCCAGGGCACAGAGAAATCAGGGCATCTACCAAAGACACCCCCAGGATCATATGCACGGTCACACTACAGATACATGGGGCCTCCCCAAGGGTTGTGCAGTGCATAACCCCCCTTCTGTCCATGGCAGCTCTGCACATCCATCTCTCCCAGCCTTATACCTGCCTGCCCCAGGTGTGCCCCGGGTCCTCCCCTACACGCTCCTCCCCAGTCCAACCCACTGACGCTGGACAGCTGGACAGCACGGCTGCAAGAGCTTAGCAGGTGGGGTCGGCCCTATCTGTGAGCCATTACTCAGGCTGCTCCCAGGAACAGGAGACACGGCCCAAAGCACCCTGCAGCCTCTGAGGCTGCACAGCCCCTTCCGTGGCTTCAATACCGTCTCACCTGTCTTTAATATTCTGGAGCAGTGTAAGCCCCATGCAGTCCTGGGGCAGAGGGACCACCCTGGTGACCCCACTAAGCTCCTCCCACCCCAGGACATACCTGACCCCAGGCTAGCCGCATTGATCCCAAAAGGGTTCGAGACTGTCGGGTGCACCTGGCTGGTCCCCGATCCTCCGGTGCCCTCCCCCCCGGACCCGGGGGCCTGGGAGGTGGGGGGCGAGGGGCTCCAGGGGTTAGGGAGGGGCTCTCGGTTCTCAGTCCGCAGAGGCTGGGAGGACGAGCTGTCGGAGTTCCCGGCCAGGGAAGAGAAGGGATTGTTGCCGAACTGGGAGGAGGGAAAGGTTCTGGGTTAAGGACTGAAACAGACCAGGGGTAAGGGCCAGGCCCTCTGGGTCCTCTCACCTAACAGCCTCCCCTCCCTGGGAAAGGGACAGGGGCCTGAGACCCAGGGCAGCTCCCAACGGGCAGCTCCCCCCTCATCCTTCAGGGTGGGGGCTGGCCAGGGCTGGCGACCTGGTCACAACACCCCTCGGATAACTGGAAACTTCCCGTCTCTCCCAGTGGCTCTGAACATTTGGTCTCTCGTCTCCCCTGGGCCCTGTGGTACTTTACACGCACCCTTCCCTTGTGTAATGCCGTATCTGTCCCCTTAGCTCTTAAGGGGCAGAGACAAGGTCCTCTTTGCAGCCCTCCCCTGACACTAGCAGGTGCTCAGTTAACAACTGTTGGCTTGATGGCAGCTGGCTCTACCTCAGCCCCGATCTGCCTCTAGGCGTCCCTTTTCCCAGCCATCTGGGTCCAACACCCACTCCCCAGAACCCCCTCCTCCCCAGGTCCCCAAGATGGCATTCTGTCTGCCGCGGTGCGGACAGCGGAGCCCGTCGGTGGAGCACGTCTCTGGCCGAGCATGCCCTCCCTCCACTGCGTCCCCCACACCGTCTCCTCTTCCTCGGCCTCCTTCCTTCAGCTAAACAGCCCCCCTCAGCACCAGGCTCCCTGCTGTGTCACCCAAGGCCTGCACCCCATTTACGGTGTGCTGTCCAAGGCAGCCCCGGAAGTTCCTTCCTCCAGATCCACCGCACCCAGGAAAGAGCTCTGTGCAGGGGCATGCTTGCTGACGGAGTCCACACCTTACG
The DNA here is from genome assembly GCF_024610735.1 of Ursus americanus. Taxonomy (NCBI): domain Eukaryota; kingdom Metazoa; phylum Chordata; class Mammalia; order Carnivora; family Ursidae; genus Ursus; species Ursus americanus. Next base: position 42,179,584 of record NC_142128.1, read on the forward strand.
CCCCTGCTCAGACTCCCACTCCTGAGGTCCCGGCTAGTCCTCACCTAAGCAGGAGGTCCCTGAGAGCTTCAGCCTCTCCTCACCATGGGGCTTCCTGCTTCTTCAAAGCCGGTCATGGGGACCAGAGCTCACCCAGGACCCTGTAGCTCTGAGCTGTGCCTCTTCTGCTTGACCAGACGCCTGCTGACGACAGGCCAGCAGGCCAGGGTCTGCACACCACAGCCTAGGGCTCTGGCCTTGCTTCCGATGTCCTGTCCTGGGGACCCACCACCGCTGGGTTCCTGGTACGCTCTAGGGCCCGAGCCTCTTTCTGACCTCCCTCCGACAACGGCTGCCATTTATTGAGCACCTACTACACGTCTGGCACATTTATTCTAATGTTTACAACAGCCCTCCAATATACCAGTTCTCAAAGTGCGGTCCTGGGACCCTGCAAGGCTGAACACTGTCTTTATCGTTTTGAGGTGCTATCTGCCTTTTTTCACTTTTGTTGTCTTCGCGAGCGTTCAGTGGCCTTTTCCAGAGGCTACATGACAGGTGACATTGCAACAGACCGAATGCAGAAGCTGAGCTGGGAGTCCAGCCATCCTGCAGTAAAGCCAGACGTTAAAGACGTCTGCAAAAATTAAAACAAGGCCACCCTCCGCTCAAGTTTTGTTTAGGAAAATGAAGTTATTTTTTCAAAGAATATGCCATGTATGTCAATGTGTAGTGGATTTACTCTTATTTTAAAGCGAATTAATAAACATTCCTTACGTTTCTCAGTTTTAATTTCAGATTCAGTGAATATTGGGTCCTCAGCAATTCCTAAGCATGTAGGGTGGTCCTGAGGCCAAAACGATCGAGAACCACTACTTTAACACGCCGCCTCCAGTCTGAAAATGTGGAAGCTAAGACTCAGAAAGGTAAAGCAACTCACTTAAACCCGCACCCCTAGAAATGCTGGCACAAGTATCCGAACACCGGTTTGCTGACGCCAAATCTCCATGCTCCCAACGGCTCTGCAGCCTGGTGTGCATCAGAATTAGCCAGAGGGCTTGTTATAAGCCTTTCTCAGCTAGTGGATTTTTTTTTTAACCAGGTGCATGCATTACTTTGATATAATTTTCAATTAAATAGTTAAATGTAATTTAAAATAAATAAATTCCTTTTGTCTTTATATAATTTTTTATTAAAATAAATTCTTTAAAAAACTCGTAGTTGATCCCTACAAGCCCTTCTAAAATTTGAAAGAGCAGTGTCAAGAATAACCAAGAAGACGTTGGAGAGTAAGGTGGGGGGGGTTTACTCTACCCGATGCCCAGACTTAATTAAGACCATGTGGTATCACTGTAGGGACAAACAGACCAACGGGTCCCTGCAGAGTCAGCAAGGCGCACAGTTACTTGTGGAGACCTGCTGCAGGCCAGCAGCCTCGGGAGCAAGAAAATCTGTTGGGATAGCATGAACCACTGAGGATGTGGGGCTTTTTCTCTTCCACCAGGAAAAAGTAACATAGGATGCCACCCTCCCACCGGGGCACTGGTTTGGGGGGTGTTCAGTATAGGAAAACCCATCAAGCTGCACACCGATGATACGTGTGCCTTTCTGAAGCTATATTATTCTCCAATAAGACATTTTCTAAACGTTTTGAAAAAGCAAGTTAAAAATTATATGAACAGCACGATACCACTTCTATGAGGTTTAAAAATATGCAAATCAATGCTGTAGGTTATTTATGGATACAAACACAGGCCCTCAAAGCAGCAAAATGGTAAACACCAACTTCATGGTGCCGGTTCGCTTTGGAGAGGGAAAGGGGTAAAACGGGGCAGGGGCACCGGGAGGCTGCAATTCGATCTGTAACGTCTTATTTGCAAATATTAAACATGTCCAGGAAACTCTAAAAACCACTAACACTAGTCACCTCTGTGGTGGACAAGAGGTGGCTGAGAGATGGAAATAGAAGGACTCCTTTTGTTTACTTTGTGTAACTTCGGAACTTTGAAGTGTGTAAGCGTATAATGTAGTGTAAATTAAACTTAAAAAAAGAACCAAAAGGCACCGAAGCTATTTATGGCAACACGCTGGGGCAATGCTGTATCCTTGTCTATACTCTTTATATATTTGCAAGAATTCATAAGGCACTGTCACAAGTGCGTGTTCCCAAGCCTGATTCCTGAGACTGAGTCACTAAGTAGCTCAAAGGTGGGGACGAGGAGGCTCATTATGGATTAGCTCCCTGCGTGATGCTGATTCAGGCGACCCGTGGACCACACTTGAGACGCACTGTGCTGAGGGCGGCCATCTCACCCCAGGTCTGCCCCCAACCTTCGAGGCCCTGGTGCACAAGGCTGTCAGATCCCTCGGATGCTACACCCCCCCCCCACATCCCCAGGGAATTCTGCTACCTCCCGCCCCACCGCCTCGGTCCCATGCCAAGCTGGACCACCCCTGCCTATGCCGTGAGAAGTGCTTCCAAGCCCAGGCCCATCCCAGAGGGCCGCAACAGAAAAGAGAAGCAGGGAGCACGCCGGGCTTGCCTGGGTCTGGGGGAGGGACTCCTGAGCCCCACCAGCCCTCCCACAGCCTGGCCCCGGCCCCACCTGCTCCCGGGCAGCACTGAACATCGGCTCTTGGATGTCGGTGTACATGCGGCGGAGGGCGTTATACCCCCCGGGGATGCTCTCCAGGTTGCTCAGAGCCCGGTCCTGGTTCCGCATCATTTCTTGCATCATGGCTGGATTCCGGGCAAGCTCCATGGTCTAGCGGAGAAGGGAGAGACGGGAAGAATCCTGAAACCAGGGGAGCACCAAGCTTGGACAAGGGTGGGCCCTGAGGAGGGGTCTGCATCAGGATTAGGGGCCAGGGCCAGGAACTGCCCAACAGGGGCCGCGGGTCAGATAAGTCAGACTTTTTTTCTCTACGGTCACCTTGGCAACAACCCTGCCTTCCCGTGGCTATTCCGCTAGGCTTTCTGTACCGCGGTACAATGATCCCAGATGGGGTGAGGGCACGGCTCCCCTTCCTCAGGTTCAGGGGGCCCGCACCAGTGTCAGGGAGCGAAAGGAAACTGAGTAAGAATGGACACGAGAAAGAGGAGGAGGCAGCAGAGGAAATCAACATCTATTGAGCGCCTGCTACATACAGATGCCTGGCAAAGCAATGTACACAACTGACGTCTTGGGATCACCACGATACTCGTGCCAAGGAGGTGTTTCTGTCCCTATTCTGCACATGAGAAAACGGGCAGAGACTCTTGAGGACCCATAGCAGTGAGTGGTGGGCCAGGTCTCGAGGCCAGGTTGGTCTGCCTGCCCGACTTACTGTGGCTCCTGGCAGACGACCACAAGTCGGGGAGGGAAGGCATTCAAGCCAGGACGGTGCCACCAATGCCCTCTAACCCCGGCCCTCGGTTTCTGCCCGGCCAGACCTTGAGAAACCCAAGGACGGGGGCTTTCCCTTTGGAGCCAACAGCTCGGTGTCAGGAAGGGCTGGCCCGTGTCAGCGCCCGGAGACTTGCAGTCCTTGACGCAGACAACCGCACAGCTCCTTCCTGATCACACTCGACTGGGGATGCCTTCCCTGTCCTTATTCCCAAGTCCTTTCCGCACCTGCCTCCCCGAAACACCTGTATGTCTAAGATGGAACCCTGACTCCCTACCCTGTAACTCCTTCACTCACTACATGTCTGCTAGGGACCGCCACACACCAGGCACACTGCTCTGGACCGTGAAGAAACACTGGCAAATCCTCGCGCTGAAGGAACTTACCTCCCAGTGAACCCAGACGGGTACCCACAGCTCTGCCGACATCATCTATCCTCGTCCCTCGGTGCAGCGGGCCGGGAGACACAGCTCCTGGAGGCCAGTACAGAACCGCCTCTCGGGGTCTCCGTCAGCCTCCGGCCCTGCCCAGCCCCAGGGCTCCCCGAACACCCCACTGCCTTTCACTTGCTGTCCCTCAGCCCTGAACACTCTCTTTTTCCTCCTCTGGGTCTCAGCTTGGGTGACACTTCCTCCAGAGGCCTCCTCTGAGCCCCCCCTGTGCTCCCGGGGGACCCTGCGACTATCTGTACGACAGCACCGACCACGCCGCGTCATCACCGCACACTTGTTCGTCCCGCTCCCCTTGAGACCACAAGTTCCGGACAGCGAGGCCTATACCCCCAGCGTTCGCCACGTGCTGCTGAGTGAGTCGGTCCACGGCCACGCCGAGGCAGGACGAGGCGGCACGGCTGGGGCCCTCCGGGGGGGGTGTCCCACCCGACCCCACCCCGCCTTCCCTCGCACCCACCTGCCTCATGAGCTCCGGGTTGTTGAGCATGTGGCTGATTTCAGGGTTCCGCTCCATCAGCTGCTGCATCTGGGGGTTGGCCATGATCATGTGACGCATCAGGTCGGGGTTGGACATCATGTCCTGGACCAGAGGGTTCTCCATGATCTGCGACAGCATCTCGGGGTTGGACATCAGCTGTCTCTGCATCTGCTGCTGCAGCTCCATGAAGTTGGCGGAGCCCAGGCCCAGGCTGCCCAGGCCCAGGATGCCCCCGAAGCCAGCTGCGGGGAGGGCCGGGGTCACGGTCGGCAGCGAGACCCTGCCCCCGCCGGGCCACAGCCACTGCAGGCAGGTGTCTGCGACGGCCCTGTCTGCTCCTCGCACCTCCCCTTTCCAATCCCTCCCCGGCCCCAGCCCTGCCCCACTGCGGGCAGAGAAGGGAGCCCGGTCCACCTCGACCTCTCTGGCGGCAGAGGCCGGGCACAGCACAGACAGGCTGACCAGGGGTGGCCTGCTGAATGAGCAATAAATACTCCTCAGCTGGCTGCTGCGGGACCCCCTTGTCCCCAAACGCCAATACCCTCACCCTGCGTTCCCCACACCCCAACCCCGTTCTGTCCCTCCCTCCCAATGCTCATCCATGCTCCCATCCTCTGGGAGACCCTGGTAGACTGGTTTCCTCCCCAGCTTCGCCCAAGTACCAGTGTCTGGAATCCCATATCCAGGGGTCCCCCATCCCCATCAGACCAGGAGCAGGGGGCATGCTGCTGCCTCCTCTTGGCTCTCACCTACTCCCTAGCCCCAAAACAGGCCTGTGACCTCCTCCCCAAGGGCTTACAGAGTATGGACGCAGTGGCGCTGGGGGGTCCCTCCCCAGTCCCTGGGGAGGGACCCCCCCCACTGCTCCTGCGGCTCCCACCGCCGGCATCTGAGGAGGCGCTGCCAGAGGTGGAGGGCTGGGCAGGGGTGGCGGGTGAAGTGGGCGTGGTGGAGGGTGCCGAGGCAGGGTCTGGAGTGGAGGAGGGGGAAGCAGTGGCAGCAGCTGGATCTTGAGCCCTGAGGACAGAGAAACGAAGCCCAGCTGAAGTGAACAGGAAAGGGAAGACAAGGATTTCCTTCTGGCGCAGCTCCTGCCCTAACGTAGGCCTGAAGCAACCCTCAGGCGGGGGTGGGTGGTGCTGGGGGCAGGCGGGAAATCAGGCGGAGGGAGGAACTAGTACCATCTGCCTTCAGGGCGTTCTGGGAGAGGTAGCCGAGGTTCCTCTCCCCTGAGGGGAGACTGCAGGGCTGCCTAGCAATCCCTCCCTCCGAGAGCTCTCAGGGTACAGGTGAGCGACAGGTGAGAAAGTGAGGACCGGATGGGAAAATCAGGCCCAGGCAGCAGCTGGATCCGCTCCTGTCCCGGACTTACTTCTGAGGGGTCTTGATGACCAGATGGACAGTGAGCCCATCCTTGATGCCATGCTGGTTCAGTGTGTCCCCGTCCTTGAGGATCTTGCCTGCGAAGATCAGGACCAGCTGATCCTGCTGGGCCTTAAATTTCCTGGAGATCTCCTCTTTGAACTGCGATCAAGAGGCAGAGGTCACGGCAGAGTTTCCTTGGCCTCCACCCACCAGGGACCCTGCCCTGGGTCTGGGAAGTGCCCTCTGCAGTCTAGAACCTATCCATCCAGCTGCAATGAGCAGCTCCTTTGTTAACCAAAGACATGGACCAGGGACAGGCTCTGTCTCGCTCAACCCCAGAAGGCTCAGCCAGTTCCCTACGCCTCCCGCCTCAGTCCCTCCCCCCAGCTCCCTGTGACTCTCTGTCCCAATTCCTCCAGCAACCTTGGACCCAGGCCTGTCTCCCTACAGCCTTCGGTTCTAGACTCCAGGCTTCCCTGCCTATGCCCAGCCTTCTTGTAACAAGCACAACACACAGACCCCAACGACCTCTAACAGCAGCGACTACTCAGGAGTTCAGAGTCTCAGTCCTGTGAGATAGATATGAACTGTCATCTCCACTTTCAGGACGAGAAAACTGATCATCAGAGCAGTTCCATGACATCCCGGGCGGACTGGAAGTCAGGTCTCGACACCAAAGCCCTGGCTCTTGACCCAATACATGGCCTCTCAGCTAAGGCGGATTTCAAAGTGAGCTCTGCAAGGCACAGGATGTAAATTCCGGAATACAGTCATTTTATAAGGGGGCAGGGGGCAGCGATGGCACTACAGACTGGCCCAGGGAGAGTCAGACTCTCCAAATCTATCAGCTCTCCTCCGAAAACCAAACCCGAACAAACCAAACCAGGACACGCTCAGTGAAGAGTGCACTTGCTAAGCCGGGGCAGCTTCCAGATCCCTTCCTTCCAACCAGATGGCCTATCTGAAGCCCCGCCTATGAGAAATTCTGCAGCAGCCACAGGGGGTGGCGAGCACAGGCAATGTGCCCTCATCCCCTCACCCAACACACTTTTATTGAGCACCTACTGCACGCCGTAAGTCCCGGAGGGACCGAGGGCCCACCGTAACCACCTCGATTTGAAAAGGTAGGACAGATAAGAGCGGAGGGAAACGCTCCCCCAGCGCCCCGCGCCCCAGCACCCGGGGGCGCCCCTCGCCCGCTCCCCTGGCGCAGCACCGAACCCGGAGACCGTCCGGCCGCGGCCCCTCGAACCCCCGACCAGCGCTCGGGGCGCACGCTGCCCTCAGACCCGTAGTCCTTCCCCTCCCCGGTGCAAGGTGCCCCCTCCCCGCTCTCCGCCACGCCCCCAACGCAGGCCACAAGGCGAGCCCCGGCCTCGAGTCCGCCGCACGCGCCGAGCTCGCCGCAGCCGCCTCGCAGGACGCCCCCAGCCCCGCTCCTCCCCTCCCGCCCCTCCGAGAGCCTGCGGGGCCCCCGCCGCCCCGCCCGCCGCCCCGCCGCCTCGGAGCCTCCCCTCTCTCCGCAGACCCCTCCTCCGCCAGCCTCGCCGCGCGTACTACCTCCTTGACGGAGGCTCGATCGCAGATCACAATTTCCTCCTTATCCTTGGGGGTCTTGACGGTGACCCGAATGGGGGGCCTGGCCTCGGCCCCGCTCGGCTCCGCCATGCCGCCGCCTCCACCCGGCCGCCCGCCAGCCCGCCCCGGCTCCTCCTCCTCCCCGCCCGGCCGCCCGCCCGCCCGGCCGGCTCGGCTCCGGCCTCCGCCCCTCCGCCCCTCCGCCCTCCCCTGCCCTGCCCTCCCCTCCCCGCGGCCGCGCCGCCCTCCGGACCAGCTGCGCCCACAGCGCCCCGGGCGGCCTGGGGGGGGCACTGCAGCCGGGGGTCCCGGGCCTTGCGGGGCGGCGGGGGTGGGGGGGCGGAGCGGGGCGGGCTCCCCGCGACAGCCCGCGGCCGGTCCTGCCCAGCCGCCTCCGCGGGGACCCCCGCGAAAACGCTGTGTGCCTGTCGCCGCCGCGTTTTTCCGGTTCCCGGGCCTGTCCCGACTTGGACGCTCAGTTCCCCCACATCTGGACGTCCACTCGAGGTCTCACCTCTAGGACTGCCTATGCCCCCGGAGGTCCTGCCTGCACGAAGTCTACTAAGTACGGCTCCAGAGGCCTTTCTGAGCCTTGGTCATCTCACACGGTCGTGCATAACGTAGGCAATTGCTCTGGAAAGTAACCAAACGTGTGCCTGACAAATACAGGGATTTCTTTTTTCAGTTATTGGTCGTGGACTGTCAAGCGGGCGTGCTGACTCTTCTCTCCCCGGGTGGCGGGGGGTGGGGGAGTGGGTTGTTAAACGTCCTTCCAGTCCTGCCCCTGTCCCTTCGCTCCCGCTCTTTTTCCCCCAGCAACCGCATGGTTCCCCCGGGAAAGACGAACTACACTTCCCAGGGTGCGCCGCGAGGCCACACGGAACTACAACTCCCGGCGCCTCCCGCGGCAGGGCGGTATTACGTCGCCACCCCAGAGCCGGGCCGGGACCTCCGGGTCGCGCGGCGTTCCGAAGCGGCCGGGAGCTCGGGGAGGTCCCCGCGGAGGCCCGCGGGAGGCGGCTCGGGGGCTGGCGCGGAAGTCCGGGCCTGGGAGCCGCAGGCATGCTGCGTCCCAAGGCTTTGACCCAGGTGCTAAGCCAGGCCAACACCGGAGGTGTCCAGAGCACGCTGTGAGTGCGGCCGGAGGAGGCGGGCGGCCAGCCCGCGGCGCGCAGGGGAGGGGTTTCGGGGAGGGAGGAGGGCAGAGGGGTCGCGCTCTGCCTAGACCCCTGCTTTCTGGAAGCGCCCCGGCGGGAGGTGGGACAAGAGCACAGGCGTTTTCTCGCCGCTCCGAGCACGTCCCTGTCCCTTACTGCCGCTCGCCAGGCTGCTGAATAACGAGGGATCTCTGCTGGCCTACTCCGGTTACGGGGACACGGACGCCCGGGTCACCGCGGCCATCGCCAGCAACATCTGGGCCGCCTACGACCGCAACGGGAACCAAGCGTTTAATGAAGACAATCTCAAATTCATCCTCATGGACTGCATGGTATGGAGAGGGGAGCCACTCCCTCTGTCCCTGAAGGGAATCCCCATGGGGCGACCTGGACCCCATCCTGGATGGTTGGAGGGGCAGGGACAGGGTGTCCGAGGGCTACTAAGAGTTGGTTTGCTGCAGCATTATGGTAGGTAGGGCCCTATGCAGCAAGTGGGGGTGAAAGGGAGCCGGGGACCCACGTCTGCCAGGGCTTCTGGGCTCAGCTGGCCCCTTGTCATTCATGGAGCCCTGGGTAAGTCACTTAAGCTCTCTGAACTTTCTTACCGCCTCTAACTCAGGAACAGTAATACCCCCCAACAGGAATGCTCGCACGCAGGCTTATGGTGAAGATCAAAGGGTGTAAACCGTACAGTGTTGTCACCCCAGAGTCACAGGCTCACAGAAGCACAGCAGAGTCTCCAGGCCCTAGGCCCGTCCCTTCAGTTTACAGAAGAAGCAGCTGCTGTCCAGAAAGGGGAAGTAGCCGTTAGACTGTGAATTTCCGGGAAACAGAAACTGTCTCACTCGCCTTCTTGTTGGTTCGGCCAACACATGTTTAGGTCCCTGCAGCGCTCTCAGGGATTAGGGGGAAAGTAGCAAACAGGACAAAAACTTCAGGCCTAACTTCTCACAGAGGCTCATGGTTTTACGTGTGCTGTAGAATACATATGTAAGTCAACACTAGGATGTGAGATACCGAGAGTGCTATGCGAAACGGAAGTGAGGTGGGGCACGTATCAGGGACAGTCTCACTGAAAAGGTGACATTTCATTAAAGATCCGAACGAAGTTGGCAAGCCGTATGGCCGTCTAGGGGAAGAACATTTCTGACAGAACAGCAAGTGCAAAGGCCCTGAGGTGGAATAATGTCTGGTCAAGGATCAACAAGGTTGATGTAGCTGGAGCAGCATGGGAATAGGGGAGGTGAGTAGGAGGCGAGGCCAGAGAAGCAGGGAGCTCAGCACCTGGCTCCCAGCACACAGCAGATGCCCAATGAAAGTTTGCTGAACCAAACTGAAAAGGCCCAAGAGTGAACTCTTCCCAAAGGATTTCCACGGTCACGGGGATGACTACCTCCTCCTCACACCACGCCCAACCAAGGATGCCATCTCGGTTCTGCTGATGACTCCTGCTTGGTGCCGAAGCTAGAGTCGGTGCTGTGGGGCAGCAGCTTTCCAACGTCTTGTCCACACCGCACCCATAAGAATAGCAGCGAAGTCAGAGCCCACACCCCCCGACTAAAACAAACATGCAGTGTACTCTGTTTTTCTTCTTTTTCATGCTGACCCACCTCCTTCGTTGATTGGACCCTAGAGTCAGACTTGCAATTTGGAAAAATTTTACCGTGGGAAAGGAGAACTGTACATGGGGTTATTTGCTCCCACGTTCCTTACGGGGTCTTTGGGGTGAACCCATGATAATGACATCACCCATTTGGATAGGCCTTTGCAGTTTCAAAACTCCCTCCTGTGTACTACATCCTCACCAACTGGGATGAGGTAGGGGTCACAGAAAGAGAAACCAAGTTTCTGCGAGGTTGAGTTTCCCAGGGGAGGCTGGTTAGTCAGGAGCTGTGCTGACCCTGGAATCTGAGCTCAGGACCCTGCGTCCAGGGCTGTGGCCAGAGCCCCTCATCTGAGGCTCCTGCCATGCCCAGGGCATGGAAGGAAGAAGATGATAGTCTCTCTGAAGAGGAGCCCTTGGGGAAAGAGAGGGCTGAGGGTGCCAAGCAGAACATTACATCCCACGATATCACCCCCACTAGGAGGGCCGTGTCGCCATCACCCGGGTGGCCAACCTTCTGCTGTGTATGTATGCCAAGGAGACGGTGGGCTTCGGGATGCTCAAGGCCAAGGTGTGTATGTGCCCATCGCTCTACGACCGTGGGCCCAGCGTTTGTGCTCTTCACTGTCCACTGCCACCCCACCACCTTCCTGGAGTCAGCTGTGGGCCGACTCCCAGGAGTGGGTGGGGGCGGGGTGCTCAGCAGCGGGAGTCGGCCTGGATTGGGGATCCCTCTAGTGGCATACCGCGTGCGGGCCTGATTTCTCCTCCCCTCTTGCAGGCCCAGGCCTTGGTGCAGTACCTGGAGGAACCCCTTACCCAAGTAGCCGCCTCATAATGAGCCTTGGCTGAAGCTGGGGTCAGAAAAGATAAATGACCATTTGGAGGGGCAGGGCCCCCTGGGGAAGCCTTTTTGGGTGGTGGGGGGAAGGTGAGACTTTGTGTTTTCCAAGAATAAACTTGAACTCCTGTCTTACGTGATGACTGCTTTCTTGAACGGGAGGAGCCCAAGGAGGTGGAACGGAGCGGGGATTGCTTAGGAGACTCTCGAGGGCCCGCCTCTCACCTTGCCCTCTGACAGCTGGGGCGTCTCGGTGGCATGGCCCAGCCCTACCCCTCTGAGCAGAAGTTCAGCCACCTGATGGGCGCACCTTTGTGGGTACTCTCAGAGGAGCGGCAGACTGGTGGGGGTCCTACTGGACAGCAAGAATATAGGGCCCTGCCAGGCCGGTGCCGTTCAGTCTCAACTTTGGGGAGATGCCTTTTCTGCTCTTGGGGGTGGAAGAGTGTGCACCAGCCACTGACCAGGGCCACCCCATGCTCACACGGACCCTCCAGATCTTGAAACCCTTTGCGGGCAGTGTGGCTTTACTGTGAACCCTCAGATCCCGCCCTGTGCTTAAACTGCTCACGCATCTGTCTGTTTCTGCTCCAGGTTTCCCCTTACCCTGGGTGTGTAGAGCAGGTCTGGACAGAGAGCTACCAGCCCCTAGCCCGGTGCCATAGGAAGGGACCCGTCCCAGGGCAGAGGTAGGTGGCGAGTTTCAGCTCCACCCAGGGTGAGGAACGCTGCCCATCCCAGGCCCTGGGCTGTCGGGAGGGGCAAAAGTTGCTGTGTCCACAACACAGCTCCCAGAATTCTGCACTGTGGCAAAGTGATTGGCACCTGTCAGCACCAGCCTCTCGCCCCAGCAGCCCTTCCCCTGGTGCCCCCAGTCACCCCCCACCAGAGGCTCTGACAGAAAAGCAGGAGGCCAAGCAGGTTTCTGCTCCCTGAGAGGCTAGCTCTCACTCACTGGGGGCTGCCCAGGTAGGTCCCTGGTCCCAGGAGCCCTAGCACCGTGCACTCAGCCCTCAGCTGGCTCTCTGGAGGTCCTGTGCCTGTCCCCGCGCCCTCCCACCCCCAGCCTGCCCGCCCACCCCACTGCGGGAGCACCGGCTAAGAGCGGACACTCAACCTGCCTAACCTGTCTGACGTCATCGTCTCTCCACCCACCTGGGCCCCAGGTCTCCGCCGCCTGCTCTTCCTGTTCTCAGCTTCCGTCCTCCTGGCTTCCTTGCAGCACCCCCACCTGCCAGAGCTGAGGCCCTGCCTAGCTTCAAGTGGGCCCTCAAGCCTCTGCCTGCGGAAGTTTCTTTACCCCCAATGAGAGGAGCGGCAGATCCAGGTCTCTGGAGAGCCGAGGGTTGAGGGCGTGGAGGCAACGCGGAGTCCTGTCACCTCTGCCCCTAAAGACGACTTATACCCTCCATGCGCAGCCAGGATGGGGAACAGAGCCGAGGAAGATTATAACTTTGTCTTCAAGGGTGAGTTGGGGTCTGTAAATAGAGAGACCGTCAGAGCCAGAGAGCGTCCCTCCTGTCTTTTTACCTGTTACTAGGACCCTCCCAGGGCCCATCATTCCTTTGGAGAAGAAAGCAAGCTGCGGGGAGGGGGAGGGTCTGCTTCCTGGGGCAAAAGTTCTGGAGCCGCCGGAGGGCTCTACTCCTGCAGATAATGATGGTGATCGCTCCCTGGCGGGGCTAAGTTAGGCCCCTCTGCTCCATTCACGAAGGAAGCCCACATCCTTAGAATTGCCAAGCACCGCAGCACAAGGGACGGAGGTCAGACTTCAGAGAGGACTTCCCTCCTGAGAAGAGGGAATAACCTTGAAAGGAAGAAAGTCCTGTTTCTGGGTGGGTGTGCAGGAAAGAAGAGAAAGGAGAGCTTTGTCCGTTTCAGGGTGAAGACAGGGAAGATGTCATAGAACAAGAGCAGGGTCTAATAGAACCTGGAAGACTCCGAGGGCTGGGGCCTTGTCTGCTGTCCCTTGGCAGCCCCTTTGGGCCCAAATACCAGGCACAGGGTCACCTTGGCTGATCCTGGAAGTATGCATGCATCTTTCCTGCTTCTTGACCTCAGCCCCTGCGATGGACCCCTGTAGACCCCAGCCCCCACGCACCCCCACTTCCACGTCTCCTTCGGGGTAGGGTGGACTGCAGAGCTGTGATTCCCTGTGCCACCACCCCACTCCCTGCCTCTCCCAGCCTAAGCCCCACCCTCACTTGAGCTGGGACGCAGGCCACTCCGGTTGGGGAACCAGTACTCCGGGCCTATGTCTCAGGAAGGGGAGGCTGGGGCGGCACTGCTACTAGTAACTGCCCTTTCCTGAGCGCTTCTCTGTGCCAGCCCTGAGCCCATCAGTCTCCATAACGGCCCCAAAACCTATCTGTCCTCTTGCAAGCGTAGTAGGCAGGAGCCAGGCTCGCTGTCCAGATCTCAGCTCTGTCGACTAGTTCGTGCAGGTGGGGGTCTCCAGAAGCAGATACTGAGAAGTTTGGGGTGTAAGTTGTCTAATCTGGCTCAACACCAGTGAAAGGAAGGGAGAGGAGATGCAGGGAGAAGCCAGACTGCAACACAGGGTCACAGAGCCTCGGGCAAGGGCGGCAGGCGCTGTGCTGCGCTCACCTTGCTTGGGCACCCGAGGCAGGCGGCCCCAGAGCGGCTGCTGTCAGCACTAGGGCAGGAGCCGAGGAGGGAGCTGGCCGCAGGGGGCTCGTCCTTCCTTGAAGGCAGAGCGAGGTGGGGGGCACACCTCTGTTTGCGAGGCCAGCCGCACTGGCTGGTACCAGCCACATCCCCCCCAAGTGTTTGTTTTGCTGTCCTGTAGAAATGGGATTGTGATCACGGTACTTGCCTCCTGGTGCTGTGGTGGGGGTTAAAGGAGCCAATAGGCGTGAGGCTCTCAGGGTGTGCCTGGCACATAGTAGGCGCTCAACCACTGTTAACACCTAGTGTCTCCGTTTTACGGATGACGATGAGACAGTGAGGAGCTGACAAGTGGTCACAAAGTCAACGCTCAAACCCAAGTCTGGGGGGCTCCAAAGCCCTTGCCCTGAGCACCCTCTGGGCATGAGGGCAGGGCTAGGAGCCCACCCACTGGCAGGGGTGAACGGGATGAGGTTCCCAGCAGGGGGGAGGCAGGGATACACACCCACCCACGCCCACACTGCTCCCAGCTCCTTCCTGCCCTGCACACCTTTGAGGGGGCTTTCTAGATTTTATAAACAAGGAAACTGAAATGTAGAAAAGCTGAGTCGCTTGTTCAAGGTCACTAGCTAGTGAGAGGCCGAGTGGGGGACCGGCGCCCTGAATATGTGGCTCCCAGGGCGCCAGCCTCATGGTCCTCCTGTAGTCCTCCTGTTGGCTCTGGGTTGTGCAATGTGTGGGTCGTCCTTGCATCGACCCCTTGCCCTACTCCAGCCCCCAGCTCTGCTGTGGTGGGTAAAGCTGAGCCCTGGGTGCTGTGCACCAGCCCAGAGGCTCTTCACGGCCTCCCCAGTAGACCCCGGTCCCTGGAACCCCAACAGTGAAAGCACCGGCCCGCTGGCAACAGTCAGCCTGGGCAGTATCTCATTTACTTCTAACAATAATCCGCGAAATAGATAGTATTGTTATTCCCATTTTTCATGTGAAAACGCACGTCAGGGTAGGCCCGTCCAACACCTGGCCCCGTGTCCTTCCTTGGGGACAGCGGGATCCTAACTTCTTACCCCCCCTGAACTTTCCTCCCTCCCCCGATGTGTCACCTGCCAAATGTTCTCCCCACATTTGTGTTCGCATGGCAGCTTCCTGCACGCACGCACACATGCCGAGCCTCCCCGTCCTCACAGCTCAGACACAGACAGGCACAACGCTGTCACACGGCCTAGTCCAGAAACATGTTCGCTCCCCAGACCTACAGCCCTGTCCACATCCACACACCCTGCCAACCTCATAGCCCCTCAACACCGACACCCACAAACAGCCTGAGGAGGCGCCCATCACCAGAAGTGCAGGCTGACTGCACAGACGTGACCAAGAACCTTTCCAGGCCTGCAGCCCGAACTCTTGGCCCCTCACCTGGGAAGTCTGGAAGCCTCTGCCAGGAGGCCTGGCTCCTCCCGCGGTTTCCTGGGCTCGGCTCCCGTTCCCGTTCCTGATGCGTGGACCCCCGATCTCAGCCCTGCCTCTCCCCTCCTGCAGTGGTGCTGATCGGCGAGTCGGGTGTGGGGAAGACCAACCTGCTGTCCCGGTTCACGCGGAATGAGTTCAGCCACGACAGCCGGACCACCATCGGGGTCGAGTTCTCCACCCGCACCGTCATGCTGGGCACGGCCGCCGTGAAGGCTCAGATATGGGACACAGCTGGCCTGGAGCGGTACCGAGCCATCACCTCCGCGTGAGCCCGGGCTGGGGGCGCTGGGGAAGTTGGGGAGCACCTCCGGAGGAGAGGCTGCGGGGCCATGTGCTCCCTGGGTGGATCCCGGGACTCCGTGGCCCAGTGAGCCCAGATGCCGAGAGCCACATGGCCTGAGGCAGGATACAGTGGTACCAGCTGCCAGAGCGAAGAGCCCCAGCCTCTGGGCCACTTCCCGAGCCTTTGCTCCATGTCCAGGGAGGAACGAGGCACTTGCCAGTGGGCATTTGGTGTAAGCCTCAAAGTACTGTAGACCTAAGATGCTATAATTAATCCCTGCTTAATACAAGAACTCGAGGCTCAAGCAGGGACGTCCCCCATCCCGGGTCAGACTGTGGGACCGAGAGTGGCCTCACTTCTGCTTTGCACTTGGCACCCCGTGCCGTTTCAGCGCACACCTGGAGGGCTGGCCCCGGAGATGCGTCTTATACGCACAGGAGGCGGAGGCCCCGCCTAGCAATTCCCGGTCAGCGGCAGGCCGGCCGTGAGCAGGGTAGTCTCCGTGTGCGATGGCGGACGGCACCTGCCGACGGGGCAGCGAGCAGGAGTTCAGGGTCCAATCACACACACGCTCAGCACTCTCGGCCTGGTCACCGGAGCTCTTACGAGCCTCAGCTGACCCCGCAATAAATCGGGAACAATCAGTCAGCACAATCCGGATGGTAGATGGTAGATGGAGAAGAGTGAGGCTGGACGCTCGCAGGGATGCCTCAGATGGTCAGCTCTGGGACTGCTGCGTGGGGTGGGCATTTAGCTGGTCCTAGAAAGACACGGCCACGGGACAGAACGGGCACTGTGGCGCGGAAGCCACGTGAGGAACACCCCACTGAAGGTGGGCGTCCGAGAGGCCGAGTTGACTGGGGCCCCAGTGCACCTGGGTGGACAGCAAGGGCTAACATCAGCACAGAAGACCCAGGGAAGTGGTGGCAGAAAGGCAGGAGGGAGCCAGTGGTTTCAGAGAAGGAGGGGCTGCTTTAGAGTCCTCCCCCCCGTACCTGTAGCCCCAGAGGCCTCAGCATCAGGCCCAGAGGCTGGAGTTGTCCCGACCAGATGTGGGTCCCTGGACCTCAGCTTTCATATTTCCCCATCTCTGGTACTCACCTCTGACCTTGCCTCTGTCGCCCCCTCCACCCCCCACCCAGGTACTATCGCGGCGCGGTGGGGGCCCTGCTGGTGTTTGACCTAACAAAGCACCAGACCTATGCCGTGGTGGAGCGCTGGCTGAAGGAACTCTATGACCACGCCGAGGCCACGATCGTGGTCATGCTCGTGGGCAACAAGAGTGACCTCCAGCAGGCCCGGGAGGTGCCCACTGAAGAGGCCCGAATGTTCGCCGGTGAGAGCTCCCCCCCAGGCCGGCCTGTCCCCTCCAGCCCAGCCCCTGTGCTCCAGCTCCCGCCTCCCCAGCCCCTGCTCCTGCCCTGGGGTCCCCTACCTGCATCGCATCTTCCTCAGAGTCTCCCAGACCTGCCTCTCCGTCACCCTGTGTCCCTCATCCCGGTCCCACCACTTGCCCCAGGGTTGTCTTTATGGGCAATTATTTGTCGTTGACTTTAAGGCAGGCCACTCTGTGAAGCTCAGGGATCCAGGGTGTGACAGGTGCGCTCCCCACGACCTTCTGCAGTCACGCTTTCCCCAGGAGGCCTCTGGGGTCAGAGGCAGCAAGATGCAGTGGTTAAGGGTGCAGGTCCCATGGCCCAGCCTCATGTCTCCTGGCCAGTCCTTTGTTCAGTCTCTCTGTGCTGCTGGGCTTCAGCTTCCTCTTGCGCGAAAAGGGATCATATCCAGCCCTACTTCACAGGTGGTTTCAAGCACGAAATGAGCTACACATGCCGGGGGGTTAGCACATTGCAAATGTACACAGTAAACATGAGGTAAATATTATTATTGTGTTTCCCTTCCTGCCAGAAAACAATGGGCTGCTATTCCTGGAGACCTCGGCCCTGGATTCCACCAATGTTGAGCTGGCCTTCGAGACTGTCCTCAAAGGTTAGAGCCCCTGCCTCGATCTGGCAGCCCCATTCCATCCCCGCAGCTTCTGTGGGCAGTGGTGGGAATGCAGACGGCCAGTCCTTGCCCACCGCCAATGATTCCTCAGTCCCTCCGTGGGCCCCCAACCCTCTCAGAGCCTCCCTAGTGCCCCCTGCCTCTAAGCCTGAGGCTGGGGGGAAGGAACCAGAAGGCCACACTTCCCGGGGAGCTAAGGATTAGCCCTTCTCCACCCAGGTAAGTAGAAGGGACCCAGGTGCCCAGACTCCACTTCCTTCCAGCAAAGCCTCCTTGAAGTGTGGTCGCACGCCGTCCTCAGCGACGCCGTGCCATGTGTGTCGGGGGAGCGTGGGCTCTTGGTCTTCTGACCCCGTCACTGCCCTCCACCCCCCTCAGAGATCTTCACCAAAGTGTCCAAGCAGAGGCAGAACAGCAGCCGGACCAACGCCATCACTCTGGGCAGCGCCCAGGCTGGGCAGGAGCTGGGCCCTGGTCAGAAGAGGGCCTGTTGCATCAGCCTCTGACCCTGGCTAGCGCCCGCCCTGCCTCCACTGGCCTTCTGGTGCCCCACTCCCACCCCAATCCCCAGGACCGTTCCCTGGCCTGTGGGTCCAGATATCAGAGTAGCCCCACAGACCTTCATGTTCCCCCGACCCCCATATCTCTATTACCTGTGCCCCCCCCCCAGATTGGCCTTCAAATAAAGCTGTGTTTTGTACCAACGCCTGGCCAGCCTGCTGCCTCCCATCCTTGTCTCCCCTTCACCTCTGGCCCCTCTGAGCTTGTGTTCCCCTCCCCCACCGCCATCCTCCCCACCACACCCACTGCCCCCCAGGGCCAGCTGCCTCTGGAGTCCTGTGGTCTGGGGACAGTGCCAAGGGGGAGGGAGGTGCCCACCCTTCCCTCTGCCAACCCCCAGGGCAGGTGGGGGAGGGAGGACAGCATGGCCAAGAGGGGGTATCTGGAAGGAGAGACAAAGGAAATCACCGTCAGGCACCATCTGGTGCCTAGGGCCCCGGTGCCAAGAACTGAGGTCACTCCAATGCCAGGGGTGAGGGAAGGAGGCAGGGGGAGGTGTTGGAGAGAAGGGGAAGTCAGGGCCAGCCCTGTCTGCGTGGGCCTGGGAGGTGGAGGGTCCAAGCCTCCTACCCAGTTTGCAGCCTGACCCCCAGAGAAACAGGAGTGTGGGGTATAGGGATGGACTGAAGCTGCTGGGATGAGTGGGGAATGTCTCCCTGGAGCTGGCTGTGCAGGCAGGGTCTCCCACACCCCACCTGGCCCTGGCCATCCCCTGCTTTGCAGGACAGGCTGCACCCCCACCCCCCACCCCAGGAAGACAAGGTGGTATATGGGGAGAAAAGGGAGGGAACCGAAGGCCTGGAGACTCCAGTAGGGAGCTGTGGAGAGCAGGTGGGAGCCAGCCATTTCCTGCAAGGGGGCAGGGCCCCCAGAGTCACACTGGAGAAGACCCCCAGTTGCAATTCCCATGATGGTCCCCTCACTCGCCCCACCGTGGGTCGGGCTCACACGCAGAGACAGAGGCCAGAGCCTTAATTAATAATACTTTTAATAAAATTAAGTTCTTAATAGCACATTTAATACATTAACCCTCCCCCTTCTTGGTTCCTCTGCCTTTTGTGCAACATCACTTTGACTTGATTATTCGTGGGTCCGTTTTGTTTCCCGCCTTTATTTTGCTTTTGAAGTATTTTTCCTTGGTGGATTTGTACGTGTCTTCACTAGATGCCTCAAATTAAGTCTGACCACAATCCTACTCTACTTTCTACAGTGGAGAGACCATCCCCCTGCCCCAGGGCTGTCTCCCCTCCCACCCTACCCCACCCGCACCCTCCAGCGGGGAAGGGGAAGCCCTCCCCACCCCAGACTCTACCTTCCCAAACTAGCGGGGTTTCTAGGACAAAAAGAGCAGGGGAGAATGTCCCTAGGTGGGGTGAGAAGAGTAAATCGGGGAGAGGGAGATGTGTTTGGGGCCCAGGGCCAGGGAGGGGCTCGACAGGTCTCACGTGCGCGAGCAGGCTCCTCCCAGCCCCCCTGGGACAGGAGGGAGGGCCCGCCCTGAGCTAGGCCGGTGGAAGGCAAGTGCTAAAAAAACAGTTGATTTCTCACATGCAAAAGCCACGCTCCCCAGTTTTCTGTGGGGAGGGTGAGGTGCCCCCAGGCCAGGGCACCCTGGGGGGCCCCTCCCTGAACACTCACAGCTGGAGGTGAACTGGAGCACAGGGTGAGGGACAGCATCCCCCAAAGTCTCTGCTGCCTGCCCCCTGCCTTCGTACCCCTGGGGGCCCATTCTCCCAGGCCTTCAAGGACAGTATCTGCACTGTACCCCGGTGGGTGGGAAGTCCTCCTTGGAGTCTAACTTCCATGAGACAATAAAGCTGGCCTGGAGAGCACAGCACAGCTGTAAAGAGCCCTTACTGAGATCGGTAATCCCACCGCTGCCAAGGAGGCCGAAAGCTAAGTGGGATATTGGGTGGGAACAAGGACGGAGGAGTGACCCCCTGTCTTCGTGAAGCTCTGAGAAGGTGGGAAGTATGTGCATGTCTGTTTCTAGAATAACCTACCAGGCTCTTGAATCAATCCCTCGTGGGGTGGATTGAGGTTACACTTCAACAAGGACTTCCTCTGGCCTGGGAGAAGCAGGAGACCCAGGAGGGTCTGAGCAGAGCGGTCTCCAGCCCCCCTGAGAGCCCCAAGAGGACACAGCACTTTGGAGTAAGGACTGCTCTGCAGAGACCTGCGGACAGACAGGGTGGCAGGCCCCCGGTGCCAGGGCAGGGGGGAGCCTGCAGGCAGACATGCTCACCTCCGCGGCGCAGCTTGGCTCCCATGCATTTGAAATGATCAATGTCCATCTTTCAAAGACCCTGGGGACGGAGCCCCTCATCTGTTTGTCCTACAATTTAAAAATCCAAGGATTCTCAGAATCAACCCCAGCAGACTGGAAGCTCCGACTTCCACTAGCACCAGCTTCCACCCCGGTCTCTGGAGACGGGGGGTTCCTCACACGCAGGCTGGACTCGACCGCTTCCCTCCTCTACTTTCCTCTTCGTTACAACTTTTATACATTCTACTGGACCCAGGGGCCCTCGATGCTACTAAACTTTAAGCTATCTGAATATCGTCTACTAAGTAACTAGTAATTCTTTCTTTTCTCTAGGATTATATGAAATAAATTTGAATTATTATTATTAATAATTATTATTTTGTAGTATTCTTTTCTTTTAAACCCCTCGGTTTCTTTCTTTTTCTTCTCTCTCTCTCTCTCTCTCATTTTTGGTTAAACAAAACAAAACAAAACAAAACTATTTCTCTTAAATCTCGCGCCTCTCTGAGGGTTCCCGCAGGCCTGCTAGGCCTCAGCTCTGGACTTCCCCTCCCCACTCGCCCCTGGGACAGGGCAGGGGAAGGGGGGGCAGCCCAGGATCCTCAGTCCAAGCGTCTTCCTTTCTTGTTAATCCCTTTCTTTGTTTGGCTCTGCGGTTCCCCCGAGGGGGAGGGGAGCAGGGAGGGGGCCCATGGAGTGAAATCCAATCTACTAGCGGGGCCCCAGAGGGACCAGGTTCCCCCAGCCCCCCCATCTCCACCACACATCCCAGGATGCTCCCCATGAAAAGCAAATGACATTCCTCCCCAAAAAAAAGTGGGGGAAAAAAGGAACGTAAACCCGAACATATATTAAAAACACTTTTTTTAAGATTTAACTCTGAATACAAATGTATTTTTTTTCTTCTTCTCTCCCTACATATATTCTAAACCTTCTAAAGTTTTTTTATTTTTTTTAAGGATCACTTTATCATAAAATAAAATATCCTTTTCATATAATAAATTACCTAATAAAAAGTCTTTTTTTCATATTAGCCCAGGTTCTTTGCTACATTTATACGGTAATAAACGCCTTTATTAAAATAGAATATTAAATTATAAAGAACTGCTTTTTTTTTTTTTTTTGCTATTTTTGTTTTGTCTCCTCTGTGTTGTTCGCCTATCTCGCTCCCTCTCACGCTTTCTCTCCTCTGTTTTGTCTCTCACTATGTGTGTTTTGCGTTGGTTTCTAGGTTTGGCTCAATTACCAATGGTGGGACTGAATTTTCTGAGCCCCCTAGCCTAACAGTCTTCTGCCTTTGTGGGTAAGAAGTGGAGAGGGGGAGGGGGATCGACAGACAGACGTCCCTTCTTCCCACCCCCCTCCCCACCCCCCTCGGCGACCAAGGGCGCCCATTTGGTTTGGTTTCTATTGTACAGACATCGCAGGATGGCTCACGTTGGCGGGAAGGAGGGAAGTTGTCACAGGCCACTTTCCCGACTGTGACCTCCTTCCTCTCCCCTCCCTGGCTGGTGGTCTGCAGGGGTAGGCTGAGAAGAGGTGAGTGAATTCACAACAGGAGGAAGGAGAGGAGGAAATCCCCCCTGTACCTTCATCCCTGCACCCCCTCTCCATCAGATAGAATGGGACTCCCGAGCATAAGTGCTCAGAGATCACCTAGAACAGCCCCGCCCCACTATATACAAGCATCTCCCGGGACCCTCAGGGACTCCCATCCCCCACCCGCTCCTGGCCCGGCCAGCGGAACCAGGAGGGTGGGAGGCTGGTGGTAGCCCCAAGTGAGCCTTAGGGAAGCAGTGGAGGTGGGGGTGCTAGGCCTGTTAGCGATACCGGACCCGGACTTTGCTATGTCCCAGTCCCGCCTGGCCAAGGTCGGAGCTCTCTCTGAAGACCCAGACTCTCTCCTCAACCACAATGGGTGGGACAGGGACTTCATGATTTGATCACTAATAGGGGTTTGGGTCAGGTCCAGAGAGGGGGCACAGGGCGTGGGAACTACGGGGGAGGAACAGCCCCTCTGTCCACCAGCCTCTCCCTCCTTCCTGCCCCTTGAACAGCAGACCCTGCCTCTCCTCCGCCTGCCGCCAGAGGATCCAGCCCAAGAATTGTTCCTTAAACACAGTGCCCAAAGATGGTAGAGGCAGAGGTTTGACCCTTGATGTACCCCAGTATTAGTCCCCTCCTCAAATTTTCACTGAGAATGGGGATACATTCCATCAAGAATTCGAGCTGTTTCTTTGGAGGGGTAGGGAGGGCCTCCAGATGTCAGAAGAGGAATTAAGGGGGGCGTCCATCCAAATGCTCTTCTCCCCCACCTCTCCCCAGAAGGACGGTGAGCCCAAAGCTGGACTAGAAGGGGCAGGAGGGAGGGGGAGAAGGGAAGAAAGAGACAGAGGAGGACAGAGCTGGGAGCAACAGCCATCAAGGGCAAGCAAAGAGGAGAGCTGGTGGAAAGAGCAAAGGGGAGAGGAGAGCCCAAAGGAGGAAAGATGGGGAGGATAGGGTGAGGGGCAGCCGGAGGGGCCGACAGGAGCTCACTCTCCAGACCCCTCCACCCAGCTCTGTGGGGAGATGAGCTCTGAGCCCTTTACAGATTGACATGCTTCCCCCCCAACCCCAGGGACTCTGTGCAGACTTCTGAAACGGCCCCAACTCCCTTAGACCCCTGGAAACCCAGGAGCAGATGCCCAAACAGGATATGGCATATGGCGGTGGGGGGTCTAAAGGGTCATGTGAGGAGGTGAAAGGTCAGGGCCAGAGAGGGCTTGAGGGTTGGAAAGAGCCCCTCTAGATCCAGATGATAATTCTCCCCCTCCCTTTCCCCAATCCCCTCCACAGAGGAAAGGGTAGTGTGACACAGATGGGGAGTGGACAGAGGGGTCAGGATGCCTTATCGGCGGCCTCTGGCAAAACAAAAGTTTCTCGTAGCTGCTTCCAGATTGAAGGGTGTGTTGAGGTATCAGAGTTGTGACTCTAGTAAGTTTCCTGCCTGGCCCCTCCCAACCTTCCCAGGACGGGGTGACCAGAGGTTCTGAAAGTGGCCCACCCCCTAGCCACCGTCGCCTCCCCTCCCCCTCCCCACGGAGCGAGTATCTCTAAGCACCTTGCCCCTCAGATCACTGATTTCCAAAAGGCCCCGGTGGAAAACAGATCCAGGGCGGGCCCCCTGGGGAGGGAGCCAGGAGGCCTGGGGCAGGGGGCTTAGGAGAATATTCGGATGGCTTGCGTGGCTGTGATGTGACAGACAGGACACTCCGGGTCCGTCCTCTCGCAGATGCGTACTGCACACTCCATGCAGAACAGGTTGTGTCCGCAGGGCACGAGGGCGGCAGTCACCTCGCTCTCGAAGCACACCATGCAGTCCCGCCCGCCGCCGGGGCTCCGCAGGCCGCCCCCCAGTTTGGAGAAGCCCTGCAGCGGCTCTCCCGGCGGGCGTCTGGGCAGTCCGGCCAGCTCGGGCCCCGCGGAGGCGGCGGGAGAGCGGTGCGCCCCCGGTGGCGCGGCGCGGGCCTTGGCGGACGACGACGACGACGAGGAGGCGGAGGAGAAGAGCACCGAGGTGGGCGTGGCGTTCTCCTGGCCCGCCCAGAGCGGGGGGCTGGTCTCGGCCACGCCGTAGTACACGTCCTGCTTACCCACGCCATAGCCCGGGAACAGGTAGCCGCCGTAGCCGAAGTCCCCGCCCTGCTCGCCCAGGCGTGGGGCCTCAAAGCCCGAGTCCACGGCGCACTCGCCGATGCACCCCAGGCTGTTCTGGCGGAAGGTGGAGAGCGGCTTGCAGCCGGGCGGGTGCACCCTCCAGGCCTCGGAGTAGCGGCTGTCCAGGCCGGCGTCGGGGCTCCCAGCCAGGAAGTCGTTCTCGTTGTTGTACTCGAGGATCTTGCCCGTGCGCACCGCGATGTGCGTCTCGATCTCCTCGCGCGCGCGCTCCACGTTCCCCGGCGCACCCGTGATCTCGAACACCGGGTCGCGGTCGCGGCTCGGCGTGATGATGTACGTGTTGGTCTGCTGCTGGATGCGCTTGATGGTTGCCCCCTTGGGGCCCACCACCAGCCCCACCACGCGGTAGGGCACCCGCACGCGAATGGTCACCTGGCCGGGCAGGGCAGGAGCCACGCCAAAGGCGGCGCCCGACTTGTTGCGCGAGGCGCGGATCATGGAGAAGTGCTCGGCTGCCGAGATGATTTCCCGTCGGGCTGTGGCCACGTCCTCCCGCCGCCCGGTCACCATGAACACGGGCTCCTCGCCACGCACCGGTGTCTTGATGTACGTGTTGGTCTTGGCCCTCAGAGCCTTAATCTTGCAGCCTGGGATGGGGCAAAGTGGAGAGAGGAAACTCACAGGGCAAGAAGGTCTGCGCTGGGGCCAGTCCGCTCCGATAGCTACTCAGACACACGGCCAGCGGGGGCCAACGCGCCCTGCCTCTAACAGTCCGTTCGGCGCCTCTGGATCAAGCACAGATTTCCATGTGTGCCAGCTTTCCCTCCAGGTCCACGGAGGACCCTCCCAACCCAGTCACTCCTTGAAACCAGTAAATAACCGCTGACCCTCCCAGACAAGCTGCTAACCTCAAATCGCCTAACTGCTCCCAACCATGCGCCGTTCCCTCACTTTCCCTACTGATTCCCGGCCACCCACAAACTTCCACATCACTTCATCACACACCTCTCCCCCCACCACCAAAGTCTATCACTGACCTCGAGCTTTCCACAGAACCCCAAAGTACTCAGGAACCCCACAATCGTCTCCTGACTTGAGCTCCATTCATTAAAAGTGTCCTCCAGTCTACTCAGGGAACATGGACCCCATTTCCTCTATGATCTGTGTTCCGCCCCCCATGCCTTCCACCCATTAATGTCTCTCAGAGGGCCCCAAATTCATAGCAAGTCTGCAGCAACCAGCCGAGTGTGGGAGACCGGGAAGGGTCTGAGAATCGGAGTTTCGAAGGGAAAGAAGTATGAAGATGCAAAGAATAATGAGTGAGGGCCAGCCCCTGACCCTATGGACACTCCGGCCACCCTGTCCGCTGGGAGCAGGGGAGCTGAGCCCGGCAGGGGAGCTGAGCCCGGCTGGGGACTGAGGAGGTGAGGGGCCTATACTCGTGCTCTGAAGCAGGAGTGGGTTACAGCTGGGAGACTGCAGGGAGAGGCAGGAAGAGCAAGAGGAAAGCCTAGACAAAGAGAGACAAAGAGGGAGAAGGGGAAGAGAAGAGTCAGGGAGGCTAGCACGGTACGGCATCTCTAAAGGCTGCAGTCCTCCAATGGCCGACTGGGCGAGCCTTCCTCCTCCTCTCCCAAGTTCCTGCTCCCTGCCCCTAGCTTCACACACAGCCAGGCTCACGCATCGTCTCGAGGCACACATGCCACACGTGTGTGAGTTTGCACACACACGGACCTAGGAGCTGTGATGCACTGTGCGCCTTTATCTAAACAATACTTGCGCACACCCAGGGTGCTCACATTCACACGCATGCACACACACACACACACACATGTGCGCGGACGCACCCCCCCTCCCTGCCCCCGCCACGGATGGCCTGTGTTCGACCTTTTCATCTACCCCACTCTCCCACCGTCATCATCCCCGGCTCTCAAAGGGCACATTCCTCTGCACAGCCACAACTTTTGCCCCCAGGCACATGTACACATGGTCACACCCCTCTCCAGGTACACACTCACTGTCCCCTTTCTCATCCCCCCACCCCATGACCTCTTCCTCCCAAAACCAATGCCAGCAGTCCTAGCTTTCTGACTCTGCCCCAGCCCTCCAGCCACAGGCCTGAGGTGAGCTCATTGGCTTCCTCTCCAGCCCCACCAGATAGGCAGGTGGGGGAATGGAGTGGGTTGGGGCAGTGCTCCTCACCTTCAAGGGACCTCAGGAAGGAGAATTTGCTCCTCCCTTTTTGTCTTCAGACCTCTTGGCAGTTGAGAAGTCCTACCTGTTGTCAAGCCCACATCCTTGCTGCTTTAACGTCAGTGAATGTTTGTCCTATGTGTGAGGCCGAGGGGTGAGGAACTGTGATTCCCTCTCCTACAACTCTCTGCTCCCATGGCCTCTGATAGGCACCTGGGTGCTGGCTCAAGTTCTGGGTCCATCAACTTAAGTGAGAGCTGGGTATCTTTGGGGGTTGGGGTGAGGCAGACAGGCCGCGGCAGGAGAGGAAGAAGAAAAGCTAAGGGCCCGGAGGTGCAGAATGGGTGGAGCTCATCCTGGGGTTTGGAACCCTGGAGAAGCATCTCTGGAAGGGAAGACCACAGGGCTTCACCTTTCTAGAGGTCAGAGAGAGGCGTGCTGGCGCTGCAGCAGGGAAGGGAGGTTAGACAAGAGGGAGGACTTCCACGTACTTAAGGACCAAGGGGAGGCTTCTCTTCTCTGAATAGGAGAAATGCCCCCACTTGCATGAGAGACAGGCCCATCTGCTGAGAGGCAGAAGAATGACTCCATGAAATCCTGGGGCCTCCCAAGACCACCCCCACACTCAAGAAAAGATATCAGTGTCCCCACCCAATTCCAGGGCTCTCGGTCCCTAGTGTCTGGCAACAAGAGGAAACCCAACTTTTTGAACCAGAAATCTCAAGAGATGGAGCGCCCCAGGGGGATGAGGAGTGTTTAGGGGAGTGGCATCTCCCCTCCTCCATTCTGGATCTCAAGGCAAAATGCCCCCAACCCCCAAGCGCTTCGGGTAGATGAGGTGGGGTGTGCAGTAGCCCCCCCCCCCCGGGGCTCGCCTCCCCTCTTCCCCCGCCAGCAGCCGGCCTCCTCCCTCACTCCCAGCCAGAATGCCGCTCCTCCATTGTTCCCCACTGTGGGACAGCTCCTCCCCCGCTCCTCCCCCACCCCAGACCTCCCCAGCCCAGCCCCCTTGCAATTTCCAAATCCCGCCCCCCCCACTCCCCTTTGGGAAACCGGGAGAGGGAAGGGTCCCCAAGATCCCGTCTGCTCAATCTGGACCCTCACCAACACTCCCACCCCCACCCGCCCAGGGATGCTGGAGCGGAGGAGGGTGTGGTATCAGACACACTACACTGGATTAATTCTACACCCCCCACCCCAACAACACACCCAGACACACGCCCTCCAACCAAACCTCCACGTGAAGGTTTCTCACCCCCCAGCATGCCCCCTCCTGCCCTGTCCTACTCTCACACTACCAGAGACCCCTCTCCAGGCCTCTGGCCCCTGGCCGTGGCCAGCCCAGAACAAAAGCCTGAGAGGGAGGAGGACAGGTCCACGCCAGGACGTGGCACTTCGTTGGAGGCACCCTTTCCAAAACCCCACAGATCGTTCAACTTTGGTGTGTGGGTGACCACAGGACTCCCTCCTCCCAGCAGGCCCCCTCCCCACCTCTCCCCTGGGCTGGGACCCTCCCATGAGCCACACCCCCTTCCATTCCAGCACTCAGCCCAACAAAGAGACAGATACTCAGTCTGGCTTCCCGGGCCAGGTCTCCCCCAAAGTCTGCAACTCCAGCTGTAGGGGGTCCCAGGGGTGCCCCCTCCCCAACCCACTAGCAGATACCAGAGCAGGGGCTTCTGAGTAACTCTCTGCACGTTCCGCCAGTTTTTCTGGCTAGGAGTGGACATCACCTCCCGACAGCCTCCCAGGATTGGGAGACCGATCCCCTCCCTTTTCCCTCTCTCTATGAGAGCATATTTCTTTGTCTAAAAGCAGAGCCCTCGGGAAGGAAATTATCTGAAGAACAGTCCCGACTGGGGGTAGTAGGGAACTTTGTGGCACTTGGAAATCGGGGTAGGGGGCGGGTCCCCCTTTGTGGGGAAGGGACAGAGCCAGAGGCGGGCAAGGAGAGAGGAAATGAACTTTCCGTGCTGGGATGGGGTGCCCCCCACTCCAGTCCCTCTCCGCGGTCCCGGCGCCCGCTTACCTTGCCTGCCCACGATCTCGGCCACGTGCTCGGAGGTGGGCACGGGGACACACTCGGTGGTGTTGCTGCTGCCCTTCAGGCGCAGCTCGGCTTCTTTGTAGAGAGCGCAGAGCTTGGCGTCGCTGGCCCCTTTGGGGGCGGTGGGGGGCTGGGGCGTCTGCGCCGCGGGGGCCGCCGGCGGGGCGGCCGGGGGCGCCGCGGGCGGCGGCGGCGGGGCCGGCTGCGGGGGGGCGGCCGGCTGCGCGGGGGCGCCGCCCCCCCCACCTCCCCCGTCCTCGCCCGCCGTGGGGGCGGGGGGCTCCCCCAAACCCAGGAGGCAGAGTTGATCGAGAGCCAGCTGAAGGGCGCGCTCGTCTTCCAGCAGCCCTCGGTCCTTAGCGCTTCCCCCGAAACATCCTAGTTCTCCAAAGCCCCCATTTCTTTCCATTATTCCAGATACCACTAGACTAGGCATGGCGAAACAAAAGCTGGGGGAGAGAGGGAGAGAGGTGGTGGAAGGGAAAAGAGGAGAGAGGAGGGGAGGGGAGAGGAGGGGGGCGTGTGGGGAGGGGGGAACAAAGAACTGGGGAGGGGGGAAGAAAGCGAGATAGAAAGATAGGCCCTCCCCCTAAGCCCCCCTCCCCAAACACCCTGTAACCCGACTCCCCTCGCCCCAGCCCCCGGGGTGGGGGTGGGGGGAAAGAGAAGCAAAACCGAGGAAGCAGCTCTCCTTTCCTCTCCGGGGGTGACGGGGGGCGGGGGGCTGCGGGATCTCTGCCCCCACCCCTCCCGCCTCGGACCCGGGCGGCTCTAGACCCCGCCGTCCAGACGCCCCCCTCAGGCTCCCGCACCGAGCCCCGGTCCGGGAGCGGCGCCCAGTGGCCCCCAGTCGAGCCCAGCCCCTTCCAGCGCTCAAACTCTTTTGTTTTAAATGAACTGGATGGAGCAGCATGGAACTGCGGGGGGGCGCGGGGGCGCCCGGGGCATGCCGGGAGTTGTAGTTTCCCGCCCTCGGGGGCGCGAGCTTGGGCTCCTAGCCCCGCGGAGGATGGGGACGTGCCTTCGGTCTCTAGCCCCGCTCGGAGGCAAAGCGGGGGCGGGGTGGAAGGCGAGGTCCCTAATTTCTCCGAGGGGCGGGCGCGGGGAACGGAAACGGAGCGGGTTGGAAAAGGCTAATGGAGCGCCCCCTCCCCAGACGGGCTCCCCCCAACCCCCCACCCCCGTCCAGGCTGGCCCCGGGTCCCCTCCTTTCTTATGGTAATGAGGGGGCGAGGGGGCGGGAGCGGCCCGGTCGGGTCGCCGCGGCCCCCTCCCGGGCCTCGCCCCCTCCCCGCGCGCTGCCTCCCCGCCCCTCCCTCCCCGGAGTCGTCCCGGCTGCGGGCCGCGGGGACAGCCTCTCCGCAGAGCAGACAAAGCCCGCAGCGCGATGCGGGCGCCGCCGGGCCGTGCGCGCGGTGGAGGCCAGGATGGGCTGCGGGGCTGCAGGGCGGGACCCCCTGGCAAAAGACGGGGTCCGCTCCCCACCGAGCGGCAGGCCGCCCCCCATGCCCTCCCGCCCCCCCAGTCTCGGAGATCTGAGCGGCACGACTGGGAGGTGAGTTAGTTCTCGTCCTTCCGAGCGGCAGAGGGGAGCTGGCGGGCAGTGGAGGATGGGCGGGTGGAGGGAGAGGGGGGAAGCGGAGGGCAGAGAGCGGGGAGGCAGGGGGAGTCTTAAAGGCAAGATGTGACTTGACAGTTTCGGGGGAAAGCCCGGAGTTCAGGCCGCGACAGAAGGACGGAGGAGAGACGGGGTCGACTCGGGACCCAAACTTCCTTCGGCCCGGCCCGGCAGACGGCTGGGCGGGGGGGTGTGGGGTGGGGGTGGATCTGTTCTCTGGCCTCCACCATCGTTCCACTTGGCCTCACCCACCTCTCCCCCACTGAAAACCCGTTAATGCAGCTCCTTTGACTCTGGACATTTAGTGAAAGTAAAAATAAGTTTCTAAGGCGTGAATTGGACAGTTGGGTACTTGTAGAGGGAGTTCTGGGAAGTCGGAGTGTAATGCAGCCTCTTATCCTCCTCTTCCCCCGATCTCCAGCATTTCTTTTGTCACCCTTTTTATGCCTGGGCCTTTCCCAAGACGGGAGGGGATGGCACCGCAGCTCGAGGCCTCGAGGTTGGGCTTTAAGAAGAACTTCCCAAAATAATTGTATAAGAATGGGTGGGTGAGCTGCGTGGTAGGGTGGCCTTTTCTGGAGTGCCTTGGAAACCAAACATCTGAACTGGTTTGTGAGGTAAAGTCCTGCCTGGAGGCAGGGAGCAGAGGAGGTGGCCTCACAGAGCCCGCACTGTGAGGCCATGAGGGCTGAGCTGTGAAGCCCAGCTCACCAAGTTGATTCTTGGAAAGAGTGGATTTGAACACCAGCGGGAGGGTGGGGGCTGGCGTGGAGGATCTCCGGAGGGGCTGGCACCCTGCGGGGCTCATGCTCTTGCGCAGTAGATCTAGGGAGGGGAGCCCAGGCGAGGAGCCCCTGGGGGGCCCCAGAGTTGGGCAGGGGTGCCCCCCTGGATTGGGGAGTTCACATAACATTAACAAC
Organism: Ursus americanus; assembly: GCF_024610735.1. Classification (NCBI taxonomy): domain Eukaryota; kingdom Metazoa; phylum Chordata; class Mammalia; order Carnivora; family Ursidae; genus Ursus; species Ursus americanus. The sequence continues at coordinate 42,210,074 of NC_142128.1, forward strand.
AAGCTTTATGGCTTGAGTGGGAGAGGAGGTGAGAGGTGGGTTCTTGTCCCCCATCCCTCTACCCCAGGAACACGGACTGGGGGACCTGTGACATTGGGGGCTCTCGAGGGAGAGGCTCCTACTCTGTGGCACAGGTGACGGTTTTCGCCTTAAGAGAAATAGCAAACAGTTGCATAGGACTTATTGTGAGGCTGGCATTTTTGTCACCAGCTGATCTGAGCCTTCCTGTCCCCACCGAAATGAGATTCCCCCTTGACACCCACCCCTGAATTTGCCCTGCTTCCCCTTTCCTCTTCACTAAGCTAATTAAAGCGGGAGGTTAATGACCAGAGAAGCCTTGGGGATTTGGCCAGGGTGGAAAACAAAGGACAGAAACAAGTGTGTGTGAATGGGGAGGGGACAGCTGCTGAACGGGAAGGGGCAGATGAAGGAGTGGGGTGGGGGAGGCCGAGGTCCCTGCTGGACCCACCTCACAGATCCAACAAAGACAAATCAGCCCCCTGGGCGTGTTCATGCACCACGTGTCCATCCTTGGGGTCCCACTGATTCTCCAGACAAATACCCAAGGTGGGAGACGCAAACGTGAGGGTGTGCACCTGGAGGGCTGGCTGTGGGTGTGCGAGTGCACTTGGGGTCTGTGGCATGGGTGTGCGTGCTGGAGCGTGTGCCTGCAGAGTGTGTGGGGTATGTCCACGGCGGGGAGGGGACTGCCAGATTGCCCAGGTGGCACAGGAGCCCAGGGACCCCAGGGGTGGGCACCTTAGGAGCCAGGTTCCATGGGGCGGGGTTTCCATGAGTCCTTCCCTGGCTCCCCCCGGAGGCGGATGGCCGCCTTTGTTCAGGGGACTCTCCTCTTCTGCTGACACTTGTGCTGGCCAAGCTAGGTTTCTGCCCAAGGGCCCTCCTCTTCCTCCTTCCATCTGCCGGCCTGATCCAGAATTAAGGCCGAGGGGCTTACTTAAACAGTTTTGCTTGGAAAGAGATGGCTATGCCCCACCCATCACTGTCTGCCTTATGTCCAGAAAGGTGTGTGGGTGGCATATCTCTCCACTCCAGGATCTTGGAGGATAGGACAGTCTTTCCTCTTCATCATCACCCCCCTCGCCCGGCCCCCCAGTGCCGGGCACACAGCCCTGCCCAGAGCTGAAGCTCAGTAAGGTCCTGTTGACTTAACTGCATGTTCGAAACGTCATGGTGTCTGAGGCAGAACCAGGCCTCTGGGAGCACACATGCTGCTTGCTGGTTCTGCCCCCTGGGCAGTCACTGCCTGCTGAGCCTCGACTTCCTCGTCTCTTAAATGGGGAAGTAAGTCCCCAGCACAGTGCCTGTCTCCTCTTGCGTGTTCGGTCAGTGCGCGAGCTCTGGCCCTGGTTGCTCTCTCCTTGCAGGACTTCAGCTAGATTGTGGTCCTCGATAATTCATTGTCATTCATTTATTCTCTCAGCTAATGAGGGTGTGCCAGGCACCTGAGGAGACCTGGACCCACCGTGGGTCACTTGAAGCCAGTTCTAGATCTGGCCTTGCAGGAAAAAGATGGTCCCAAACAATCAGCACAGAATTCCTAAAATAATTCCTGTTGAGTACCGGAACGCAGGCAAACTCTGTCTCTCTGGCGTGCGAGTGCACACGCGGGCCGGCTCCTAGCCTCAGGCCCGAGGAACAAAGGACCCGTGGAGTTGTTGTGTTGGCTGTATGTGCAGCGCGTGTCTATGCACAACAGTATCTGTGTGCACGTGTGCGTGTCTGCGTGTCCACACGGGCACGAACACAGAGCCCAGGGTTCATGTGGACCCTGCAGGACAGGAACAGGGTGGGTGGTCCAGACTGTGCTTGTCTGTGTGTGGACCTGTGTCCCTTCTCTTTTCAGAGCAAACCTCCCAGCACCATGTATGCAAGTACCAAAGGACAGAGCACACATGTACCACCCGCCCCTCCCGGGCCCTATTCTCAGAGCCCCTAGGGAGGGAAGCCACACGGAGGCTGCCCCCAAGGCTGCCCCACAGAGCCGGCGGGCCATAATGGAGGGCATCCTAGCTGTCTCCCCCTCCTCTTCATCTGTCCGAGGCGGGGGGGGGGCCTCCTCTCCTATGTGTTATAGGGTCTCCCTTTCCTTGTCTCAATACCGCTTCCTAGGGGAAGTCCACCCTGCTATCCAAACACTGTGTTTCCTACCAAGAGTGCAGCCCGTTTGCTCTCTGTTGCTGGAACACATGAATTCACTAATTTAAATCAATGAGAATGCATTAAGAAAAATTCCGTAGGATACACAAAAGAAATATCAGATTTGATCTCTGTCCTCAGCAAGACACAGAAACTAGCCTGTGTGACCCAGAGAATATGACCAAATAGGATTCGGCGTGAGGGCAAAACGGTCTTTGGAATTTTGAGGGCTACAGAGGTGGGGGAGTAAGGAGCCCCTGCAGGTCCTCCCGCTGTTGTGGACCAGTCTCCAAGGGCTCTGAAGCCCGGCCTGAGGTTTGGACCTGGACAGATGCCTCCGCCCTTCCCCTGGGCCCACTCCAGCACCCCCCTCACAGGGTCCCCTGCACTCTCTGATTTCCCTAGGGAGAGCAGCTCAGAGGGGCTGGGGTGGAGCCAGGGTCCCCCAGGACAGCTGGCTGACAGGGCCCCTGTGGGACTCAGGGCTGGACCCCGGCGTCCGGGAGGCGAGTGATACCGGAGCTGTGACAGTTGGTCCCCAGATTCCTCACTCAGTGGCGCCAGCTCTGGTTTCGGGCTGGGGAGAGGGCGGGGGGAGGGGCACCTGGTGCCAGCCTGGGCTGGGTGCTCTCTCGGGGCAGGGAGGCAGAGGCCGTAAACATGCCCTTGCTGGGTTATAGAGGAGGGACTTTCCAGCCCCTCTCCATGCCAGGCACCAAGCTAGATACCAACAGGGGGTACTGATGCGTAAGACACAGCCTGGCGCGGGTGAATTAACGGATCTTAACCACGTGCTGGTTGCAGAGAATGTCATCGGCGGAATAGAAGTTGAATGAATGAATGAATCAATCAATCAATCAATGAGTATTTGAACACGTTCGTCAATTATCTAATGGCCTCCTTTTACAGAGAAGGAGAACCCAGGTCCTGTGACTGTCTTATGCCTTCTGTTCCATCATGCGGTCTTTTTTAGGAAAGGGAAGAGGAAGTCAGAGAGAGGGATGGGAAGGGACTTGCCATTTCCCGAGTGCCTGTTGACTGCCAGGCTCTCTTCTTGGCCTTCACAGACTTGATCTCATTTCATCCTCTTCACAACTCCGTGAGGCTGGAAATGCCACCTCTGCCTCACATTAGGGAACTACGGTTCAGAGAGATTAAGTAACTAGCTCAGGTCACACAGCTGATAAGTGGACCCTCCGGTGTTGGGAGCTAGATCTACCTGACTGTAGGCTTAAGACCACAGAGGGACAACAGTGACACCCAGTGAGTGCCTGGAGGCAGGGAGTGGTCATCGAAGCTGGAGCACTTTGGTGAGGCTTCCCGGAGGAAGTGGACTGGAGTCCCTAAAGGATGAGTGAGGTTACCGCAAAGGGAGAGGACTGGAGGGACGACTGGAGATTGGTGCCAGAGGTGCCCAGGGAGGCCTGCTGGTGGGGCAGGTGGAGCTTGCCTGGATCCCAGAGCAGGGCGCAGGTGGAGGACCAGCGTCTTTGAACCTTGACCACGCGGTGGCGCTGCAGGCCGACTGCTGGCAGCAGCTCCAGTCTGGACTGGACACTAGGGCCCAGATGTTTCTTCCCTGCCTGCCGGGGCTCCATGCCCAGCCCTGCCTCCTCAGGTGTCACCTGGGGCTTCCACCTTGCCCTTTGAGGGCGGGGCACCCACACACGAAGACCAGTCTGTTTCAGACTCAAGGTGAAAACCCAGGTGGCTGAGGCTGGGCACGCCCACAGCCACACCAGCTGCCTGGGTCATCCTGAGCCCCCTCCAGCTGCTTAAAACTGGCTTCATGTCCTGCTGCCCTCCTGAGTCCTTGGGACACACTGTTTGAGGGACGGGCTAAGGAAACCAACATTTGATCCCAGCTGACCTGGGTCTGAAGGGGCGTACGACAGTAATACATACCCAAGAAGTTAATTGTTTTTATCCAGTTAATAGATGCTGGACACTTGCTGTGTCAGGCACTGTTGTAGGCACTGGAGACACAGCACTGAACAAGGCAGGTGACGGCAATCCCGTGGAGCCCGTGTTCTGTAGGGGAGGGGATACCGACAATAGACAAGGTCATCGTGTAATTCCTGGTAGCAGTGGTCGCTATGAAGACAAATACAGCAGGATATTGGGTCGAAGGCTGTGAGGTGGGTACTTACTCCCGGTGCTCCCGCCCCCTCCATCCCCATCCCCTCCCTCTGTCCCATGTCCTCCAGGCCTTTCTCCAGCAGCCCCCGCGGGGGAACGGGAGCCCTGGGCTGGGAGGACTGGGTCTGCCAGTCCGGACCTGCTCCTGCCCCAGCTCCCTGCTTCCGAATCCAAGTCGGCCAGGATTCCGGCCTTCCCCTACCTTGCTCCCGTCCAGCCCATCAGCCAGACCTCCCTGCTACATCTCTGGACACTTCCCAAACCCATCGGCTTCCCACCCCTGCTGCTACCCGCTGAGGAAGCTGGCACCATCTCCAACCTGCAGCCCCCTCCACTCCTACCTCGTCCCCCCCAGCTCCATTCCGCATCGTGGCCAGAGAGGTCATTTTAAAAATGAACTGGATCCTGAAACTGCCCTTCTTAAAACCCTGCATTAGCTCCCCACTGCCATGAGATTCAACACCAAACTCCTCAGTGTGGTTTAGAAGGCGCTTCCCTTCTGGCCCTGCCCACCTGTCCACCTGGCTCTGTGCTCCCTCCCCTTCTCCACTCCAGCCTTCCTTCAGGGCTTCAAGCGCACCCAGCTGTGGCTCCCTGACCCTTTACCTGCCTAATGCTTGTTCATCGTGCAGGACTCAACCTCAACGTCAGTTTCCCTGGGAAATCTGCCGTATCGTTCACTACCCTGTATTATAGCCGTCTGTTTATGCGTCTGTCTCCCCTGTCCACTGGGTGCTCCTTGAGCAGAGGGACTGGATGTAGCCCACTCCTGTTCCCCAGCTGCAGGCCCAGCGCCTGGCACACACGACGCGCTTGGTGCGTGTCTGCTGTTTGGAAGCTGGACATGCTCACTCACACTCCCCCAGCCCGCCAACCCCACCAAATATTCAACTTGACCCTCTGCTTTTCCATCTCACCTCTCCCCCTTCTCAACCAGCTCCATCCCTCTCCTCCCCTCACCGGGGCCCTCACGGTCCTCCCTCGGCTGGTCTCCAAGGGGGTGCTGTCTGGCATGGACTCTCACCCAATCCTCCTCTCTGGTACCTAGTCTGGGGCTCAGGCACAGCAGGAACTCAATAACGCACTGACTCACGCTGTGACCTCTGACCGCTGGCCCCGCTGCTGTTCTCTGTGCCTGGAGCCCTCTCTCCCCAACTTGTCCTTCAGAGCTGAGCTCGGGGGGGCCGTGTCCTCTAGGACGTCTTCCTGACCACGCAGACCACCCTGTCTGCTGTGGCGCCCAGTACTTACCCCTCCGTTAGCACTTAGCACAGCGCTCAGGCAAAGCCCGCTTCTGTGTTCTGGAAGCTGCAGAGACTGAACCCCCAGGCCGGGACATGTCTCCAAAGCCTCGTGCAGGGGAGGCACATGGTAAAGGTTTGTTGAGTGAATGACTGAGTGAGTAAAAGGAAGAAATTACTTTATGATACTGAACAAGTCAGCCTCTGTCTTTGGGCCTCAGTTTCTTTTTCTGTAAAGTGGAGGCAGGAGAGCGTAGAACAGCGATGTGCTTGTTTATATTTATCAGAGCCCGGGTTTGTGGCAACTGCCAGTTCCCAAGGTGTGACTTCCCTCGCCGCTGCTGATTTCAGTGTGGACGGTGGGCTAGCAGGGGCGAGCGACAGGAGGCACACTGGCTTGGCCCCGATGTCTCCACAGCATGCTCTAGTTCCAGTGTCCCCGCACAGGGGCCCCTGTCAGGAGCCCGGGGGCACTCGGGCTGCTCCACACTGTCCTTGCATCCCCAGCACCCCCAGTCACCTCTTGTGTCCAGCCCCAAGGTGCGGACAAGGACACCCAGGCTGCCTGGGGCCCTTCTTGCCATTCACTGGGGGCACTTTCATGCTCTCCCCGCAGCCCTCGCACACCCCTCCAGGGCAAGCCCCAACAGCAGACTACTCTGCTCTCCCCGGGCTTCTGGACTGACCCGGGCACTGTGTCCAGTCTGTTTTTCTCTTGCGTGACCTCTGACCTCTGACCCTGCCAGCCACGCCCTTCTTCTCCAAACTGTTTAGTCCCTGGCTGCTCCTTTTCCGGCTCCCCTCCAGCGTCACAGGCCAGCTGCTCCAGTGCCGGCAGCCCCCTCCTCTGTCGCACACTTCTGCCCAGTTGTTCCAGAGGAAGCCGGCGGTCCTCCGGCCTGGGCAGCAGGCGGTGCAGCCGCCGGCCACCTGCGGGCCCTCTGCAAATTCCTTCTCTCTCTGAACCTGCTTCCCCATCTATAAAATAAGATAATAGCCGCAATTACCCTTTGGGATTGTTGTGTGATCAGTGGGAAGAGGCGTGTAAACTCACAGGACTCCGAGCCCAGCAAGTGCTTAATAAATACTCGGACTCACCTTCGTCATCCCTTCCTCCGGGAGGCCTGCTCCGGAGTGGCAGGCTGGCTGGGGTGCTGGTTCTCTGCCCCCTGGCATCCTGAGCTGCCCCCCAAGCTTCCCCGCAATGTCACAGCTGGTTCTGCGAGGGCCCCAGCCTTCTGGGGCACAGGTGCAGAATACAGGGGAAGGAGCGGAGGAAGGAGGGGGGACTAGCCCCCCCAACCCCCGTGGGCAGGGACCCGCCCACCAGTCGCAAGACCAGCAGGTGGCGCCCGCGCCCGCGGGGCTCGGCCCCTGGCCACCTCCCTGCCCCGGCAGAAGTCCCCGCGGGGCCGGCTGGGCCGGCGGGGCGGGTCCTCAGGCCGCCTGGCAGGGACAGACGTTTCCGTAGGAGTGCCCAGCCTAACTTGGCGGGAAGGGAGTGCGGGCTGGGGGAAGGGGCCTGGGTGAGGGGCTCTTGGGCACAGATCCTGTGGCGGCCGTGAAAGGGGAGGCCATTCAATCAGTGAGTCAGAAGCTGAGATGGGGGGTGGGGAACACTGTGGTGAAATCAATCAGTGAGAGGACGGGGAGGCCCGGTTTCCATGGCAACGGTAGTGTTTGTGGCAAGCCCGGGACTCCTGGGTCCCCAGGCCTGTGAGCAGTGATTCACCACAGGAAGGGGAAAGTTTCGGAAGGACTGGGTGCTGCGGCGGCCCGGATGCCCTGTGGTTCCTTCTCAGGGCTCAGCACGCGCTCCCCCGAGAGAGTGGAGGCCTAGGCCAGGGCTCTGCTAGACACCCAGTGGGGAGCTGAGCCCCCGACAAGGGGCGGGCCCCCTGCTCCTCACTGCAGTTGCACAAGGTCCTCTGGGATTACTGTTACTCCAGTTTATAGAAAAGGAAACAGTCACCCTGGCCAGGGAAACATGGCAGGACATGAGTACCGGAGCCAGGATTGGAACCCAGATTAGTCTGACTCCAATCGTGCTTGTGAAGACCCAGAAAGCAGAAAAAGAAGAACAAGGGCGAGGAAGTTAGGGTGTGGCTAAGACCCAGGATGAGATGGGAAGGGGCCCTCCATCTCGCTCGGCCCCCCTGCCTGCCCTGCCCCGTGTGAGCCCCGCACAGACAGGGAGGGAGGCTGGCATGGTGCTTGGCCTGATGTGGGCCAGAGACTGGGCTTCAGCCTCCCTCCCTCTCCTCCAAGCCCAAGAAAGCAGTCCCCAAGTCTGGTCCAGCCAGCATCCCCCATCACATTCCCTGTCCCCTGGTCCTGGGGGCAAGAGAGAGAGAGTGTGTATGTGGGGGGGGAGGGCATCATATCTGCCCTGGGAGTTCCCGTCTCTCTGCTGCTGGCAGGACTGTTTCATTCTCAATAAGCCATGGGGCCCCCACAATTTCAGTATGAAAGGGGTATCCCCTCCAACCCCCCAGGCCCTTGGTGATGGCATGCAAGAGGGAAGCCCAGCCCTTCCCCATCTCTTCCCCTGCAGCGGAAGGGACAGAGGCGGGAAGGGCCTTGGGACTCTTCCAATCCAGTCCTCCTCTCGTCTTGCACATAGAAAACCGAAGCCCGTAGAAGGAGAGCAAGTTTTCCAAGGTCACAGAGTGAATTAGTGGAAGAGAAAACTAGACCCTCTAACTCCTGATTCTACATTCTCCGATCCCAGGAAGAATATTCTTGAATTTGGCCCTGGGTTCTCAGGACGGAGTCAGGTGGATGAATGAACAGAGGGAGAGAGATTAGCAGGGATAACTGAGTGTGGTACAGCACGTGGGGAGAATGTGCCCGGCTCGTGCCCCGCCTAGCTACCATGTGACCTCAGGAACGGTGGAGGGGAGATCATCAGAAAGACCGCGTTCGTCAGGGGTGTCAACGTCTGGGGTCAATGTGGAGTGTGTGATCTCGGGCAAATCACTTCCCGTCTCTGAGCCCCAGGGCTAACCTACCGCTGGGGTTGCAGGGAGGATGGACTAAAGGGCAGTCAGGTCCTTATGAATTACAGGGTGCCATGAATGTTCTCGGCTGTCAGGGAAGGCCAGGCGTGTCCTGTGGAACGGGGAGATAGAGCTGCCCTGCAGTGCAGAGGGAGGGACAGGCCAGGTGCTGACCCTTGACCCTCGGGAGAGCAAGGAAGGAGTACGAATGTTTGCTGTGTTCAGTAGGAGCACCCATTCCCCCCCCCCCGGGGCTGGGGGGGCAGCAGGTTGCTGCAGACCCCGGGGGTGCCCAGAGGCTGTGGGAAGCTGAGGGCTAATTAGCTCTCCCTCCCTAATTGGACTTAATTGCCTCCTTGCGATCAGCAATTAGGAGGCTGCATCACTCCGCACAGGGAGGGTGACACCCCGGTGGGGAGTGGTCAGGACTCCCCTTCGGGAAGGGAGGGAGGCAGGCGGCCCCCTAGGGAAGTTGCCCCATGCCTGGCCCCTTAAGCTCCTGTGAGCCTAGGGCTAGGAGCCTCGAGGCCTCTCATCTGGACTGTGGCTTCTCAGGCCTCAGTTTCCCCACTCTCAGGGGCTGATTTTTCGGCCCAGAGGAGATGTGGGACCTGGGCCCAGACCTCCCCTGGGTCCTCTGCAACTTTGGGGTGGACAGCCAGGGGGTTGGGGTTGGAAGTATGGGCTTGGAAGCCAGCTCCACCACTCACTGGCTATGTGACCTTGGACCCATTGTGCTTTGTTTTCTTTTCTTTTTTTTTTTTTAAAGATTTTATTTATTTATTCGACAGAGATAGAGACAGCCAGCGAGAGAGGGAACACAAGCAGGGGGAATGGGAGAGGAAGAAGCAGGCTCATAGTGGAGGAGCCTGATGTGGGGCTCGATCCCATAATGCCGGGATCACGCCCTGAGCCGAAGGCAGACGCTTAACCGCTGTGCCACCCAGGCACCCCTTGTGCTTTGTTTTCTTACCTTGAGCATGGAGTTGATGTGGCACCGGGCTGGCTCGTAGAGTATGCAGCTCGGGATCTCGGGGTCATGAGTTCAAGCCCCACTGTGGGTGTAGAGAGTACTTAAAAATAAAATCTTTTTTTAAAAATTTTTAAAAAAGATTTTATTTATTTGAGAGAACACAAGTTGGGGGGAGGGCGGGGGGAGCGGCAGAGCGAGAGGGAGAAGCAGACTCCCCACTGAGCACGGAGCCCGATGCCGGGCTCTATCTCAGGACCCTGGGATCATGACCTGAGCCGAAGGCAGACGCTTCACTGAGCCACCCAGGCGCCCCCAAAATAGAATTTTTAAAAAATAGAATAAAATCAAATAAAATGGGGCTGATAATAACCATCACTCCCTCAAAGGGTAACGCTGAGGAGCAGGTGGGTAGCTGAGTAGCAGGTGCTACTCAGAACAGGGCCTGGGGCCGCGAGCCCTCGGTGTTAGCCGTTATTAGCACATCCCCATTCCGGACCTCAGCTTCTTCATCTGTAAAATGACAGACGGCCGTGGTACTTACTGAAAAATGCCTGGGTCCCACCCTGGACCAAGCACGGAGTCAAAAATCTGGGACCTCGGGCATTGGCAGTTTTGAAAGCCCCCTCTCCCGAGTGACTGTGACTCCCAGTAAGGCTGGAGACCACTGGATGGAAGGTTACCCCCCCTCCCAGCCTTGACCCCTGAATACTCTCAGATAAAGCACTCCACCCCCAGCCCCCCTGCCCAGCAGCAACGCAGGACCCAGATGGCTGCGTGGCCCTGGGTCAGCACCTGTGCGCTGCCAGAAGCAGGTCCCTCCCACTCACTTGGACTGAGTCTTCCTCTATAAAGTGAGAATAATGACCCCGCTGTGTTCGCCTCCCAGGGCTGCCTGGAGATAGTGTTTCACTGGAGATAGAGCCTGCTATAAATGTGGGCGATTATATTGTTCCTTCTGCAATAAACGTATTGAGGGCCTAGCGTGTACCCCATCTCCTTTATACACGTGACTACTGAATTATTAGCTCCTGGAGAGATCGGGCTGAGCCATCAGACGAGTCGGGTGCTTGGGCCAACCTCTTTCGTTAGCTCCTGCTTGGAGTTAAATCAGCCAATGAATGGAGAGAACCTGGAGCAGGCCCTGACACTGAGAGGGAGAGCGCTCTACGCTCTACGAACAGGAACCCCTGGGCTGGGTGTGGAGAGCAGCCTGGCCAGCTGGGCAGAGTGCGGGCACGACTCCTTGGGAGGAAGGCATGCGGGGTGTGTGGTGAAGACTGGGTGCGTGGAAAAAGCAGAGAGGCTGAGCACCTGGGGAGTACCGGTTCATGAGACGCCCCCCGTTCCATGCTCAGGCGCTGTGCCAGGACCCACCCAGCCTCCCCTCTCGGGGTTGCCCTAATGCGGGCGAGACAGAGGCACCCACAGAGAGCGTCCCTGTGTGTGATCAGAGAAGCTGGGGGCTTAGCGGGATGCCTAGCCAGCCTCGGTGGCACTTTCTGCTGAGCCTGGGGGTTGAGGAGGAGTTGGTCAGAGGGCAAAGCACTGCCAAGTTCAGGCAGATTAGTCTAGAAGTAACAGAGAGGTTGGGATTGCTGGGATCTACAGGGCAGGATGGGATGCCCGGGGCCCTGAGGGGCTTTACAACCCAGGACATGGAGTTTGGACTTTATCCCCAGTACCGTGGGGCACACTGTGGTTCGAAGTCTTGTGGAAACATGTTGAGGTTTACAGTTTGGAAAGATGGCTGTGATTTGGGGGAGGAGAAAGGGGTCACAGAGGTAAGGGTGCAGGCAGGGATGGAGAGAGATTCTAGAGGTGGGGTCCACAGTCTGTGGGTGCTCCCTGGCCAAGGGAAACATGAAGACCTCTGTCTGATACCAGCAGTGGGGGATGGCGGGTATGGAAACCCCGGCCTCGACCCTGGAGTGGGGATGCTTGGAGGCAAGGGCCCAGGGCCTGCCTCTCCGTTTCCCTGGCCTTACCAGGACAGACTGGGCATTCCTGGCCAGGAGATACCCTGTCGGGGCAGGCCTGCCCGGATCTTCCCCAGCCCGCAGGGCGGAGCAGTGCACTCCCTCCTCCCAGCCTCTGGCCTGAGTTGTGGCCCCAGCGAATGGGTTCCAAAGGCGAGGCCAGAAGACAAGCTCTCTGGGTCTGGGGCACCCGGGCCATAGGGCAGTTTGGCTGTGGGACTGCAGACGGATCCCCGCCTTCCACTTGAATTGTACCCCACCCCAGGGCTTCTCGGTGGACGGTCACTGCGCCCGGCCTGGCCCGGCCGCTCCGTTCCCAGGCCCCTCCCGGAGCCTCTCTGCTTCCTCGGCCTGCTCTTTGCCCTCCCTCATTAAACTTGGTTTCTGGGAGAATATGATTTGAATTAACTCCTGGGAGAAAAATCACAGAAACCAGGAAAGGGGGGCCATGGGGAGGGGGCAGTGAGTCATATTTCCATGTGTATTTTTCAAACTTTCCAATGGGACTTTGGGAAACAACACCCTTCTGGTTGCCAGCTTGGACCTGGCCATCCAGGGGTTCCTAGTTCTATGTCGTAGATCTCCCCTCAGTGGCTGCTGTACCCGGCAGCCAGCCCTCCGGGTCTGCTTCATTTCCTGGGACCCCTGCCCCCTCTCCCGCTGGCCCATGCGGTCACTGTTGGAGGGGCTCAGAGAAGTCCCTTCTGGGGGGAACTCCGGTCTGTCCTCTGCTGTCATTGCATGGTGAAAGCCCTCCATGTACCCCATTTCAGGGTGGACCCATGGGGTCTGCAGCCACGCTGGCCAACCCGCCGAGCCTTGAGAACAAACATCCGCACCAGGGAGCCTGGGCTCCAGGAACCACCTCTCTGCCTCAGCAGCTTCCTCTTTGTGCCCTTCCCTGCTGCTTCTGCACCCCACTTTCCAGAGGGCCTGTGGCTGGGGTAAGAACCCACCAACTCCCAGGGAGAAGGCTGCGGAACAGAGACCTCACCCCAAGGAGGTGGGTAAGAAAGAGAATCTACTAGTAGCGTGTCTGTCCTGTGCCCTGGAAGGGATGTCAGAATTCCCCTTCTGCACACGGACTCCCAAGCTCAGCCACAGCCAGTGCCTGGTGCAGGTCCTGAGCCCACCCAGCCTCCCTGATAGCACCCATCTGCTTCCTGGGGGTCCTGGACTAGCTGTCCCTCTCCCCTCTCCCCTCCAGGCTTCTGACTCATCCTTCCTGGCACGGCTGCATACCCTGCCCCCACTGCGCCCATGCCAGCAACAGCCCACATCACATGGGCCACATCTGGCTCCCTTTGAGCATATCCTCCCCTCCTTTGTCCCTCCCCTTTCTCTGCCCAGGGGCCTGAGCGGGAAGTACCCCTGAGAACCCCTCTTTTCTGTCCTGCCCCCTCCCGGTCTCTGACAGATGCACTCCTTCCCCTTCTTTCCACCTCCTCATCCTCTCCGAGTGTCCAGCCCTGGACATCTGGACTCCCTCTGTCTTTCAGTATCCCCACCCTCACCGAATCCTGACTCCTTAGACCATCCCCCTTTCTAGCCCCCACTGAATAGCAGATTGGGAAGGGGGCCTTTTGCAAGGTTTGAGCCCCAAGAGTTGTCCCAGGGTGGGGGAAGGTCTGGCAGCCCGGGAATTAAATTCCCCCTAGCCCAGCCCTCCGGCCTATTGCCAGCTTGGGGTGGGGGACTGATAAAGGTGACCCTAAGGTATGCATGCATGGAGGGGTTTGACTGAGCCTGGGGGGGGGGTTGGGGAGGGCTGAGGGGAGCAGTTTGGCTCACTCTCTCCAAGCTGTCTTTTGTGAGGGATAGGGAGGAGCCTGAAAGGCCCTCCAGCTACTGGCCTCCCTCCTCCTTCCTCCTTGCTTAGCAACCGCTGTTGCTGGGTAAATATTTGCCCCACCAGGATCTGGGGCCAGAGCGCTGTGTCAGCCCACACAGCTGCCCCTCTCCTCAATTCCTGGGCCTCTCCTCTGTCCAGCTCCCCTCTCCAAAGCCCTCTGGCCTGGACTCAAGATGTGACCCCTCACTGCCTTGTCTCAAAGCTCGGTTCCTCCTCCCTCGCGGTAGACCTCCTCCCCAGCCCCCTCCCTTTACCCACTCTGATCTCTCCCTACTTCCACCTGCCCTCTGTGCTCACCTCCACGGTCCGGTCCGTCTTCCACCCCTGATACCTGGGTGAGACCCCACCCCTGAGCTAGACAGGTCCCCACCACATCTTTCTGGGAGCCCAGCCTGGCTTTGCCTTCTGCTACACCTTGGTGCTGAGTCCCAGGACCTCACCTCTCTGCTTCTAGAGGAAATATGGCCCCGCCCCTAAGCCTCAGCTCAGCTCCCTGAAGCTCCAAGGGGAGAGGGAAGAAGCCATGTGGGATGTTTTGATGAATACCCGTCCATCCTCCGTCCACCATCCCCAGGAAGCTCCTTTGCAGGAAGCCAGTTCCATTTTCACCACCTCTGGGGGTAGGGTTGAGGGAACCACGGCCAAGAGGAAACAGATGCCCCCTCAGCCCCTCCCTGGGCATCCTGAGCTGCTCCGGCCTCAGCCTGTGCGTCCTGGTCCCCGAAGCCAGGTCTCTGCTGCCCTACCTCTCCTCCAGTGGTTTCCCCATTCCCTGTCCCTGTGAGGAAGAACCCTGCCGGTGTCCAGGGTCAAAATGAGGCGGGCTCTCCACGTGCCCTGGGAGCTCTGCTTCCTGGGCATGGAGGCCAGTGCACTGCTCTGGAGCAGGCCCGTGGGCTGGCTTAGGGAGAGTACCACAGGGGAATCGGGGCAGTTGGACCCAGGCAGGTCTAGAAAAGAGGGGTTGGCCTGCATGATGCCCTAAGACTCCTCCCGGCTCTGAAGTTCTGGCTTCTAGGGAATGAATGATGAAGCGCTGGCCCAGGACCGGCCCTTCGCAATCCCTAGGGGCCGTCCTGGAGCCCCGGAGCCCCGGATCTCCTGCCCAGCCCCCTGCCCCCCTGCAGCCCCAGTCATCAGGAGCTCTCCTGCGGATTAACCACCAGCCTCCCTGGCGGAGTTCAGTGCCCGCCCCCCCCCCCCCAGCCTTCCGAGGGCACCCGAGGGGCTGGGGGCGCTGGGACTAGCAGGATTCACCCTGAAGCTAAAAAGGCGGAGCGTCCAAGACGCTGAGGGGAGCCTGTCCAGGTGGCCAGAGGGCCGGAAACACTTCGTAAAAGAGAGATTTTCATACTTTTAACAATAGGGCCTCCGCACAGCAACCGGGTGAGCACGGAGGGAGACCGAGTGTCCCGGCCGGCCGGGGTGCAGCGCCGCAAGTCCCGGCCCCAGTCCGTGCCCCGCGAAGCCCACGCCGGGCCCCCAGGTCCAGGCCCCACGCACGACCGGTCGGCTCGGGTGGAGGGGCGGCTGGCAGGGAACCCTCTTCTGCCTCACTTCGCGGAAGCGTGAGCGGCCTGGGGCTCGGGGACAGTCTCCAGCCCGGGGCCTGGAGTTGTGGCGCTTGTTTGTTTCCCTGGCAACAGGGAGAGGAAACCCCCGCTCGCGAGGCCGGGGAGGCCCCGGCAACCGCGCGCGCGCAGACGTGCACACACGCGCTCGCGCGCGCACACACACAGACACACACACACACACACACACACACACACACAGCCTCACGCGCCGCCGCCCACGCGCAGCGCCTGCGTCAGCACCCGCCGTCCGGCCGCCGCCTCGGGGCCGGGGCGGGGACCCGCGGGCGCGGCGGGAGGGTGCCGGGGACACTCGCCGCCCCTCCCCCGTCCCGGGCCCCGCCCCTTCCCACCTGCCTGCCCTCCCCCACCTCCAGCAGGTGCGTGGGGGGTGGGGGCGGGCGGGGCCCGAGCTGGGGGCTGGGCGGAGGGAAGAAAAGGGCAGTGCGGGATTTCTGGCTGCCTGGCCCTAGTCTGGGGTGCGCGTGGCAGTAAGGTGCACTGCGCTGGGTGTTGTGTATTTTGACGTTTCTGGGAGCCTGAGGCTCGCAGGTGGGACGACTACCTGGGCCCAGTCTGGGTTGGGAGTCTCGGGGAGTGGTTTGGAATGTTGCGAAGGAGCTCTGGGTCCGACTCTAGATCTTGCTGTTGGATTGGTCTTCTTGGGGTCTGGGCTGAAGAGAAGTGGGGCGTAGTTAAGGTGGAGGCAGAGACCTGGGGTTTGGGGCCTGCTCCTGTCCCTCGTCAGCTGTGTAGCCTTGAGCAAGGCAGTTACCCGCCCAAACCTCAGTCTCCTCGTGTGTATTGTGGGGGATCAGGGTGCTTGCTACGGGCACCTCAGGGACGCTTGAGAGGGTCAAGATAGTGATCTTGGTTGTGAAAGGTCTTGCCTGGGTGTGAGAGTGAGGGGTTGGCTCTCTACCCATTGTCCGCCACCCCTTTGGCCCGGCTGCAGCAGTGAGGGAAGATGGCTGGGCTCTGGCTCAGAGCCTCATCAGGCTGACCTGAAGAGGAAGCGGGACCTCCTCCACGCAGGCCCGAGCCCAGAGCCGAGTGCGTGGCAGCCACTTAAAGAACAGGCGGGTCCTTCCTTCCTCAAGGTCACGCTGATCACCTGTGCATGACTGACTCCGCAGTTCAACACTTGCTGAGAACTAGGCCCTGTGAGCAAAGGATGAATGACAGGGACCTGCCCTCTAGAACTCACTATAAAGGGATTCCCAGACCATGGCCTTGAGTCCCCAAATCATTCCCCCACCCTACACCACTCCCTAGACCCTCCTCCAAAGAGTCAGCCTTTCCCACCCCCATGGGGGGAGCACAGGACCCATTTGAATCCTCCTCTCCCCGTCTGAGATGATAGCCTAATGGCAACATCTTAGCTTTCAGAGTGAAGCCAACCTGTGTTAAAATTCCAGTTCTATGGGGCACCTGGGTGGCACAGCGGTTAAGCGTCTGCCTTCGGCTCAGGGCGTGATCCTGGCGTTGTGGGATCGAGCCCCACATCAGGCTCTTCCGCTATGGGCCTGCTTCTTCCTCTCCCACTCCCCCTGCTTGTGTTCCCTCTCTCGCTGGCTGTCTCTATCTCTGTCGAATAAATAAATAAAATCTTTAAAAAAATAAAAATAAAAAAAATAAAATTCCAGTTCTGCTACTAACCACATGACCTTAGTCAAGTAGTTCTCAACTGGAGGAGCTTTTGCCTCACAGGGAACATTTGGCTTTTTTTTTTTTTAAGATTTTATTTATTTATTTGACGGAGAGATAGAGACAGCCAGCAAGAGAGGGAACACAAGCAGGGGGAGTGGGAGAGGAAGAAGCAGGCTCCCAGTGGAGAAGCCTGATGCCGGGCTCGATCCCAGGACTCCGGGATCACACCCTGAGCCTGAGGCAGTCGCTTAACGACTGAACCACCCAGGCGCCCCAGATTTGGCCTTTCTGATTGGCCTAGCTGGTCGTGGGGGCACCTCTGGCATTTAGTGGATGGAGGCCAGGGTCGCTGGGGAACATCCCACAGTGCACAGAGCCTCCCCCAAACAAAGAAATCTCTGGCCCCAAATGCCCAAAGTGCCAAAGTTCGGAGACCCTGCCTTAAATGAGGAATTTAACTTTCCAGGGCTTCGGTTTCTTCCGCTGTCAAATAGGGTTACTAATAGTCGCTCGCTTGCAGAGCTGCTGCGGAGACTCCACAAGGTAGCGAGCGCCTCGTAACAGCGTAACAGCCCCGTGCTCCACACATCCCCGCTCCCGCTCACTGTTAGTGTGCTTCTGGAATCCCTGCTGGTTTCCAGCTTCTGCTGAGCCCGCTCCCCCTAGCTTCCCTGCCGGTGAGGCCAGGGCCTCTGCCTCTATCCCTCGCAGTGCCTCCCTGCTGCCCTTGACCCCAGCCTGGTCCCCTCATGGCCCATCCCCGCAGCAGGCCCCTGCCTCTGTGCCCCACTTGTCCCACACTCCGAGCTCTGCGTCTGGGGGCCCTGCTCCCGCCGCCCACCAGGCTACACACTCCCCTCAGTCTTCCCCACTTCAGCGCCTTTGCACAGACTTCCTCTCAGGCACTGGGCCACCCCAGTTCCTCCCATGGCCTCCACCAAAGTGGCCTACGAGAGTGAGGCATGTCCTGGATTTGGACCAGGCTGCTTGGTCCAAGTTCTGAGCTCAGCCTATTACTATTATCTAGTTTCGGGAAAGTGAGTCTCACCTGTGAAACAGGGACATCATCTCCAACCATGAGGTGGTTCTGTGGACCAAGTTGGGAATGTGTGTGAAAATGTGCAGCTATGAACTTGAGTGGAAAAGTGTAAGTTATTCACTGTCGAGCGTCGTCTCGCTGTATATATTGTTTTAAATATTTATTTATTTAAGTAATCGCTACACCCAGTGTGGGGCTCGAACTCATGAGCCTGCTCTAGCTACGGTCTACCGACCGTGGGGTCAGCTGGGCGCCCCCAAGTGCATTTCACTTGATCATTGCAGCGTCCTTAGTTTATAGACCACGAAAGGGAGGCCAGAGTCACTCCCCTGAAAATTAGGGCCATGTGCACTTGCTCAGGTGAGAAGCACTGAGCGCCTCCTGTGAGCCAGGTGTTAGGGACACAGATGACCAAGACTTGGTCCCTCCTGTCTCTCACGGCACTTTTGGAAGGAAGGGTCATAGAGGGAGGGAGGCACGGGATGCCTTGCACCCTCCTCCAAGGTCATTGGTCCTCAAGACAAATGCCACTTCCACTGCCCAAACCGCCCCTTGGACTCAACCCCTATATTCTGATAATACTCATTAATGCCCCACTCTCGGGCCTCCGGATTCCCTCTGGAATTCATTATCCCGTCCAGAGTCCTATGCTGCTCTTGAACCACTGGGCTTGGCTGTGCCTCTCCCTTGATCTCCCCACCAGTGGGCAGCTCCCTTGAGGGCCGGCACAGTAGCCTTGCCTCTTCTAGGCATCCTGCCCACGGTACAGATGAGGAATGCAGGCCCCGGGAACTCAGCAGCCGATCTGTCCATCTGTCCATCTGTCGATCTGTCGTTGCACTGAAGTGAGAGGCAGGACTGGAGCCTGCCCCCCAGCTGGCTACAAGGCCAGCCCCACCCCCAGCAGGTTCCCTCCTCTGGACCTGGCCTTCTCTGTTTTCACCTGCTGCTGCTAGGACCGGGGATCTGTGGCCTAGCGGGGGAAGAGCAGACTGATGGCACCGGGAGTCCACAGTTAGGACTGAATATTCAGGATCAAGGCCCACTGTGAAGTTTGGACTTAAGATTGAGGCCTTCAGTGGTGGTGGTAAGGGAGGGGGGACCCTTTGGAAAGAGCCTAGAGTAAAATTTGGGGTAAGATTCCCCCTCCTTTCTCCTGCCTCTTTTCCACAAAGATGGGGAGGTCTGGGATAGGAAGGGTTAAGGGTGGTTTTGCTTCCCTGCCAGGAAGGGAAGCTAGGCTTGTCTGGGACCGGGTGGGGCAGGGTGGGGGGCTCGGTGCCAGGGGGGCTGAGGCAGTAGGAACAGCATGAGCCCTGTCCCTCACGTTTAGCTGGCTAACCCACCCCGCCTCTGCTCCTAGTTTGGGGAACAGAAGAGGGAGAAGCAGAACAGGACTCTGTTTTGTCTGGGAAGCTGAGAGCGGGTGCCACGCCCTGGGGGAGAGGGCTGCATGAGGGGAAGCCGTATCCAGAGTCCCTCACTTGGACACACCCCCAATGCCCACCACAATGCCCCGTCACCCTCATAGAGACGGGAACCCAAGCATCCCCTCCACAGTTCCCCTCCATAAATACTCAGAGTCCCTGTCTTAACCCCACTCCAGCCCCCCTGTACTCTGAGGCCTGGCTCCAGAACCCAGGAAAGAGGGCCTGTCCAGCTCTGCTTCCCTTTCATATTACACAAACCCTGACATCCTGGAGCTGTAGGCGTTAGCAACATAATTGAATTTTCTGGGTTCTTCACCGGAGAAGCCTTGGGAAGCACAGGGACAGGGCATGAACGCATGTGGGTTCTGGAGTCTTGGCCCTGCCACCTCTTAGAGAGGATGAGGTGGCCGGTGGGGCCCGGGCCAGATTATGGGAGGGGAGTAGAAGGCTGATCAGAGGAGTCCTTGGTGAGGCCTGAGGATGGACGCACCAGAGTCTGGGGTGGGGACGCCTGGGGACCTGGGTGATCCAGTGACAAAGAAGACCTGGCCAGGCAGGTATGTGGGGAGAAGTGTAGCCGGGAGGGCTGCGGGTGTTTGCTGTCCCAGCCCCGCTGTACCGCCTTTCTGGTTGAAATCAGGACAGAGACCCACCACTGGCTGTCCAGCCCCTGCCGTGCTCCCCCTTTCAGGCCCCTCTGGGAACCACAAGAATCTGGGACCTGGTGTCCTGGCAACGTGATGAATGCACGCACAGCTCTGGTATCTGTTTTAAATTATCCATTAAAATAAGTACAGTCCTGGAAAAAAAATAAGTACAGTCTTGGAGTTGGTGGGGTGGGATAGAAGGAGTAGAAGGAGACTGAAGGGGGGGAGGAACCTAGGCAGCCTCTTTTTCTAGTTGCTTGGGTCTGAAGGAAGGGGGCAGGGGATGGGCACAAGTGCCTGGGTCCTACTCTTGGCTTTCTGTGAGGGCCTGTAGCTTAGTGCTGGGGTCTAAGACCCCATGCTTGGTTTTGAAGGGCGAATTTGGGGCAGAAGACAGGAAAGGAGGGGCCCTAAACTTCTGGTCCCTGCCCCAAAGTTGAGGGTTAAAGGAACTCAGGATCCAGGACTTCCCTGCAGCCGGGCTCCCCAGGGAACCCAGGCATTCCTTCCCCACCCCACCCTGGCACTGAGATGCTGCTTTGAATGGGCTGCCCACATGTGCAGGGGGGTAGGGGTGACTCACTATTACTATGGGGAGGAAAGGGGGAGCCAGCGCTGGAAGAAGAGTGAGTCACCCTGATGGGCATCAGTCTCAGCCCTCCCCCACCATTCCTGGATCTGCCTGCCTGGCGCCCTCCCGGGCCTTACACCCGCTTTCCCTCTTCCTCCTGCCCTTTGCCCACCCACTCTCACCCTTTGGCTCGGCCCTCTATCCAGGAGGGCCTGAGCCAGTGGGGGCAAGCTTGCGACTGGGAGCCCTCGAGCAGCCAGAATCCAGACGCTAGAAGCCCCAGGCCGAGCGGGTGCGCGGGACAGGGTGGAGCCCCACTCCGCCGCCGCCGCCCCGCGGTCCTCGCCCCTCCTCGCCGCCCCCTCACCTCCCGCTGCGGGTGTGCCGCGGCCCCTTTAAGAGCGGCGGCCCCTCCTCCCACTCCCTAGACCTATTAGAGCCTCTGCCCGGCGTCGGTGACTCAGAGTGTCCGCGGGAGCGCCGCAGCCACAGCAGCGCCCCCAGATCCCGAGGTCCGACAGCGCCCGGCCCAGACCCCACGCCTGCCAGGAGCCCGCCGAGAGCCAGCCGGCCCGCGCGCTCCGACCCCGAGCAGTCTCTGTCCTTCGGCCCGAGCCCCGCGTCCTTCCCGGGACCTCTGCCCTGCGGGCAGCGTTGCCACCCTGCCGGCCATGGAGACCCCGTCCCAGCGGCGCGCCACCCGCAGCGGGGCGCAGGCCAGCTCCACCCCGCTGTCGCCCACCCGCATCACCCGGCTGCAGGAGAAGGAGGACCTGCAGGAGCTCAATGACCGCCTGGCGGTCTACATCGACCGAGTGCGCTCGCTGGAGACGGAGAACGCGGGGCTGCGCCTTCGCATCACCGAGTCCGAGGAGGTGGTTAGCCGCGAGGTGTCCGGGATCAAGGCCGCCTACGAGGCCGAGCTCGGGGATGCCCGCAAGACCCTCGACTCGGTGGCCAAGGAGCGCGCCCGGCTGCAGCTGGAGCTGAGCAAAGTGCGCGAGGAGTTCAAGGAGCTCAAAGCGCGGTGAGTGCGCCCAGGTGGCGGCACGGGGCGGGAGCGGAGAGGGTGGGCGGGCCGTCGCCCCAGTTCGACTCCAGCGGGCCGGCGGATAACTTGGCCTTATAGTCCCCTCCCTCCCTGGAACCGCCCCAGCGGGTGACTGGCAGTGCCAAGGGAAATTGTCAAGACAGGACAGAGAAGGGGGGGGGTCTCTGGCAGGGGGTGGTGTGTATAGGGAATGGTGGGGGACCAGGGCCAGCTCAGGGCTGATGGCAGGCCCACACTCAGGGTGGGTGGGGGTTGCCGGCCCTTTGGAGCCAGGGGCAGGGGCTTGCGCAAAGAACAGCAGGCGCGGGCAGGTCTAAGACATCTGGGCACTCAGGACACACTAGAGTGGGTGAAAGGGTCCTGTTAGAACTTTCTTGACTGGCTTGGCACTGTGCCAACTGTGCCCAGCCTGTCTCTGGACACATGATGCCCGTAAAGACAGGGCATCCATGCTGGCAGATGTCCAGTGGTGCTGGAGAGAGGTTAGCCAGGCAGGGACATGGAGGTGACCCCCTGGGCACAACTCTTTCCGGGGTTCGAAGAGTTGGGAAGCTCTCCCCCACTCCCTGCAGGTCTGGGACCTTCCCTGGGCTCTGACAGGCCCTCCCAAGAGCTCCAGGAGCACGGCTCCCCCGCAGCTCCCACAGCCCTTGGCCTGCTTGGCCCAGGAATGTAGGAGAGGGAGGGAGACAGAGGGCAGAGGCTGAGGCTCCGGCTCCCGGCTCAGGAAGTGTGTTATGCCCAAGTCTGGTGCACCCCCCTTGGCCCTCTGCCTGGTGTCTCTGATGTTGGGGGCTCTCCTCCTCCCTGCCTTTCTACCTGGGGTGAGCCACTTTCATTTCCCGGCCGTCTTTGCTGCGCCCCATCCACTCAGCCACTGACGGGTTTTGATCTTTGCCTTATGAAACTGCTGGAATACAGTGACATTTTTGAAATCCAGCCGTTGGGCGCTTCAAGCCACTCCTACCTCACCCATCCCTGCCCCACCCTACCCCACCCTTCTTGACTCCACCCTCTTTTCTAAAAAGGCCTTTGGAGCCTGGAAGTTTAGGCCCACTTTTCCTAGCCCGTAAGAATTTGTTTTCCTCTTCTCTGTTCCCCTTTTCTCTGTGAACACCCAATCCAAGGAGCACTGAAGGTGCTTGAGATCCCTGGCGTGGGGGTCCCACAACTTGATTTACCCTTTCCCTGCCTTTCAATCCTCTTCTCCAAACTCCTGCTCTGCGCAGAGGCTCTCTGTATGCAGTGCTTTCTGCCCCTCTGGGCCCCTGGCCCAGTGGGCGTGGTGGGTCCATCTCTCCCTGAAGTGTAGGTGGACACAGACAGGTTGACTTTTTGGGGGGACTGTTGACAGCGATCACTCCTGTCTTTTTGCAGTAGTGATATGAACAACTGAGCTAGCGGGACAGACGGGAGGCAAGGGGGGGGGTGGCCAGAGAATTAGTGCGCTAAATTAGTCCGCCACTGTCGGTGCCTGTGAAGGGCATTCTCAGCAGGTCTTGCTGTGGGGAGGACATTGATCGGGAAACAGCATGAGTCGAGGCTGCCATCCCTTGCTACCCCAGCCACGCCAGGCCGTCTCCTGTGGCTCCCTGTGCAGCTGTCCAGGCCCGGGCCGCCAGGCGGGTGTGCGCACGTGGGGCAGGGGCGGGGGCGGTGTGTGCACTGGTTATATTTAGCCTTTCTTCTCCCCCTCTGATCCTGGCTGGGGAGGCTGGGCTTCCGGGAGAGGGGGGTGGGTTTGCACACCTGGGTCTCAGGCTGTTGGGAGGCAGGTGGAGACAAAGGGGGCTCCAACTGGGGTGCTGTCCCTTCTCTGTCCCCAGTGGGAGGAGCCAGGATTTGTTGCAGCTGTTTGTGTCTGCTGTGCCCAGGGCAAAGCCGAGAAGAGTAGAATGAAGAGTTTGGGAGAGGAAGAAAGGCAATGTCCTAACTCCTCCCACTAAAGCCTAGAGAGAAGGTGTTGTCTGGTTTAATGTTTAATTAGAGCTCAGAGTTCAGGGCCAGGCGTCTGGTTGGGATGCAGAGCTGTGTGTAAGATCCCGTGGCAATCCCTGGCCCAGCCTGGTACCTTGACCACACCCAAGGCTTTGGGGCACCCTTTCGTTGGGCTGGGTTATAGGCTCCAAGCAGAAACAAAACCCCCAGTACCCACACACACATTCTGTCTATTCTGGAGTCTGAAGTATTTGGACACCTAAGTGTGGCGAGAACAGGGAGCTGAAACACCAGGGAAGGCCTCCCTGGGGTCCAGGCTTAGGGCTGGGCCCCATCCCAGGCATGACAGCTGGATGGGTGATTCAGATGCCGCCCCCGTCCCTTCCACCCTGGTGGCTTTACAAGAGACAGCGGGACACAGGGTGGAGACAGCAGATGTCTTAAAGGGAGGGATGGGGGCCTGAATGCCTGCATCTTCTCCCCCTGCTCCCCACTGCATCCTGGGAGCCTTTCCTGCCTCCGTCCTTAGGCCCTCTGCTGGCAGTGTGCAGTCAGGCCCTGGTGGGTAGCGTGCAGCAGGTGCTTCCAGAGCCCAGGCCAGTTTCGGGGCTGCAGGGCGGGGCTGAGGTCCGCGCCTTCCCATGTGGAAGTGGTGGAGGAAGGCTGAGTCAGAAGTGGGGAGATCCTGGGCCCACAAAGCAGAAGCGGCTCTTCCCTCCGGACGAGGCTGGGTGCTTGACAACTTCCTGTATTGTCTGCCTTCCAGTGGGGCTGGGCAGGGAAGTGGAGGCCCAGGCTCATCCCAGCGCTCACTGGGGCAGGAACAGCAAAGGCCAGAGAGGTGCAGAGGCTTGTCCTGTGTCACACAGCAAGAGGGTGACGGGTCCTGACTTCTCTGGCATAGAGGACAGGTGGGAGGGTCCTGATGGGGGCGGGGTGGTGGTGGCTGAGGCTCCCTCCTGCCGGTCCGGAGAGCCCGCTCCGAGACCTCCGGGAGCAGTGGCCGGCAAGCTCTGCTGCCCTCCAGGGGTCTGCTCACACCCAGCCTTTGCTGTGCCCTGTACCGGGAAAGACCCGAGAGCCCACCAGGCATGGATCCTGAGACAGAGCTCCGGAAGGCTAGGGATTCCCGTCTTGGGACTTGTCCTCGGAGGTGTGCACCTGCATCCGAGGGAGGCTGTGCCCTTTGGCAGAGATATGAGGAAACAGGGATGGAGGCCTTTGAGGAACCCTGGGCCCCATCCTCCATGAGGGGCCCGTGGTGTTCTCTCTCACTGGCACCCCCAGCCCTGAAGTCTGCGTTCTGACGAAGGCAGCGGAGGTGTGGGTAAACTCACCGACTGAGCACCGCCCAAGGCCAGGAGAGAAAAAAGAGGCAGGAATTCCTACTTGTCTCCTGACTGCCTTTCTGTGATCAGTGCCCCTGGCCTCTGACCCGAGACTTACTCTTGCGTAGGATATGCCCATCATCCCCAGCCCTACAACCCCCCTCTCGCCGTCCGCCGAGGGATTCAGTAGTTCAGTGTCGGGGCTGAAGCCAGGGACAGCTGGGGGAACAACTGGTCGGTGATGCTTTCACCTCCCAGTTGTGCCTCTGCCCCCCTCCCCCAGCCTTACTCCTCTGGGCCCCTTACCAGGTCTGGCTCAGAGGCCTAGCACTAGGGCAGTGCATCCCATTCCTACCTCCTGGAGCCCCAGTGTACTGAAAGTGATTCCAGCCAAGCTTTAATATTCTTGGAAATGTCTGAAGAGCAGTTGCAGGGTCTCCTGTCCTTTAACGAAGTGGCCCACCAGCAAAATGACAGGGAGTATGAGGTAGGAGAAACAGCCCTGGGCCTTGATGTCCTTAGTCCTAGGCTTGGTCCTGCCACTACCTTGCTGTGTGACCTTGAGCCGATCACCTTCCCTCTCTGAATTTCCCCAGCTATGAAATAAAGGGGTTAGAGCAGAAGGTCTCCAGAGATTCCCTCAGTTTCCAAAGTAGCACAGTGACCCACAAAGTGAGAAAATAGGCCTGTGAAATACCAAGCTATAAAGGTTAAATCAAATGTACTTCATGTGAATATATTTAATAGCCAATGGTGTCCTCAAGAGAAACGTTTGCCACAAGCTGTGGCTTGAGAAGTGCAGGCACGCTTCTCTGTTTCTCGAAGAGAGTTTGTGAGAACAGTTGATGATGATGACATTACGCTCTTGGTTTATGCTTTGTTTTTATTGCTAGTAAGAAGGGACACTTCGTTGTCACCGTCTCCTTCCAGGACAGTGGGAAGGGCTGTGTTCTACAGGACAGGCTGAGTGCCACTGGCCCGGGTTGGGGTGGCAGGGACTCCCTGGGAGAGGCCGTGCCCTTACCTTAGAGCTGGCCAGGCTTAGACGTGGGTTTGCAGCCAGCGGGAGGTGCTGCTGACCTTGGGCTGCCTACCCACCCTTCCCTTCCTGGGCCCACTTGGCTCCCCCAACCTGAGGTCGGGCTGTGAGGAGGTCTTGGAAGGGGACAGACTTTGGGAAGGAGGGGGGCAGGGCGGGGTGCTCCCTGTCCCTTTGTGGGAGAGGAAGCCAGGATTAATTCTGGCTGGGATCCCAGGCCCGGCAGAGCAGCTGAGTCACGGTAGAGGGCGGAGTGGAGAGCGGACTGGAGACCCTGAGCTTGCTCGGTCGGAGAAGGAAAGGCTTGGGGTGGCTTTTTATTAAGAAGTACAGTGGGTGCTCTTGCCCAGTAGCAGTAAGAGGGAGAGGGCGGGACTGGCATGGGGGACAAGTGGAGGGGACAGAACACACGTGTCCCTTTAGGGCTGGATCGGAGGAGCTAGAGAGTCTCCTATCAAGGGGCCCGGTTTCTGGGCGGTGGAGGGGATGGGGCTTTCCAAGGCCTCCCTTCTCCCGAAGCTCTGGCTGGCACCTCCGGAGAGAGAGTTCCACCTCCCTAGGCTGGAGCTGGAATGCAGCGGGACCAGAACTCCTAGGTCCTCCCACTTCCTTAGCTGGTCCTGGGGTGTGGCTCCTACCCAGTCTTGCTTTCATGGGGTTAATAAGCATAAGCCACCAGAGGGAGGGTTAATACATCCTGAAGAAGGGACTTCTGAGTCAGCTTCTTGTGGGGATCCCCTAATTGCCCTCCCTTTGGCTGGTGGCCTCCCTCCCTCTCCCCCCAGGACATTCTACCTCTTCCTAGGCTACCCGCCCTCCCATGCCCCTACTTCTTTTGGTCTGACCGCAGGCCTCAGCCCTGCATTGCCATGACAACGCAGGAGTGACTTCTAGAGAGACTGGCCAAGGAGAAGGAAAGCAGAGTTGGCAGGGACCTTGAGAGAGCAGTTGGTCAGGAAGCCGGCTGCCTGTTGTCCAGGACCCCGGGGCCCAGCCGCCGGCCGCGGGCTTCTCCTGCCTCGGTACAATGCCACGTTGATACACCCAGCAACTGTGACTCAGGCCTGGCCCCCTGCCAGGCCCAGTGCCTCTGCTGGAGTTGCGTCTGAACATGTCCACAGGCCTCCCGGCCCTCTTCTCAACACCAGCTCCTCTACCGCCCCCCCCCACCTGGAGTCACCACCTGGCTTTGTCTAGGAGGGGACAGCCGGGGCCCCCGCGGCTCTGGACGGGGATCTGAGGGCCTCCAACCCCAGGCAGGAGCGGTGGTGTCACGCCCAAGAGTGGCACGTGGAAGCAGAGCCGTGCCTGGGCCTGTGTGGGGAGGTCGGGGTGGGGTCTGCCCTGAGGGGCCCACCGGGGCTCTCCAGCTGTGAGGCAGGGCCGGGAACACCTGTCCCCACTCAGTTCTTTTTTCCTGCGAGGGCTGGTACCTTGAGTCCCACGTGTCCCGTCTTCCCACATCGTGCCCTAACCAGAAAGTGGTGGCCGACCCGCAGCCCAGCTGGGCAACCAAGTAGCGGTTCCTTTTCAGGGTGGGGAACATCCAAGCCCGTGGCTTCGCACGTGGTTGTGGGAGCGTGTGCATTTGGGCGGCATCACTCTTGGATCGGGGAAGCTGAGGTGGACGCGCCCCCCAGGTTCACTTCCTGGGTGCCTGAGCGCCCCCCTCTGGGCCCCCCAGCCGCCCCCCCCAGGTTGCACCACTGCCATTTGCGGTGCTCTGTCCGGGTCTGCTGCGAGTGTCCTCAGGTGACCCCGTGGGCAAGCCTTCCCTGGTTGAGGCCTTATTTCCCCACCTGTGAACGTGCAGGGGTTGGCCCAGGACGAGGGCCGGCCAGAAGCCTGGGGCCTGTGAACGCCTAGCTGCAGGCATTCCAGGCACAGACAGGAAAAGCCCAGACGTAAGTGGACAGAGGGTAAACTAGCAGGTAAAAACAACAGCGGAGCACGTGGGGGGAACCAGAGCGCCAGGGCAGGGCTGAGGCTGTGCAACCAGTGGGGGTGGATTTGGATGGACAGAGGGAGGGAGGGACGGATTGCAGGGGAGGAGCTGCCGGAAGAAAGGGAAGGGTGGCCAGGGGAGACACCCCTCACTGGCAGGAAGTCAGCTTGGGCCCAGGTCTGGAGTCCTGGGAGGAAAGGGAAGAGCTCCCAGCTGCCCACACACCCTTCCTGCCCTGCCCTGCCCTGCCCTGCCATAGGGGGCGCCCTTCCCTGCAGGGCTCAGAGACCCTGCTCTTCCCTCCCTCCCCTCCTGTCCTGGGGTCGCCCAGCCATGGGGAACTCTGCATGCCGGTGAGGCTGAGGGACCAGAAGGGACGGGGAGGGAACCCCCTGCGGGGCTGGGCCAGCTCCTTGGACCCCCGTGGCCATCTTCCCCTCCCCTTCTTATTTTGAGGGTGGCCTGTGGTCTCTGTCCCCCCTGTGTCTTCCTCAGCCTTGTGGAAGAGGAAATGAGGGCCTCCCCCTCTGCCTAGGAAGTTGCCCCCAGCAACCGGTCCCAAACAGGCCTGCGCGGCCTGGCTTCCATATCTGGCGCTGGAGCTGGGCTGAGGAGGGTGACTCAGTGGGTGGCCCTGCACCTGGCCTGGTGCCCACCTGGCCCCTTTGCTGCCCCTGAGGCCTGGCCCGCAGTGGCCCTGGAGCCGGGCTTTGCTACCTGCAGCGTCTGCCCTGCAGACCCCCAGCCTCGGGCCGCAGCTGCCTGCACCCTGCCCTCCCCAGCCCACTCGCTCCCTCCTGAGATGGGATCTGCCCCCTGTGGGAAGAGGCAGAAACAGGATGCCCAGCCCGCTAGCCTCATGAGGCCATTGGGAGGCAGCCTGTCCTGTGCTTGCGGAACCTGGACGTGAGGGCTGGGGCAGGACGTGGGCAAAGTCAGGGTCTCCCCTGTGAGTGCTAGAGGATTTCCCGACCTCTGCCCGGGTATTGTGTGCCCGGGATGAGTCACCGGCTGGGGCGGGGGGGGGGGGGCGTCCCCACCCTTCTCAGCTCCCGCCACACCCCACCCCCCGCCGCTCCCCACCAGCCCTAGTGGCCCTGGCTCCTGAGGTGCTGACCACCCGGCCAGGGTCTGCTTGGGGTCCCTGCTGGGTCTTCAAACCCCAAGCAGGGGCGTAGGACTAGGCCTGCAAGCCAGGGGAGAGGGCAGGCCGCCCCCAGCTGTCTCTTGGGGTATGCGTGTGGCCCCCTGGCCGCAGCTCCTGAGGGCTGAGTCATGAGCGGTGGCTGATAGTGGCTTCTTCCCCACAGATGGGAGCTCCCCAGCCCGATGGAGGAAACCACCAGGGCCCTCCTCCCCGCCCTCCGTGCTGGTGGTTTCTGCTGTGGCCCCGGGAGGGAAAGGCACATAGCCCCCTTGGTGCTTTGGAGGCCGTCCTAGGGGCAGGGCTGCCGCTTTGCTGCCTGCCCCTGGACAGGAGTCTCTGTGCCTCAGTGTCCTCAGTGACACGGTGAGGGCGCTGGTGCGCGGGGTGGCTGTGCAGACGGAGGAGCGAGCCCCAGCATGCAGAGCAGTGCCTGCTGCACGACCGGCCGCGGGAGCGGTTGCCGTCGTGTTGACGGGGTTACCGCTGTTCCCAGCACCACTGTCTCCCCAGCCGTGGGTGCCCCGAGCCTGACAGACTGCACTGGCCGGGGGGCAGGCGCCACTCCTCCGTGCTCAGCCCAGCCCCGCTTTCCCGCCAGCGCCCTTGGGAGGCCTTCTGCTTCCCCAGCCCAGGCAGAGGAGGGCAGCGCAGGGGAGGGAGGGGTCCCCAGCGGCAGGATTGACTGTGACCCCATCCCTGGGCCACCACCGCCTGCCGGGGCCTGTCCTGCCGCCTCCGCGCCTCGGGGTCCTCGTCTGTGAGAGGCGGGCCAGCACTGGCCCCCCGGGGAGCTCCTTCCAGTTCTCTCTGTCAGAGAGCGGCCCAGCGCGGGCCTGCAGGGGAGACAGGCCCTCTGAGGGGCCGGCCCTGCCGCCTTGGAGCCCGCCCAGGGCCCGAGTTTGCAGTGGCCGCGCGGCTTCACTTTACCAGCGGGTTCTTCTTCGTTCCTCCCCCTGCAGCTGGCTCGGCTTCGGAAAAGTTCTGAAGTCATGGAAAGTTGGGGCTGTGCTCCCAGCCAGGGGCTGGGCCGGATGGCAGCCAAAACCTGAGCTGGGTTTTGACTTTATTTTTAGCTTTTCTGGCTGAGACGGAGGAGGGGAGACATCCTCCAGTTCTGGAAGGGCCTCTTTTCTTGGGAGACAGACACTGCTGCCTCAAAAGGCTTGTTCTGAGGTGTGGCCAGTGGTCCAGACAAGCAAGCCTGCGGGGGGGGGGGCGCCCCTCCAGGTCTTCGTGTCCTCCCCCCAAGCTGGGTGTCACCGTGTCCCCCTCCTGGTGGGGCCCTGCTGGAGACCAGTGACTATTTGGAAAGTCCTGAGCCGGTGGCAGGAGAAGGCCGCCTGTCTGGGCCGCCTCCTGCAGAGCTCTCAGGGCTCCTGCGGCCTCACGGGGAACCGCTGGGCGTCTTGGAGTGGATGGCTTTTGTGGAGGAGAAAAATGTTGGCAGGGCCACGACAGAACAGCCCCCCGTTTGGTTTTCCTTCTCCCCTCCTGTTGTGCGGCTCGTGCTCAGGGCTCACGGCTCGTGCTCAGGGCTCACGGGTTACGTGGCAGCTGGTGGCAGCTGGGCCAGGCCCGGCGCTCTTTCCCTCCACTCCCTGGGGCTGCTGCTTTTTCTCACCAGATATTGCTGAAGGGATCATCACATCTGGAAAGTTCTTGGGTTTCCCAGAGGTTTGGATCCCTCTACATCTCTAGTTCACTGTCTAGCAAAAATAATTGGGGGCCCAGAAAGGGAGGGAGGTGGCAGAGGCAAGTCCCGTTTAATTGGTTATTTGGCTAAAGCTTTACCCAGCTTATGGAGGAGGGAGGTTCAAGGCTGGAGCCCAGATGGGCCCTAGACCCAGGGGCCACACGTGCAGCCAGATGCTGAGGCTTGCGGCCGAAGGGTAGGGTTTGGCATTCTCTCAAGCTCTGATAAGGCCTGGAGGGAGGGCTGCTGGAACCCTTGGATTTGGCCCGGATCAGGGGACCGAGCCTGGGTCTGAGAAGCGGAAGGGTCAGTACCACACCTAGCTGTCCTGCTCCCTGAGGTTTAACCAGACTATCTCCGGTGTGTGTAAAAAGGGCTAGGAGAGGTGTCCAGTATCTTTGTGGCTCAAACTGGTAGGGAGGCATGGACCCAGGGCTGGGAGCCTGGCTGTCTGGGCCCCTGCAGGGAGGGAGGCCTGGCTGAATGGAGGGTAGGTGGAGTCGGAGAAGGTTAAGGCCCTGTGTGGTAAGGGGCAGCAGACAAAGGTGGCCCTGTCTCTTGGGGAAGGAATGGGAGGAGAGAGAGGGAAAAGTGTTCGTCTCGTGGGATTGCTCTTTGCGTTTGGCCCCAGGCACGTTCCTGAGCACTGAGTCATGGGAAGGGTGGAGAAGCAGGAAGGGGGTTTGGGGGACCTTGGGAGAAGTGCGAGTCCAGCCCCAGGGGCAGGCAGATGCAAACAAACCCAGAGCGAGGACGCCCTCTCCTGGCACTTTGGGGGACAAGCAAGCCTGGCCCGCAGCTGGGCTGGGCTGGCCTGGCCTCGTCGGAGGTGACTTCTGGCTCCTCCTGGGGGGGCCGGTTCTCCCTGGGGACACAGACTCCTCCCCCTAAACCCAGTCTTCCCTTGCTTCCTTAGCAATACCAAGAAGGAGGGCGACTTGATGGCCGCCCAGGCCCGGCTCAAGGACCTGGAGGCTCTGCTCAACTCCAAGGAGGCAGCGCTGAGCACTGCGCTCAGCGAGAAGCGCACGCTGGAGGGCGAGCTCCATGACCTGCGGGGCCAGGTGGCCAAGGTGAGGCCGCCCTCTGGCCGCCATGACCCTGCCTGCCCTGGACAAGTGCAGGCCTCCCTACTCAGCCTTTCAGCCCAGTTACTCTCCGAGGTAGCCGTGTGTCCCGTCCCAGGGACGCGGCATCGAGGCCCGTGCCCCCCGTACCACAGCCTCCTCTGCTCCCCCGCGTCTAGCCTGGGGGGGTGGTTAGTCCACCGCCTGGCGCCCGGCGGCTCAGTGGTAGAACGTGCAACTCTTCATCTCGGGGTCGTGAGGTGGAGCCCCGCGGAGGGTGCAGAGCTTATGTTCATAAATAAAATAGCCCACAGCCACTTCCACGTAACTTTGCAAAGAGCCGTGCCTGGCCCCAGTCCCTCCTGGTTTGGCTGTGCTGTCGGAGAGCCGTGGTCCCTCTGGAAGACAGAACCTGAGTCGGGAGTGAGGGGTTAATCATAAACCGGACGCACGTATGGTCGTGTCTGCTTTCAAACTCTTCGCCATCCCTCCTGTCCTCCCATCTCCTGTCCTGGGCTAGGGACAGAATCCAGGAAGCTGGCTTGCTCCCAATTCCACAGCCTCCTCTGCTCAGAGCAGGGTCACGACTAGCGTTGGTGGCCCAGCTCCCATCATGGGCTCTGTCCCCTCCCAGGCCCTGCCACCGCAGTGTGCGGGACAGACAGACAGATGGGAGAGTCCTGCGGGCTGAGGGCAAAGCCTGGGCTGGGCCGTTCCCCTCCAGGCCTCCCGCCTCCAGCTCCACCCTGACCCCAGCCCTTCCCAGTTGCACTGGCCAGCGGGGCTTTCGGAGACCAAAATCCAGGAAAGGTGCTATGCTGTTCCAACTGCAGAGATGTTTCTGTGGCAGACAGGGAGCAGCTCTTCCTGGTCGGCCCCTGCCCTCCCGCACGGCCCCTCTCCCATGTCACCACCCCTGAGCCCGCCTGCCGGATCTGGCAGGACTGATCCTCCTGAGGACGCTGCGGGCCACAGTGTGCCTTCCCACCCCCGGGCCTTCGCACAGGCTCTTCTTCCCCGCCCCACAGTCACGGCAGCACCCCCCACCCCAGGCACTCTGGTTTCTTGCCTGTGTTCCTCTGTGCTTTGGACACACCTGCTTCAGAGCACTCGGCGTGTCGTGCCGGAGATGGAGGCAGGACCCGGCCAGGGCAGTCTCTGTGAGTGCAGAGACACCGTGACCTCAGTGACAGCCGAGGCACTCAGTCCCCCGGACCTGTCTCTGCACGTAAAGGAGTGTGCTGGACACAGACACTCTTGGCTTCCTCGCAGCTCTGAATCCCTATGGCCCCTCTCCCTGACCTCTGCCCCCTTCCTTCCAGCTCGAGGCAGCTCTGGGTGAGGCCAAGAAGCAGCTCCAGGACGAGATGCTGCGGCGGGTGGACGCCGAGAACAGGCTGCAGACCCTGAAGGAGGAGCTGGACTTCCAGAAGAACATCTACAGCGAGGTGGGGACGGTGCTCTGCGGGCCAGAGGAGCGGGGCTGGGGCTGTGCTGGGGGCAGGCCTTCCCGCCCGACTGCCTTGTACTAGTGGGTGTGGAGAGGGGGGTGTCCAGCCCCCAGCCCCCAGGTAAATGGGGGTGACAGAGGCTCCGCTCGGGCATACGATTGGGCAGGGGGCTTGGCCACCTGGGCCTCACCCCCCAAGGACTAGTTCTGATCCTGGCTCCGTGTCCCTCCCAGGAGCTGCGCGAGACCAAGCGCCGCCACGAGACCCGGCTGGTGGAGATCGATAACGGGAAGCAGCGTGAGTTTGAGAGCCGGCTGGCGGACGCCCTGCAGGAGCTGCGGGCCCAGCACGAGGACCAGGTGGAGCAGTACAAGAAGGAGCTGGAGAAGACCTACTCTGCCAAGGTGCTTGGCCCTCCCCCACCCCACCCTGCTCCGTGGCCGCCTCTGCCCACCCTGGGCGCGGGAGCTCCAGGCGTCCTAACCCTGTGCTCTCCCCCCAAGCTGGACAACGCCCGGCAGTCAGCTGAGAGGAACAGCAACCTGGTGGGGGCCGCGCACGAGGAGCTGCAGCAGTCCCGCATCCGCATTGACAGCCTCTCGGCCCAGCTCAGCCAGCTGCAGAAGCAGGTGCTGCCCCCGCCCGCCCCTCCACCAGCCAGGGAAGTCTGAGGACGGGAGGGGATGGGTGAGGGACGCGGAACACGCGCCCGGCACCACAGACTGAGTGTGGAGCCGAGGATTCAGAGTCAGGTGACCTGGCTGCTGGGCCAGGACCGGCTGTCCCCTGGCCTGCATGACCTTTGGTCCTCAGGGCATTGGTTTTCCCGTTTGAAAAGGGAGGCCCTTCTTACCCTCCGCGAGGCTCCATGTTCTGGCCGGCTGTGCGTTCATGGCCCGAGGAAGCAGGTTCCAGCCTCGGAACCAGAGATTTCAGTTAGATAGGGCAAGGCTTCCGGGCCACCGCCGCCCACGCGAGGGCCCCTGGCAGGCTCTGGTGCGGCCAGAGAGCCGGGGGAGGGCCGTGGGGGCACGGCTTGCCCCTCCGTCCCGGGCCCCGGGATCTCACCTGACCCTGGCTCCCTCGCCCAGCTGGCGGCCAAGGAGGCGAAGCTGCGAGACCTGGAGGACTCGCTGGCCCGTGAGCGCGACACCAGCCGGCGGCTGCTGGCCGAGAAGGAGCGGGAGATGGCGGAGATGCGGGCGAGGATGCAGCAGCAGCTGGACGAGTACCAGGAGCTGCTGGACATCAAGCTGGCCCTGGACATGGAGATCCATGCCTACCGCAAGCTCCTGGAGGGCGAGGAGGAGAGGTGGGTCGGGGAGGAGCCGGGGGGGAGGGGTGCCAGCATCGCCCCTGGCCCGCTGCCCGCCTTGACGAGGCCCCTCTGTGTCCCCTCGCCAGGCTGCGCCTGTCCCCCAGCCCCACCTCGCAGCGCAGCCGAGGCCGGGCCTCCTCCCACTCTTCGCAGACGCAGGGGACCGGCAGCATCACCAAGAAACGCAAGCTGGAGTCGGCCGAGAGCCGCAGCAGCAGCTTCTCCCAGCATGCTCGCACCAGCGGCCGCGTGGCTGTGGAGGAGGTGGACGAGGAGGGCAAGTTCGTGCGGCTGCGCAACAAGTCCAGCGAGGTGGGCCCCCGGGCTGGGGCGCGGGCTGCAGCCGGGGAGGGAGAGAACCCGGCAGGAAGGGATGGCGTTGGGACGGAAGGGTGCCCCTCCACTGGCTGCGAGAGGCTAACTGCTGAACCGCAGCATGCCCGGGACCGCCTGGGTGTCCACGGACGCCGGCTGTTCTCCCTGATGGGGCCCTGGCCAGGCCCGTGAGCAAGATGGCCCGGGGAGCCTCAACGACCCTCCCCACCTTCCCCTTCCCTTCCTTCCCGGCAGGACCAGTCCATGGGCAACTGGCAGATCAAGCGCCAGAATGGAGATGACCCCTTGCTGACCTACCGCTTCCCACCAAAGTTCACCCTGAAGGCTGGGCAGGTGGTGACGGTGAGTGGCTGGGTCCCCAAGACGGGACCCTGGGGTGGCCTTGGGTGGGGAGGGGTTGGCCTGAGATGGGCGCACTGGACTGAGCACCCTTCTCTAATCCTGCCTCCCCAGATCTGGGCTGCTGGAGCCGGGGCCACCCATAGCCCCCCTACCGACCTGGTGTGGAAGGCACAGAACACCTGGGGCTGCGGGAACAGCCTGCGCACGGCTCTCATCAACTCCACTGGGGAAGTGAGTATGCTGCGGGCTGGCCTCTGGCTGGACGGGACTCCCCTGGGGCCAGACTGGAGCTGGCAGCACCCAGCCCCAGGGAGCCAGTTCCCCCGGCCACTCTGTCCTAACTCCCTCTGGTGCAGCCCCGGGCCCCAGACTCTCCACCCAGTGGTCAAACCCAGAGATGCCCGCCCCTGCAGCACAGGGGTGTGGGGGGGTAGGCAGCGGGGATCGTTAAGGGCAGAAGCATACTCCTACCCAGGGAGCCTGATGGTGTCTCTGGGGAAGGAAAGCCCCCCGCTCCGGCGCTGAGGAGGACAGCATGGGCTGCACGGAGGGCAGACCACAGGTGGTCACTGTGAGTGCAGCTGCTCCGACCCCTTAACCCCTGGGCCCTGTCCCCTGTCCCCGGCAGGAGGTGGCCATGCGCAAGCTGGTGCGCTCGGTGACAGTGGTCGAGGACGACGAGGATGAGGATGGAGACGACCTGCTCCATCACCACCATGTGAGTGGCAGCCGCCGCTGAGGCTGAGGCCGAGCCCGCTCTGGGGCACCCAGCCAGGCCTCCCCTTGCCAAAAATCTTTTCATTAAAGAATGTTTTGGAACTTCACGCGCTGCCCTGGCTTTTCTTCTCTCCCCCCGTACCTTGAACAGGGAGCCCAGGTGTCTGGGTCCCCTCGGCTGGTAAGGACGGGAGTGGGAACTTCTGATGCCGCGGGATATTCCCGTGGGAGCAGCGGACAGGGTCTGGATGATTTGTCTGCCGGGAAGGGGACGGGAGGACAGATGTGGGGCGCCCGGCCCTGCTTCTCTCCCCCCACTCCTGTCGCACTCATTTCCTTTCTCTTCCCCATTCCTGTTGCATGCCGGGCTCTCATTTCTCCCCTTTCTTCCTGCAAGAACGTTCTCTTCACATCTCCCGCGCCCCATTAATTTTGCATGCCTGCTGCCCTACAAGCTTGCTCGCTCTCCTCTCCCTCTTAAGCTTCGAGTGGCTGGGACGGAGTCCAGCCACAGCTCCAGTTCCCTGTCCCCGAGTCTTCCTGACCCTCTGCCCTGCCACATCGTCCCCTCCTCCCAGCCGGGGCCCTCCCTCCGGTCCGGTTCGGAGCACAGAACCCGCCTCCCTGCCCGGTGGTGTGTGCAGGAGCGCAGAGCCGGGTGCTGGGCCTGAGCGTGCAGTCCCGGACTCACCGTGTCCCGCCTGAGCCTTGTCTTCCTCCTCAGGGCTCCCACTGCAGCAGCTCGGGGGACCCCGCTGAGTACAACCTGCGCTCCCGCACCGTGCTGTGCGGGACGTGCGGGCAGCCTGCAGACAAGGCTTCCGCCGGCAGCTCGGGAGCCCAGGTGGCCGGATCCATCTCCTCTGGCTCTTCTGCCTCCAGTGTCACGGTCACCCGCAGCTACCGCAGTGTGGGGGGCAGTGGGGGTGGCGGCTTCGGGGACAGCCTGGTCACCCGCTCCTACCTCCTGGGCAACTCCAGCCCCCGCACCCAGGTGAGTCGTCAGCGCTTTGCCTCCACAGCCGCTAGGAGAGGATGCTGGTCCTTGAGGGTTAGGACAAGGGGGCGGGCCCTGTGGGGGGGGAGGCCTTCTCTTCCGCAGCCCGGGGGAGTGGGAGCCTCCTCCCCTCAGCCCCAGGTCCTAGACGGTCTGTCGGCTCCTGCGTCCTGCCCCTCCTGTCTGAGCCCCAGACTAGAGGGCAGGGGCAGGGCTGGGGTCCAGGGAGGGCCATGGGTCCCAAGCCGCCGCTCACATCTCTCTCTCTCCCCTCTCTCCTCTCTCTCAGGGCCCCCAGAACTGCAGCATCATGTAATCTGGGACCTGCCAGGCCGGGTGAGGGTGGAGGCCGCCTGCTTCCTCCTCACCTCATGCCTACCCCCGCCCTGCACCTCGTGGGAGGGGGCTTGAAGCCAAAGAAAATACCCCTTTGGTTTTTTCTTCTATGTTTTGTTTTTTTTTTTCTAAGAGAAGTTATTTTCTACAGTGGTTTTATACTGAAGAAAAACACAAGCAAAAAAAAAAAAAAGCATCTATGTCAATCTCCCCTTGCTTTTCCCCACCGCATATCTGCCTTAAACCAAAGAGGGCTTCTTTCAGAAGCCAAGGGAAAGGGATGCTTTTACAGAGCCTAGTTTCTGCTTCTCTGCCCTGCCTGCTGACCCCACCCCGGGGACCCCACGAACATGGTGCCTGAGAGGCAGGTGTGGAGTCTTCTCTGCCAGCCTCCGAGGGAGGAGGCTTGAGCCAGGCCCCTGGCCGGGCCCCCCCATCGTTCCACTACACCTGGCTGAGGCTCCTGTGCCTGCCCCGCCCCCCAGCCCCACCCCTGCCCCCAGCCCCGGGGTGACTTGTGCTGCCCAGTACCAGCTACACTTGCTTTTCTGTATTGTATTTAGACAAGAGATGGGAATGCGGTGGGAGAAGGGGGAGAAAGGTTCTTTGAGCCTGCCTCACCTGGAAGCTGGAAGAGTGGGCTCTGCCCAGTTACTAGAGGTTAAGGT
Source organism: Ursus americanus (assembly GCF_024610735.1). Taxonomy (NCBI): domain Eukaryota; kingdom Metazoa; phylum Chordata; class Mammalia; order Carnivora; family Ursidae; genus Ursus; species Ursus americanus. Next base: position 42,247,695 of record NC_142128.1, read on the forward strand.
GAAGTGGGTGCAGGGGAGGAGGGAGAAGGAGGGTACTAGAAAGGGTGGGAGCTGGCTGTGGCCCCATCCCAGAGGAGGAAGGTGAGAAGGGTTAGAGGGTGTGTGTCAGTGGTTTTGGCAAACACTAAAGAGCCCCTTGCCTCCCCATTTCCCATCTGCACCCCTTCTCTCCTCCCCAAATCAATACACTAGTTGTTTCTATCCCTGGCTGCTGTGGTGTCTGTCTTTGTCGATGGGCGTCACCGTGTGTTCCGAGAGGCAGACACACACACACACACACACACACACACACACACACACACAGACCTCACGTGGTCACCTGCATCCTCACACTCACTGCTGCCCAGCCTCACCCCTGCTCTGGGGGAGATGAGCTGAGGCCCCGGAGCACTTCAGGGACACATCTGGGTCCTCTGGTGGCTGGTGGGGAGAGGCTTTGGTGTAAGCCGAGCCCTCCCCCTGCAGGGCTATCCCTATGGCACAAGTCCCTCAGAGAGGCAGAGCCTGAAGGAGGGCCTGGCGTTCCTCCCTCCCTCCCTTCCTCCAGCCATCACGTACCTGACAGCCTTCGTCCGTGGGCCCTGAGCGTAGGATAGGGATAGGGTCCTGGTCCGGGTGTCCCGGGGCAAGGACAAGCAGGGAGGAGGGTGTGAGAGCTGGCCAGGGCAGTGGGACTGACTTTGCAAGCAAGCAGCAGATGCCCCATCGTGTTCAGCTCGGGACAACACGGTCGTCGGGGAGACTCCACTCTAGTGGAAGCCGAACACGGGGACTGCTGTGGACAAAGGGGTGTGTCAGGCAGCATGAGCCTCGGGGACGGAGTGAGGAGCCTGGAGGGAAAGGAGGGGCCCCAAACAGCGACCCTGAGCTCTGGTAACAACCTTTCTCTGGCCCTTCATAGCTTCCAAAGCATCTCCGCCCTATTTCATTGGACCCTCATAGTCTCGAGAGGTATTGTCCCCTCTGCCCCAGGGAACGGGGGCTCTGAGTTAGCTGCCCACAGCTACACGGCGGGAAGGTGGCCAGGATCCGAGCGCTCTGGCGGCGGCCCCCACTCCTGTGACATCACGCTCCCCTCTGAACAAAAAGTAGCGATGCTGGAGTATAAGTGTCTGTTCCTGGGGAAGGGGGTCCAGCTGCCGCGAACAGCCTAGGATGATGGGGACACCAACTGGAAAAAATCCTCCCAAGTCCCGCTGGGTCCCCTGTGGGCTGCGGCCAGGTGCCCCAGGGAAAGAGATGCTGAGAAGGAGGGCTGTGCGCTTGAGGAAGCGGCCCCTGCCTGGAGTGGGTGGGAACCCCCTTCCCGCGCCGGCCAAGGCGCCAGGGGCCGGTCCTGTGCACTTCCCAGGCTGGACACCTGAGGGCGCCAGAGCGCCGCCCAGGCAGGGGCCCTCGGGAGCCAAGGCGGCTGCGCGAAAGCTCGCGCAGCAGGTGCCTCCGCGCGCGTGCGTACCTGTCAGCGCGCAGCCGCGCAGCCCCGCACCTGGCAGGCCAGAGATTATTAAAAAAATAAATAATACACACACACACACACACACACACACACACACACACACACATATATAGTGTCAGATTGTAACACTCTGTTAAAACTGAAAACGCAGGTAAATAGAAAGAAGGGAAAAAAGTCATCCCTTTTCAATCACCCCGAAGCAACCACTGATGGGTTTCTTTCTAGATGTTTTTCCCTGAACACATACTTTACATAGTTAGGATCTCACTGTGGTTTAAATTTTGATTCTGCTTTTCACAGTTAACATGCACGAGCACTTTCCAATGTTATTTCTAAGTTTATAAACATTATCTTTAAATAACGCTGATTCTTTTCCTAGCTGTTCATTTAAGTGCTACTTGGCCAACCCGGAGAGTGTAGGAAGGGGAAAGAAAGCCACATTCCTCATCCGCACTTCCGCTACCCCACGATGACGCGATGACCGCCATCAGCTGTGGGGGGAAGCCTTCGAGCTCTTTGTATAGTTTCCGATTTTCAAATATATACGTATATCCACAATGTTCTGCAGCTCCTTACAAATCAGACTTGCCGGAGCAGATGTCTTTGCGGGCATCTCTGGGCATGGCCATGAAATAAATTCCAGGACAGGACTAGCTGAGTCACAGATGCGTATATCAAGGCCGTTGGTAACACCGCCGAGCATCCTCCAGAGACACCAGACCCACCGTTCTCACCGCAGCCGAGCTCACTGTTCCCCAAGCCCCTCCCGCCCCGAAATTTCTGTCAGTTTTAATGTTAGCCGACTGGATAGGAAAACAATTATACTTCCTTGTTGCTTCGAATTGCATGTTGAAAAGAAGTTGAAATTGTTTCTTCATTCATGTATAATAGCTATTTAATGCATTTCTTCCGGAGTGAATAATGCTCTATTTTTGTTCCTGTTTCTATTGGGAAGATTATCGTTTTCGTATTGGTTCTTAAGATTAGGGGAGAAAACTCTCTCAACTTTAGCTATTAAGCTGTATGTTTTGCAAGTATTTTATAAAGGATGTTTGTCATATAAAAATACTTCAAAATGGCTAAGTAGATAGATGACATCTCATGCTGCCGATCGTCTCTGATAGATGGATTAGTTCTCAGTTTTGTGATTATCAATAATGCAGTAGAGACGGCCTTTTCCTTGAGTATTTCAGGTGATTTCTTATGATGGAGTTTTGGTGATTCCCCTGCTGACTAGTCTGACTTTATAATTTTTTTAAGATTTATTTATTTATTTGAGAGAGAGAGAGAGAGAGCAGGAGCAGGGGGAGGGGCAGAGAGACAAGCAGACTCCCTGCTGAGTGCAGAGCTCCCAGCGGCTGGATCCCCAAACCCTGAGATCAGGACCTGAGCAGAAGTCAGATGCTTAACCGACTGACCACCCAGGCGCCCCGCTAGTCTGACTTTAAATTCATGAGCACACCTCCCTGGCATCACCCCCCCCCATCACCACCACCCCCTCCTCCTGTCCCTAGCCCCACCTCCCCTTTCTCCAGAGGATTATGTCACATCTTCTGTCTCTTCAAATTCCCTCCTGGCACTCAGCTGCTGAGCTGTTTCCTTCTTCATTCCGAAGAGACTGCTCTTGCTGGGGTCCCTGTGCCCTGCCCATGGCTGACCCGGTGGTCTCTACTTGACCTTGTCACAGACGATGACACTCTGGTCCCGTCAGTCCCCACTGCTGGGGCTTCCTCTTCTCTCTGCCCCCTGAAGACCAAGTGCCCGGGCTCAGCTCCTTGGCATCTACATGGGGCCCAGACGGGCTTCCTCCAGGCTCACAGCCTTGAACACCACCCACGCATTGCTGACTCCCAAGTGGACCTTCAGCTCGTTCCTTTGCCCTGAGCCACGGACCCAATGCTTCCGCAGTTAGCACGTCTGCGCTGACGGCCCGACTGCCACGTGCCCTGATCTGTGCTGCCCGCCGTCCTCTCCACGTCAGCTGGTGACCATCCTTCTCTCCGGCTGTTTGGGCTAAAGCCTGGAGTTCATTCTTAACTCCTCTCGTCCTCTTGAAGCCCACATTCTGGTTCTGTCCCCTAGAAGATTCTGTCGGCTCTGTAAAATAGATCTGGAGCCCAGTCTGCTCTCCCGGCTCGGTGGCCGTGGCCTGTCGTGTGGGTGATGGCGTTAGTTTCCTAGCTGGCCTCCTGCCCTTGCTCCGGAGCTCTGGTCCCCCCACAGCAGCACAGTGAGCCCTCAACAGCTGGGGCAGCCCTCTGCTCAAAACTCTCCAGAGCCTTCCTAACGCAGTCCGTGGAGAGCCAAACAGCACGCACGAATGATGCTTGGAGCGCGGCGTCACAACCCCCGGCACCTCATACCCCTCACCAGGCCCCCTCTGCGCAAGCCCGTGGCTGCTGCACGGTTCCCAGAACCCACCAAGTGCTTGCCCGCCTTCTGGGGCCCCCCTTCCGCCTGGACCACTTTTCCCATCAAATATTTGCCACCTTGTTCATTCACTTTCTCCAGGTCCCTGTTCAAATGTGCCATCAGGAAAGCTCTCCCCGACAAAGTTTTATAAAATAGTGTCTTCCCCCTCCTCCCGAGCCCTAACACTCAGCAGCCACCCTCCCAGATTTATCTTTCCTCAGGACACTTAACAGCACAGCGCGCACTGCATTTGCCTGTTTGCTCACTTTCAGTCCTCCGTTCCGGACTACGTGCACCCAAGGACAGGTGTTGGGTCTGTTTTAGTCAAGCCGCATCCCCAGGGTCCAGAGCAGATTCTCTGCCAGTATTCGTAAGCGCAGAAGGGAGTCGCTCAGCGCGAGCGCTGTGGCAAGGACCCGCTGTTCCCCGCCGCTGGACAGTGGATCAGATTCCCACCTGAAGCGAAGCACCCAGGGCCAATGAGGAGAGAGGTTGGGCCGAAGTCTTCCAGCGCGCTGGTGTGGAGCCCAGGGCTCCTGACTCCCAGGAAATGCTGCGGCAACTCAGAACCCTGGGGGAGGACCCAGGGACTTTCTGGAGGAAGGGGTTCTTTTGGGGTGGGCAGGGAAGGACAGGAAGAACTCTGTCAGGGGTGCCTGGCTGCCTCAGTCAGTGGAGCGTGCACCTCGATCTCAGGACTGTGGGTTCAGCCCACGTTGGGTGTGGAGATTGTTTACAACTAAAAAATGGGGGCACCTGGGGGCTCAGTTGGTGACGCGTCTGCCTTTGTCTCAGGTTATGATCCTGGAGTCCTGGGATCGAGCCCTGCATGGGGCTCCCTGCTTGGTGGGAAGCCTGCTTCTCCCTCTCCCTCTGCCCCTCCACCCACTTGTGCTCTCTCACTCTCAAATAAATAAAATCTTAAAAAAAAAAAAAAGAGTGAGAAATTCTATCAGGTAGAAATGAGAGGAAGGCCCATTGCAGGTAGGAGGTTGAGTACACACCGGAACTGGGGAAAGACTGGGTCCAGGAGGACTGGGGTAGAGCTGTCGTGCACCCACAGGACTTCACATTTGCGCTGTGGGCACTGGGAGCCAGGGGGGTTGAGCCCAAGAGATGAGAGCCCATGCCTCCAGCCGACTCGCTGTCTGCTTTCTTTCAGTCTTTGTGTCTGTGTCCTCTCCTTATCTGCCTGTTTCCCTGGGCTGCCCTGGCCCCTCTGTGCCCACAAGTAACCCACTAAGTCGTTTGCCTTTTCCGTGCCCCCACCCCCCAACAAGCTACAGGCGAGAACAGGGAGGGCATGAGCCAGAGCCTGACTCCTTGTAGCCCCAGCACCGCAGTGCCCTTATCCCGCCACGGAGGGCAGAGGAGCGCGGCTTGGGGAAAGATCTGGAGGGGAAGGTGCCTCCTGCCCCCCAGCCCCAGTGACTTGGAGGTGCTGGCCTCCCCTCCCCCTCTGGGGCCAAGCCTCAGGCCCTCACAATCCTTGGGCTGGTTCTCCGTGCTTAGTACCAGTCAGTGCCAGCTGGCAGCTCTGGCTGGGGACTGAGGTGGCACGAATATGGGGGAGGGGGAGGAAGTGGGCAGGGGCCCAAGGGGAATGGGGGCCAGGATCCGAGGAGGTGGTAGCCAGAAACCGGGTGGCCAACACGGGGGTCACATGGGATGAGGGAAAGGCTAGACTGATGAGTGTGAGGGCTTCCGGGGCAGCAGAGGATGTGTCAGGCCCTAGTGTGGCCCTCCTGCCCCTGGCAGACCTAATCCTCTCCCCACCACCCACTTTCCTCTGCAACCAACCCCTTAAGCTGTCCCTAGCTAATTCGTCTTGGTCCCTTTAAGAGCTGCCTGGGAACTGGGGCACCGGAGGGGGCTGGCAGGGCCCCCACCCCCTCCCCCTGCCATGCCTGCCTCTGCTCCGCCCCCTGCCCTGTACAGACTCCGCTGGAAGTCTTGGACGCCTGGGTTAGGGTCTCCACTGCTGGGCTGGGGGTAAGGCTGGAAAGTGGTGGGGAAGGGGGACCATGGTCCCCCGGGGGAGGAGACGGGAGGGTGGGGTGCCAGTTTCCTAGCACTCTGGGCATAGAGTATCTGTGCCAACTTCAGTGGATAACATAGGGGGTCCTTCTGGGTGGTCCTCCGGCCTCAGACTGGGGGTAGGGCAGCTCCAGGGATCTTGAGGACCAGAGCCTGGGGGGCAGGATGGCTTCGTCTCCTCACCCTCCACTCCCCCATCTCATTTCTCTGGGACCCTCCTGTGATACACTCCATCAGCCACCCACTGCCCCTCCTGCAATTAAAGATGTGGGGCCCTGGCACCCCATCTTCCCACAGGTGGGGAAACTGAGGCTAGGCAAGCCAGAGGACATGGAACTGTGTTTTAGCAGGAGAGATGGAGATTAGGTTGCAGAAAGTTTCTCCCTCCTTCTCCACCCGGAAGAAAGGGACACAGGGCACTGGGTGTCCAGCTCACTCCCTCACAGTTCCAACCACAGCTACGGCCACTGCCTGAGACTGGGTCCCTGAGACTGGGTCCCTGCTGCTTCACCAGGACAGCCTAGCTCCTTCCTGGAATTCTGAGTCCATAGAGCAAGGCCAGGAGAGGCTCCCGGAAGCCCACCTGCATAACCCGGGGTGAAGGAGAGGCGGGGGACGTTTGCTTCCTCCACTTCGCTTCCTTGCAGTCCTTCAGAAATGTGGCCCTTACAACCCTGCTCCATATACGGTACCCAGGTCCCCTAAAAGGGAAGGAAGTGGGGGAAAGACCCAGGGACACTCCCAGGCGGGAAGTCCTTCTGTAGTCTGACCTCTTCCTTCCTCTTACACCACTAGCTCAGCTGCCTCCCTCCCTGCCACCCTGATTTCCAATCACGTCTTCCCCCGCTGCCACGTGCTCCCATCCAGGGGGAGAAGAGCCTGGACCAGTGGGCACTCTCTGAGGCCCCAGGGCCAAGGGGCCGCCAGCAGCGAGGAAGGGTGGGCGTGGGGGTGGTGACAGAGCTCTGCTCACAGTCCACTTCTGCTTTCAGCACAAGCCGTGCCCAACTGGCGCTTCCCCAGACGGAAGTGCTCCCCCGCTGCCCGAACCCAGACCTGAACGGGAACCAGACTTGGCCTCTGAGAGCTCTGCCTGGGGCCGACACCAGCACCCTTACTTCTTCCTTCTTAGAAGCACTATTAAGTCTAGAAATGAGCCACACTGCTCCCAGGTAGGCTGGAAGGCCATTATTTTACCTATGCGAATCAGAGAGAACAAGCACACTGCCCCGGGGTCACACAGCGAGTCCGAGTCCGAGGCAGCCCGGCCTGGGACCCAGGGCTCTCGCCCCCCAGCCCGTGTGGTGCCTGTTTTACAGTCCTCCCCCAAGCGAGAGAGGCCAGCCTGGAAGGGGCTTTGTCAACTGCTCATGTTACCAGTGAGGCCCAGTGGGGACAGGAGAGCAGGTCGACTGCTCAGGTTCGGGGCTGAGAGACGACACAGGCCCAGAGTCAAAGCTTCCGGACAGACCCCTGCTCGCTCCTTCAGAGGTGGGAAAGATTCCAGCTCAGGCTTGTCTCTGTTTCATCCCCACCTGGTCTAGACCCTTGGAAAGTCCCTTCTGCAGTCTGCCCTCCTCCTTCCTCTTAACATAGCCCTTCTCCTCCCAGTAGGTCTCGGGGGGCTAGACGAAGAAGGCTCTGGTGCAGTGGCTTGGGAACAAATGTCAGAACCCGAGTGTGGCAGTGGACCTCTTCCCAGGGGAGTCAGGATGCCGAGAGCAGACGGGAGCTTCTCTGCCTTCGTGACAGAGACCCTGCGTCTCAGCTCATTTGTACAGATATTTGTACGTTCCCTTGCCCCCTCCTTGGCAAACTCAGTTTGCATGGGGTCCGGCGGGCTGGCAGCCAGGCATGTCCCCCCCCCCTTACATAGATACAGTTCCCAGGAAGAAGGAAACCCAGAGAAACTGACCATAGAGAGAATTTGGTCCCATATGACCCACGAGCCCAGCTGGGGGACATCTGTGAGGTGATGCGTGCCTGACAGGGGGAGAGGGAGCTGAGCAAGGACCCCCCCCAGGGGCCAGTGTTCCCCTCCTGCCTCCCCCCCACATCTGGAGCCCCGCCTCCCCCGCACATGTGGATCCATGAGCCGCAGAAGGTGGGGCGCAGGGGGACACGGGTAGGAGGAGGAGGAATATGGGGAGATTCTAGTCCCTCCCACTTAGAGATGCGGTCGCCATGGTGACTGAGGACCAGTGAGGCGGGATGGGGTTGAGGATGGGGGGCGGGGGTGTGGCAGGGACGGAGGCACTGAGAGACAGGAACTGCCTGGCATTCCAGGGGGAGGGAAGCGCGGTCCATCCCCAAGCTCCAGGTAAGGGAGCTGGAAAGCCGAAGGGAGGGGGCGGGCCATTGTCTGGCGCTGGCTCTGCCCTGAGGAGGGGGCAGACCAAGGGGTCAGGCCATTGTGTGCGGTACTCAGCTCAGCCTTCCAGCACGTCGGGTTGGAGGAGGAAGCGTAGGAGGCCCTGGGTAAAGGGTGAGGGGGGAATCGGGCTGGGCGGGTGGCAAGAAGGCTAAGAGACAGTGTGGGTGAGAAGCGGTGTGGGGATGCTGGGGGAGTAGAAGCTAGGGACACCCCTAGCGCCTTACGCACAGCCGGCACCTAAGTATAAGTTGATTTGACTTGCTCGTGATCATAAAAAGAGGGCAACAAGGGGCAGGGCAGGTGGGACTGAGGAAGGGGAGCCAGGAAGCTGATGTTCCCCAAGACTGTGCTCTTCTGGGGCTGCCCCCGAGGCTGGAAGGGAGGGGGGTAGGGGGCGCTGGACCTGCTAGGTCATTGGCAAAGCCTTTCTCCCCACTCCTGGAGCCGCTCTCAGTGAGGTATCCATGTGCCCTGGAACACCGAAGATACAAAGTGCCCCAGAGTTCTCTGGGTGAGCACAGGGTGGAGGGGGGGAGCATGGGATAGGGGTGCAGGGGGGTGAGCACGGGGTAGGGGTGCAGGGGTGGGGGTGAGCATGGGGTAGGGTGGAGAATGACATCTCCATCTCCCCTCCCACCTCTAACCCCCTGCAGCTAGATCTCTACCCTGGGCCAGAAAGCTTGGCAGGAAGGGCTACGGTTTGATATGATCTAGGGGCCGTGGGGGAGGAGTCCCCAGAGGAGGTGGACCCTGGGGTGGGGAACAGGGTTGGACTCAGCATTGTTGCTTTGGGGGGTCCCCACTCTGGGGAAAGAGGAGCTAGGGGACCCCCATTGGGGCTATGAAATGTCACGGCTCCTCAGGCCTTGTCCCTGAACGCTTGACCCCTTCTCACCACCCCCCCCACCTGAACTGTGGCCCCACTCCAACACTCGCCAAGACTTCCCCTGCTGAGCCTTGGTGTCTTCATCTGGACAGGGAGGAGGGAGGTGGGGCCCTGGGAGCCCTTGCTCGGTGCTGTGGGCAGGACTGGCCACGTCATCGGCCCGCCTGGAGCAAAAGGAAGCGCGGGGTGGTCCGGCGTTCACAGAAGGTCAGAGGCCTTCGGGATGGGCAGCAGGAGAGCATCAGATCCGTGTGGGTCCTTCCGAATGTGGGCGCCTGTGACTGCCCAAGTCGCGTGTCCCTGAAACCAGCTGGCGGTCGGGTCCCCAGCTACAGCAGGCAACGGCTGCGGGACACGGAGTCTGAGTCTGGGGCCTGCCACGCAAGAGGGCCAGTGGCGGGGCAGGGGGCCCTTCCCCCCCAAGTCGGGCTCTTCCCAGGACCTTGACAGCCCTGCTGGATGTGGGGCTCGTGCCTCTACCCTTGGCCGCAGAGGTTTCTGTTCCCTCTTGGGTCAGGAGTCCCCTGAGACACACGCTCTCAGCCCAGAAGAGCCAGAGCTTGCTGCCCCCACCTCGGAGCTGTCTTCCCTGTGCCAGTGGCTCAGAGCTAAGGAAGGGCCACAGGAGTAATCACCCCCCAGACACCGGGTGGCCAAGGGATTTGTTTTTGAGTGAGGCACATCTGAGTCTCACTTGGCTTCTTCCTTCGTAGCCTCCCTGAGCTTCACTCTCCTCACCTGTGAAATGGGATTACTGTGGGGCTTGCTGCTGAAATTCTCCAGGACCAAAGCTTAGTAATGCAAACTGTTTATGTGGCTGGAGGGGCTCAGAAGTTGACCTGGGCCAGAAGGAAAATGCCCGGGTCTCTGGGGAAGGAGGAACTAGGACCGGCATGTTGAATCTAACACTTCCAGGAGGAAGAAACTTCCAGGGTGTCGGGCTGGGAGCGTGGGGCTGGAGCTGCCTCCCCCACTTCCCCCCCATCAGAACTCCTCCCTGTGACCTAGATAAGCCAATCTGTTCAAGCAGAGAGGCCCAGGGCCAGGGCAGGTCCCAATCTGGGCTGGGAGTTCGGGAGGCACAGAAGGTGGGGTCCAGGTGGGAGTTTCCCGGGATTCTGAGCTTCTGAAAGACTTTATCCAGTGGCTTGGCCCCCCCCCCCCCCCCCGGCTTCTCCCAAGGACCTGGCCACCAGCCTCCGTGAAATTCTGGGAGAGCTGACGCAGTGGTCAGGAGCCGTCTGGCTGAGACCAACCCCCAGGGGAATGGAGGGAAAATGGGAGCAGAGGGACAAGGAAAGAGGGTGAGGGGCCCTGACAGGGAATTCTAGGGAGGGACCTGGGCTGCACGGTAGCCAGAGGGATGGCAGGACAGGAAGGACTCCCTGCCTGAGGAACGGGCGTCTGAGGAGTTGGGTCGCCGTTTGGAGTCAGGTTAGCCCTGGGATGGCTGTGCTCTTAAACCAGCAGCCAGCCAGTCTTGGGCTGAGTGGGCCGGAAACTACCCACTTTATAGGTTGTGAGCCCTCGATGTAGATGCCTCATTAACCCTGCATTATGAGGCTCCCCCCTGGGGCCTCTGGGGGTAGGCGAGCAGCCACCACTGGCGCGTTGGGTGCCTCAGCGGCGTGTCCCAGAGGTGTGAGCTCAGATGGGACACGTTCCGGGCCTCCGCCTGGCCTGCTGCTGCCCGGGGACTGACGGAGACCAGGCTGCGGGAGGGATTTGGTCAGCACAGCCACGGGCGAGAGCCTAAGGCAGCTGCTGCAGTCTTCCAGGACGGCGGCCCAGCTGGAAGTGGAGGCTTGGAGGTTAGACCACTGCAGGCACTGCCGAGTCCATAGCAGTGAAGAGACCTCGTCTTGTGGGTGAGCCAAAAGAGGAACAGAGAAGACGGTGTCTTGAGCAAGAGAAGTCACTCCTGGGCTGGTTAGACGGGATGTGGCATGACGGAGGGCAGAGGGGTGGCTGACATGACCCAGAAACTTTCTGGCCTTTTCAACTTTCTGGATGGACGGAGAGAGAGAGGAGGGGAGACCAAGGCGAGTCTCCTTTCATTGCCCGCCCCACCCCACCCCCACTTCCGCCCAGGCCAGGGATCTGTCAGGACTCGAGAGGTGGAAATTCTGGTTTTCCAGAGCTCCCAGTGCTGGCTCTGGCACTATGGGTACCTGGAGGGCCGCGCTCCCGGCCCAGCCGGGCTGAGCCCTCCGTCCCCTGCCTCTGGGGCTTGGGAACCCCCTCTACGCAAGAGTCCGGCCCCCCGGGGGTCTACACTGTGGCTCAAGGGTATGTGGGATGAGGCGGGTGGCTGGGGGTTGACGGTCCTGGCGACAGGGATGCTGCGACCCAGGGAGACAGAGCCCAGGGAGCGGGGCAACTGCAGAGGCTCTGGGCAGTGCTGGGAGCCTGCCTGGCCCCTTATCGCCTCCTTGCAAGGAGAGGCCCAGGTAGGCCTGGGCATCAAAGACATGCACCCAGCTGGGGCGAGGGGAGAGGTCAGAGCAGGCCGACTCAGGCCCGCCTGGGTCATCCGAGTGCAGGGGTGAGGGTGGGGCACCAGGGTATCCATGGATCTGAAAGTGCTGGCAGAGATGGGTCCGATTAACCTGCGTGTTAAGGGCAGGAATCTGCTCCCCAGAAAGTCCCCTTCCCGGGGCCAGGCTGTAGTTTGGGTTCTGGGCTGTGGGGAAGGAAAGGAAAGGAGTAGACAGCAAGAAGGACTCCCCAGAGAAAAGGCAGAGCGGGGCCAGTGGTGGCCAGAGATCAGAAGGACAGGCCTGATGGTAGGTCTCCGACCCAGAGGGGAGCGCGAGGCAGCTGGCTGGCGCCTGGGGGTGATGGAAGTGAGACTCTGAGGGCACTCTGCAGAGGAAACTGTCCCCTCCCCGGCACCCCAACCCCCACCCCCACTTCTGCTGCCTGGGGCTCTCCCATTGGTCCCTGGGGGGGATGTGGTGAGGACGGCTCACCCAGAGAGTGCCTGGTGCCTGTTTCCCCAGAGCCATCTGGTGACAGCCTCCCGCCGAGCATGGCCCTCCTCGCCCCGGGCCAGGACCCCTGGAGCCTCCTGGGCCTTCTCCTCTCCCAGCTGTTTCTGGCTCTGCCGCTGACTGCAAGGGGTGGTGGGCAGGAGCCCCTGCCCAGGATCACGTACCGTGCAGGTGAGTGTCTGGGGCCCGGTGCTGGCCACCGCTGAGCGGGAGGGGCGGAGGAAGGAGAGACCGAGGCAGAGGGGGAGAAGAGGGACATGAGGAGATCGCAGTCTCGGGTGTCGGGGCGCCAGAGACTGAGGAAGGAGTGAAGAAACTGTGTGGTGAAAGACTGAGGGAAGGGAGAGGCGGGGGGTTGTCGGAGGCGGTGATTTTCCTTTCCTTCCTTACTCGGCGTGGGCATCAAGCTGGGCACTTCAGACCCCTAACTGCTTTTATGCCCCCACGCACCTCCAAAGCCACGGCCGGTGCTAGAAGGTCATCTGTGGACCTGGAGGCCCAGGACATGGCAGGCACAGGACAACCACACGGAACATGCTGGACCACACCGTGTCCAGTACCGTGGACAACAGGAGTCAGAGAATCGGGGCCGCCCCCTGGGGTATAGTCCCTGGGACGCTGTCGGCTGGTTTCTTGCTGAGGCTGTGGGGGCCGCTGGCCCTCCCATGTCCGGGAAGAAGGCTCAGGGGAGGACTTGGGCCCTGCAGGGGTGTGGGCACAGGGTCTCCTGATCATCTGTGTTGGGTGCTGGAATTACCAACAAAGACAAGACTCAACCCTGCTCAGGGCCTCACAGGCCTGAGGGGGGAGACAGAGGAGCAGCCAGCAGTGCTAAGGGTGGTCAGTTTAGTGAGCGAGGGGCTCACACAGCTCTGGGGGAGGCCACCCCTTGCAGCACCTGCCAGCTTCTCCTTTCGGTCCTGAGATTGTTAGAGCTTCCAAAGGTAACGCTTAGCTGGGCGGTCCCCTAACTAGGGCTGAGGTGCAAATGTGCCCACGAAAGGACGGAGCAGCTTGTCCCCAGCGGGACAGGAGCGCACCCACAGCCCCTCCCGGAACCACCTCACCTCCCCCGCCCAGGTGACATCCAGGCATGCCCACGGGGTCCTTTGAAGACATCTGTGTCCCCTCTGCTCAGCCTATGGCAGTGGTTCTAGTGGTCAAAGTTTCCTGCTAGAGGAGGGGAAGGGGGGTGGGTGAGTGTGACCGTACAACCCACAGCTGCCTGGACGCGCGGACCTGTCTGTGGCTCCCAGTATCTTCCTGTCTGTCTGTCTGCTTTCTGCTCCCCCTGCTCCTCCCTGGGGGAGGACCAGCACATCCTCCCCCTGCCCCCATAGCCCCCCAGGCCTGGAAGAGTGTCCATGTGCCTCTATTTCCTGTCCCTTTGTCTGCCTCTTGGGTGCAGGCCACCTTCCCCCAATCCCAGGCTGTCATTATGCTGTCTCTGGCTGCCTCTTTCCTCCACTGCGGGCTCAACACAAAGCTCCTATCCCGCCAGCGGGGGGTGGGGGTGGGGGTGGGGGTGGCTGAAGGGGAGCTGCTGATGGACAGTGGGTCCCGCGGCCAAGGCTGGGGGAGCACACTCTGCCAACCCCTCCCCTCCCCCATCTTGACCTCCCAAATCAGCTGCCCGCCCACCCATGCCTCATCGGTCAGGTCAGCCCTTCTCATCACTTCCCAACAGGTGACGGGCGCAGGGCTCTCAGCCTCTTCCACCAGAAGGGCCTCCAGGATTTTGACACTCTGCTCTTGAGTGGTGACGGAGGCACTCTCTACGTGGGGGCTCGAGAGGCCATTCTGGCCTTGGATATCCAGGACCCAGGGGTGCCAAAGCTGAAGAACATGGTGAGGAGGTGGGGACGGAGGGTGCGCACCTGGGGGGGGGTGGTGCCTGCTGGGGGGGGTTGCTGCCGCTGCTCCGAGCTGGCCTGCCCTCGCATGACTCGCTGCCCAAGCGCTGTCAGCTCTAAGAGGCGGGAATCAGCAGCTCCTGCTACGTTGTATCTAGTCCGTAGAGCAGATAAGAAATACCATAGTGGCCTCACTACTTGCTGGTATCACACATCCCGGTGGAATAATATTAATTTGCTAAAATGGCTGATACGGAAATCACTGACACAGGACAGAAACATGAACTCAAATTATATCAATAATATGATAGCCACCCACTGGTGGAAATCACTGAAGCTTCTGTATTAAATGGTAGTCATCCTACTGGTGGGAATAATGTGAGGAAGAAAGGGGGAGGAAGGAAAGGAGGGGGGTAGTAATTACTGAGCATCTCCCTTGTCGTCGTGTCTCTCAGTGTGTGGTCTGCGGGCCACCCGCGCGTATGGGATGCTGGCTGAAAATGCAGATTCTCTGAGGTGTGAGCCAGGAACTGCCATTTTAAACAATTTCCCCAGGAAACATGTGGTTTTGTCACCCGCTGGTCTATGTAGCATGCACTGCATTAAGGTGCTTTAAAAATGCTCCTGGTTGTGCCCTCCGGAAGCTTGTGCAATTGGCCAGGACCTCTCAACCAGTAAGCGGCTGGGTCTGGATTCGAACTCAGGTCTGGCTCCGGAGGGCGCATTCTCCCATAGAGCTGCGGCTCCTGCACGCCCGGACCCTCAGAGTCGCAGCCATGGTCGCAGACTGACGTTACCGTGGCTCAGCAGCATGTCACTGAGCACCGTGCCTGCTGGCGGCTTCCCACCAGGCCCAAGGAGAGGACAGTGGTCAGAGTAGAGCAGAAGACCTCACATCCTCTCCCTCCCGACCCCCACTGCAGATACCGTGGCCGGCCAGCGACCGAAAAAAGACCGAATGTGCCTTTAAGAAGAAGAGCAATGAGGTAAGTGGAGGTGGGGGTTTAGGGGCTCTGGGTGCGGAACCCGCACCCTCAGGCCGGCACTGGATGACGTCAGGTTGGGCAGGCAGCGGAGGAGGCTTCTTTCCATGGTCACTGCCTGCATCACGTTCTGTGAGGACGTCCAGAGGCCGCCGCAGCAATTCTGGGCCCTCCCCCCCACCCCGGGAAGGGGGGCAGCCCGTGAGGCTCGGGTGTGTGGGGCAAGTGGCCGGACACCTGGATTCTCTGTCTTCCCAGACACAGTGCTTCAACTTTATCCGTGTCCTGGTCTCTTTCAACGCCACCCACCTGTACGGCTGCGGCACCTTCGCCTTCAGCCCTGCTTGTACCTTCATTGTGAGTTCCGGGGCACCCAGTGCGCACACCCAAGGCACCCCTTCTCACACCTACTCCCAGCCCAACCTCTGTAGCTCTGGAAAACCCTGATCTTCCGGATGCGGGACCCTTGTGAGCTTCCTGGCCCCAGTTCCCCTCCACGCCCCTCTCCCTCCCTCACGCCCCTCATTTCCCAGACATGAGACTCTGGCGTTCTGGCCCCCAGCCTCTCCCCCCCTTTAGGAACTCCGAGATTCCTACCTGTTGCCCATCTCCGAGGACAAGGTTGTGGAGGGAAAAGGCCAAAGCCCTTTTGACCCTGCCCATAAGCACACGGCTGTCTTGGCAGGTGAGTATCGGGTTCCCAGCATCCGCTTTTCTGGGTCGTTCTGTGAAATATGGAAGCTGACAGTTCCTGAAAGGCAGGGGACAGAGGGAGGGGAAGCCAGGAGCCTCTGAGCACCAGACCAGAGGGAGACTCGGCACCCAACCACCGGCTCCTGCTCAAGTTGCCACAAAGGATGTGAGGGAGGTCGGTAGAGAGAGGTTCACATAGGCAAGAGGGCCTGGGAAGGGTCTTGGGCAGAGAGGAGGCCCGAGGTTTGGCCATTTGTTCTGTGGAGGTTACAGAGAAATCACCGTCTGTGCCGTCCCAGACACAAATCATGACAGACCCCCCCCTCCCCAGCTTCCTGGGCGAGGTGGCCTTTGGTTTTTGAGTGGGGCCTTGAACGATAGGTAGATGTGCAGGGAAGATGTTCCAGGAAGAGAAGGGTGGGACTGAGGTGTGGAAGCAGAACCCACAGCCACCTTTAGGGAAGAGAGAGGGATTCTGTTAGGCAGGTGGTTCAGCTGGGTGTGGGAGGGAGCAGCCAGAGAAAGGCTGGAAGAGGCCAGCACGCAGAAGGGCAGGAGGGGTGGCTCTTCCCTGCCCCAGGGTTCCTCAACCGTGGCGCTCAGTGGGGGCTGCCGGCTGGGCTAGGGGCGCCACAGGAAGGTGGAGGGCAGAGGAAGGGGGCTGGAGACCGACGTGGGTGCTGACCCGAGTCAGAGGCAGGTCTGAGGAGGACAGAGGCACCCCCCAACGAGGAGGCCTCCCGCCCTCTCTCCTAGATGGGATGCTCTATTCTGGCACCATGAACAACTTCCTGGGCAGCGAGCCCATCCTGATCCGCACGCTGGGACCCCAGCCCGTCCTCAAGACCGACAATTTCCTCCGCTGGCTGCAGCGTAAGGACCCGAGCCCCCAGCACAGGTCTGGCCCTGCCCCTAGCACGGAGACCCGGCCCGAGAGCCGGGGTTCCCGCACTCCGCCGTCCTCCGTGCAGAGCCCGTTCTGTGCCAGGCGGCCCTGTTCGGGGCGGGGGGTGCAGTTCCCGCCCCCGTGAAGCGACAGGACCAGGCGCCCCCAGGGCCACCCCCCGCTAGCCGCGGGGCATCCCGTCTGCCGGCCAGCGGTTGCAGAACCAGCCCCAGGGTGTCCCAACCCTAAGCCTATGTGTCCCGCCCCGCAGCGGACGCCTCCTTCGTGGCAGCCATCCCTTCGACCCAGTTCGTCTACTTCTTCTTCGAGGAGACAGCTAGCGAGTTCGAGTTCTTCGAGAAGCTCCACACTTCGCGGGTGGCCAGAGTGTGCAAGGTCCGCGGCCAGGGCCGGGGGGCGGGGCTGGCCATGGGGGAGCCAATGGGGAGGTGGCAGAGGCGCGGCCGAGCGCCCAGGGCCCAATGGGAGCGGGGCGGGAGCGGCGGGAGGAGCGTCCCTGACTCCGCCCCTGGGTCCCAGAACGACGTGGGCGGGGACAAGCTGCTGCAGAAGAAGTGGACCACCTTCCTGAAGGCCCAGCTGCTGTGCACGCAGCCCGGGCAGCTGCCCTTCAACGTCATCCGCCACGCCGTCCTGCTGCCCTCAGCTGCCTCCGCTGAGCCCCGCGTCTACGCGACCTTCAGCTCTCAGTGGTGAGCAGCGCGGCGGGGACGCGGGGGCTGCACACGGGTCATGGGTCCCAGAGCGTTCAGTCCAGGCACTTCCCCTAGGAATTCATGTGACCGTCACCACGTCCCAGGAATCTGACTTATGACCTTCGTGTAGATGGGAAAAATAAAGCTTACTCCTTTATATCCGCCGATAGAAGGCAGCTTATGGAAGGCAAACATTGAGATCAGATTAAGTCAAACAGATAAGGAAATGGGAGTAAAAGGAGAGTAAGAGGCAGGAATAGGGTCAGCACATCACAAATGTTTGTCATTTATTCAGTGTTGGGTTGCTGGTTGCAATTTAGCTCTGAGCTTCCCAATGGCCAGAGCAAAGAGGGGAACACCATCAGTGTCACTAAGATAAAAATAGTCATGGCGTGGAGGCTGAGAAAAGTTCATTGATTGGCTGTAATCTGGCCCCACAGTGTTCAGGTGTCTGCTGACAATGTGTCAGGTACCAAAGATCTGCTGTAAGCAGGGGCTGGTATCAGTGGCATCTATAATGGAGAACATGGTGTGTGCCACAATCAGGTTAAAGAGAACAAGAGAAACCTGTCTCCACAGACCAGGGCTGAAGGAATAAAAGTAGCCTCATAGGCTCTGGTTGGTTGTCTGAGGGTCAGGAATCCAGGGGGCCCAAAGGAGCAGGGCATCATCTGGAGCCTGTCGGAGCTGGTTACACTGCCCCTCCTATGGCTACAGTCCTGCCTGGTCAAGACAGGCAGGAGCTGCCCCAAGGCCCGAGCCCCAATTAATTGTCCTTAAGGATAATCCTAAGACGGGCCAGAGTCAGGGGCTCTCCTAGCCCTTATCACCACAGCTGGGGGAAAAGTACGTAGCAGTAGGCCAACCCAGCCCTCCACACTCCTGCCCTCCCGGGCCTTTTCACAAGGGGGGGCTAGGGCTGGAGGGGAAATTTCATGGTAGAGCAGAGGAGATGACCATGTCCCCTCTGGCTGTCCCCAGGCAGATCGGTGGGACCAGGAGCTCTGCTGTCTGTGCCTTCTCCCTCAAGGACATCAAGCGTGTCTTTGAGGGGAAGTACAAGGAGTTGAACAAAGAGACTTCACGTTGGACTACTTATGGGGTCCCTGAGATCAGTCCCCGGCCAGGCAGCGTGAGTACCACCCCCAACACTGAGCAACACTCCGCCCCCACTGATACACACATACCCCACATATCAGAGTACCTGTCACGGCACAATAAATGTCCAGTAAATGTTAGTGCTCCCTGCCCTAGCCAGTCCTGTCTGCTCAGATACACATGTGCTCCGGTGGCCCACATTCCACGCGTGTCCAGCCCATCCTGCACACAGAGAAGCCCCCCTCCGCTAAGTGCATGTCAAGTACCTGGGTGTATCACTGGGGAAACAAGGGCATGGGCTGGGCGAGGACTGCCTGGGCAGCTTCTTCTGCATTTCTTACTTAACTTTTGTATTTCCATCAGAGTTGCGTATGACCACCATTTACAGAATCCCACAGATCTGCGCAGTTAGTAACCAAAACCAGCCCGAGGCCCTGTCCTACACTTTACCCTCTCTACAGGGACAAGCACCTTCAACTCTTTTAGCTGATGCTTTTTGTATTTATCTCCAAATCTCTAACACCCTTTTATTACTACTTTTATTGCTACTCTGGATGTTTCCGTTTCGGGCAGGAGCTATTGAATTCCCATTCTGAATGGTGAGGATTCACCTGTGCCCCCCACCCCCACCCAATTATATATGTGCTGGAGCTGGCCTGTAGCAACCAGCAGGAACTGTTTTGGGGCATCTCTTTCCAGATTCGTGTGTGCTGACATGATGCTGCTGGCCTGAGACCAGCCATGGTGGGAGTACGTGCCACGGCTGTCAGCGAACATGACACGTCAGGGCTCCCCGACCCCCACCCCAGAACTGCTTTACCAGCACACCCACCCCTCATCTCCCAACATGGTTTTATAATGATTTTGGTTAGAACAGTATTTATATTAGGACTCTTATGCACAGCTGAGTCAGGGAGCAGGCCCAGATTACTTTTCCTTTTTGCATAGTTTAAAAATTTCCCTGGGGTTAGTAATTATCTCTTTTTCTGTCTTTTATTCCCCTTCTTTTTCTTTCTTAATTTTCTTTTTCCCTTTTTTTTTTTTTTTGGCTTGCTTTGTTTTCTAAGCTCTTATCATTAATTCAACCCCAGACTCTTCCTCAGCGATCTGCATCTGTTCTGAAGACAGATCCGTTAGGCATTCTAACGGTTTCATCTTCCTGGAGATGTTTGCTGTCTGCTGCAGTCTGGACCGGTGGCCCCTCGGCCCCGGGCGCTGCTGCCATCCTGGAATTTCCCTTCTCGTCATTCTGGGTATTTCCTTTGTATCTCTCCATGACGTTCTCGTGTTTCTTACATCCCATGGCTTCCTCTTTTTTCTTTTCTTTCTTTTTTTTTTTTTTTTACTATTTTTTAAAGATTTTTATTTTTAAGTAATCTCTACACCCAGTGTGGCTCAAACTCACAACCCTGAGATTAAGAGTCACACGCTCTCGCGACTGAGCCCTCCAGGCGCCCCTTTTCCTTACCAACTTATTTTAGCAGAGCCTCCGTAGATTCCTGGAAAGAGATACATGGCAGGTACATTTCTTGAGACAATGTCTGAAAATGTCTTTATTCTACTTTCACATTTGATAGTTTGATATGTGCATGTGATTCTAGACTAGAAACAATCTTCCTGCAAAACTTTGAAGGCTTGCCCTGTTGTCTTCCGGGGAATGGAAGTTCAGAGTTCTTCCGATTCTTAAGTCTCTGAAAGTCCCCGTTCTCACTGAAATCTCGTAGTGCCTTTTCTTTGTCCCTAGCTGTTCTGAAATTTCACGGTATTGCTCTTCGATGGGACTCTGTTCATTTACTGTGCTGGATGTCCAACCTGCCCCTTCAGCCTGGAAGTTGAGTTCCTTCAGTCTGCAGTTTCTTTGAACAATCTCCTCCTATTATCTTTTCATTTAACAAATATTTTTCGAGGCTGCCTGCCATTCTTCCAAGCTCTGGGGGACAGAGCAGTGAATGAAGTCGACAGAAGTCCCTTCCCTCATGGAGCAGACTCTCACATTAGGATGTTTTCTCACTTCTTACTGGGCCTCCTGGACCCGTCCGCTCCCTCTTTCAATCCCGGCCAGTTTCCCCAGCCTTCAGTTTCGTCCTACTTTCTGGGAGAGTATCTCGATTTTATCTTTGAATCCTTCTATCAGATTTTTAATTCTTGCTAAAATATTTAATTTCCTAGTTTTTTAGCTTTTTTAAAAAGATTTTATTTATTTATTTGACAGAGAGAGACAGAGACAGAGACAGAGAGAGCGTGCTCACAAGCAGGGGGAGCAGCAGAGGGAGAAGGAGAAGGAGCTCTCTGCTGGGCAGGGACCCTGATGCGGGGCTCGATCCCAGGACACCGGCCTAAAGGCAGATGTCTAACTGCCTGAGCCACCCAGACGCCCCTTTTTGAGCGTTGAATATCTCTTTTATAAAAATGTTCTACTATAGTTTGTTGTTATTTTAACAGGTGACGTTTTCTGACCAGGCTTGTGCCACTCACTTTCCATTTCCATTGGTCACACGGTTGTATAAAGCAGCAAAACAGGGGGCCCCCTGAGGGGCTCAGTCGGTTGAGCGTCTGACTCTTGGTTTCAGCTCAGGTCGTGATCTCAGGGTCTTGAGATCAAGCCCCGCGTTGGGCTCCACAGTCAGTGGGGACTTTGCTTGAGATTCTCTCCCTCCCTCTCCCTTTGCCCCCCCCCCTGCTGTCTCTCTCTCTCTCTCTCTCTCTCACATAAATAAATAAATAAATATTTCATAAAAGCAGCAAAACTGAAGGGGGGATGATTGCTGTATATGCTCTAAATTGCTTTGAAAGGTCTCATTTGAGATAATTTACATATGAATCTTGATCTTCTTAAATATTTGGAAACATCAAATAAAAATGGAAAGAAAAAATATTCTGTTATAGAGAACGTCACACATGTATACAAAATAGAGTAGTGTAAGGCACCTCCGTATACCCACCAGCCAGCTTGACGCGTAGCCAAGCAAACTGTCTCCGCCATACTCCGCCCACGCCCCCCCCCCCCCCCCGGTGATTTGGAGCAGATTCCGGACATGGTATCTTCTCTGCATCAGTGTAGTAAGGCTGCCGTAACAAACGGCCACAAGCCTCCTGGCTTCAGACAACACACACGTGTCCTTCTGCAGGCTGGAGGCCAGGAGGTGGATGCCAGAGCACCAGCAGGGTGGAGGGTCTCGGGGAGGATGCGTCCCTCCTTCTCCCCCGGTTTCTGTTGGCAGCTGGCACTCCTTGGTGTTCTTGGCTTGTCGACACCCCAACCACTCCAGTCTTGTCATCCCTTTGCCTCCTCCTCTGTATGTGTCCTTCACTTCTCATGAGGACGCTGGATTTGGAGTGCATTGTAATTCAGAATGAGCTCATCTCAAGATTTTTAATTATATCTACAAAGACCCTTTTTGCAAACAAAATCACATTCACAGGTTTCAGATAGATGTATGGGGGGCACCAATCAACCCACTATATCATCCATAAATATTTTCGTATCTCCAAAAGATAAGGGCTTGAAAAAAATAGCCATAGGACCACTTCACACCATAAAAATGAATAATTCTTTAATATGCATTTAGTATTCAAATTTCTAATGGTCTCGAAGATGTCATAAGAGTTGTTTAAAATACAGTTTATTTGGTTTTTTAAAAATATTTTATTTATTTATTTCAGAGAGAGAGAGAGTGAGAGAGAGCATGATTGGGGAAGAGAGAGAGAAGCAGGCTCCCCACTGAGCGGGAAGCCCAATGTGGGGCTTGATCCCAGGACCCTGGGATCGTGACCTGAGCTCAAGGCAGATGCTTAACGGATTGAGCCGTCCAAATGCCCCAAAATCCAGTTTACTTGAATCAAAATCTAAGTAAGATGTATAAGTTTGGGTTAGCTTTTCTTTCTTTCTTTCTTTTTTTAAGTTTATTTATTTAAGTAATCTCTTCACCCAACATGTGGCTTGAACTCATGGCCCCGAGATCAAGAGTGGCACACTCGACAGAGTGAGACGGCCAGGCGCCCCTTAGATTTGTCGTTCTCTTAAGTCTCTTTTAATCTGTATGTTCCCTTGTTGTCTTCTTCTTCTTTTTTTTTTTTTTTAATATTTTCTTTATGTATATGCCAGAGCGAGCGAGCGAGCACAAGCAGGGGGCAGAGGGAGAGGGAGAAGCAGACTCCCCACTGAGCAGGGAGCACGATGCAGGGATTTGATCCCAGGACCCTGGGATCATGACCTGAGCTGAAGGCAGACACTTAACCAACTGAGCCACCCAGGCGCCCCTCATTTAGCTTTTTGTTTGTTTTTTTCCATTGGTTTGTTTTGGTCTCTTTTGTGTTCATGGTTTAACTGACTCTGGTGGCCCCGGGCTCTCTGCTCACATTTAAGAGTGGGGATGTGCGGCTGTCTGGAAGCTGCATCCCAGGATGTGGCTACTCGGCGTGGGCTCCCTGTTGCCCCACGGAAGGTGGCCTGGCTGTGCGGTTTTCTCGGGGCTCCTCGGTGTCAGTATCATCGGGTCTTACCGGTCAGTTTTTGGAGCCCTCTTCCAGCCTCGTGCTTGGAGGGAGACGGCCCGGCTGTTGGCACTGGGGGGCCGGAGGGGGGAGGGGAACGCGTCCCCACATGCACTGCGCCTTCACCCCCTGCTTTCCGCGCTGTGCCCGCTGCTTCCGGTCTCCGGAGAACGAGCCTCCCGTCCTGGGCCAGGCCCTGCAGGGCCCCCCCCCACCCTGTGCAGAGGTGCGGGAGCCCAGCCTGCCCCAGCACAGACTTCCAGACCTCTCCTGACGCAGCCCTGCCCTTCCCACTTCCAGAGGTGGCCAGGCCGCTCTTCATGTTTTTAGGAATTCTGCCATGTGAATCAGATAGTTTTGGCTACCCCGGGGCTGGCTTAAGAAGATTCTTTTCTTTTCTTTTTCCTGCTAAATCTTTTACCAGGTTTGTTCATTTGCTTTCCAGCCCTCCCCTGTGGCTGCCTTTGCTCCCCGCCCCCTGCCATGCCCCCCTCTCTGGGGGGAGGAAGTGAGGGCAGGTGCACGTGCTCATTCTGGCATCAGAATGAAATACAGATGTTATTACCTCACGTGGCCGATGAGGAAATGGGAGCTCACGTGGCGGGGGGGGCGAGTAACTTGTTTGAGGACACAGTGGCGGAGTGGGGCTGGCCCTGAGATAGCGCCCTGCGGTGTGGAGGACAAGGATCCTGACCGAGATCAGGACACAGCACGCTGGTGTCGGCAGGGCCTTCAGAGAACAACCAGCCCACCCCCTGTCCACTGCCCCCCCCCCCGTTTTATGGTGAGAAAAAGGAGGCCCAGAATGGAGAAGGGGCTCCGCCAGACTCTTGCAGCTGGTTCATGTGACACCACCCCTTTTTGTGACATCCGTCATTCAGTCACTGACTCAGCAAACATTTATTGGGCACCAACTGTGTGCCGGGGCTTGTGCTGAGCAAGCCTGGGTCTACTGACGTGCGTGCATCGCCCCCATCCTACTGCCCGCGGC
Source organism: Ursus americanus (assembly GCF_024610735.1). Classification (NCBI taxonomy): domain Eukaryota; kingdom Metazoa; phylum Chordata; class Mammalia; order Carnivora; family Ursidae; genus Ursus; species Ursus americanus. Next base: position 42,271,567 of record NC_142128.1, read on the forward strand.
TGCCAGGCACCCCTGGCGCAGGCACCAAGGACGGGAGAGCGACAAGAGCGAACATTTCCTGAGTTCTTACTGATGTCATGCACTGTTCTGATTATTCTCCTCGTCCTTGCCCTTCTCCTCCGCACGGCAAGCTGCTGGTACGTGGGCCTGTGTGCAGAGCCTGGAATCCCAGGCAGCCCCAGAGCTTCAAGCGCCTCCTGAGATGAGCGGTGCCTTGAGGGGGGCCCGGCGGGCCGGACCAGTGTGTGTGGGGACAGCCCGTGCTGAGCTTGCGGGAGACGGCGCTGACCCGACGCGTCTCCTTCCCCCTTCAGTGCTCCGTGGGCCCCTCCTCTGATAAAGCCTTGACCTTCATGAAGGACCATTTCCTGATGGATGAGCAGGTGGTGGGGACACCCCTGCTGGTGAAGTCTGGCGTGGAGTACACGAGGCTTGCGGTGGAGATAGCCCAGGGCGTTGATGGGCACGGCCACCTGGTCCTGTACCTGGGCACCGGTGAGTAAAGGGCTCCAGATGTCCCACCGTGACGAAGCGAGGACGGCCGCTCAGGGTGCGGAGGGAAACCTCGGGCTTCGTTCACTCACGCTTTCATTCCACAGATGCTTCCTGAGCACCTACTATGTGCCTGGTGCCCTGCTAGGCTCTAAGAATACAGTGGGGTTACCCAACAGCCAGTCTCCATCCTTTCTGAGCTTTGAGTCTGGAGGGGGAGATGGGCACAGGAACACAGGGGACTTTGGTGGCCTTAGCAGGAGCTGTTTGTCTCCCAGAGAAGCCACGTTAGAGCCACGTTAGAGCTGTGAAGAATGGGCAGGTGGTGGGCGGCTGGGAGCAGCCAGGGTGGGGGCACTCCTTCAGGAAGTTGGCTGTGGAGGGGAAGCGGGGAGGGGATGACTTGAGGAAGAGGTGGGGTCCCCCCAGCATGCTTTTTTTTTTTTTTTTTTTTTTTTTAAGATGGGAAGGTCCTCAGGCTCCAGGAGAGAGGCGGACGGTGAAGAAATGGGCAGGCCAGGAGCTGGCAGGGGAAGTTGCAGAGGTAGCGGGAAACCAGAGTCCAGGACATAGGTGGGGGGCAGCCCCCACGCTGGGATGGGGGTGAAGGAATAGAAGACCGTACGGCTGGGTGGGTGTCCGGCAGGAAGCAGAGGCAGCTGTTTTGGGCAGGCTTTCGTGTTCGTGCAGGAGACGGACACAGGGTTTCGGGCTGGGAATGACGGGGTGGAAAGAGGAGAGGTGTGAGGAGAAAGGGGTAGATTTAAAAGTCATGGTGGAAAGGAGAGAGGGTCAGCGAGGGAGTGTGGAAGATGGCCAGACATGGGTACTGAGGGCCTGATGGGGGTGAATGACCTTGAGCTTCCGAGAAAGCCACAGGTGCGCCGATCCTTCCAGGACATGTTTCCAGCCACTGTGTCTGCTGCGCACGTGGTGCGTTGCAGCAGAGAGCAACCGTCAAATCTCGGTGCCTGTGGGTGCACGGAGACAGTGAGCGTAGGGCCTGCGGGTGCACGGAGACAGTGAGCGTAGCACAGGAGCCGAGGACTTAGTGTGAGGAGATTAGAAGTTGATTCTGAGGGAGGGCGGACCCCGAATGCCGGCTGGAGAGGTGGCAGTTTCGAACAGGGTGGTGAGTGCGGACCTCACTGCCGCGCCTTGGATAGGGGACACTTGGAGGTGAGGGTGGATGCTGATGGCGTTTCTACAGAAGCACTCTGCTGTCCCCTGCCCCAAGTCCGTGGAGGAGTGGGCTGGGTTCTTGCAAAGGAAAGACAGAGGAGCAATGGGGTTCCAAGCCACTTATCACACAATTCCTGTCAGCTCCACGGTGTAGAGGGAACGGCCTGCCCAACCTGAGTCTGCGTGTGGTTCTTTCTGAAGGAGTGAGTCTGGAGTCAGAGGCCGAGCGCGTGCGAGGGGTCCGTGCAGGAGGTGACAGTCTCTGCTCTCTGTCTCTCCATAGCCACGGGGGCCCTCCACAAGGCTGTGGTCAGTGGGGACAGCAGTGCTCATCTGGTGGAGGAGATCCAGCTGTTCCCCGACCCTGAACCTGTCCGCAACCTGCTGCTGGCCCCTGAGCAGGTGACAAGGGGCCCTCTGATGAGGCGGGGCTTGGTGCTGGGTCCTTACTGGGTGTGGAGAGGTCACTCTCCCTCTCTTTTCCAGGGCGCAGTGTTTGCGGGCTTCTCAGGGGGCATCTGGAGGGTTCCCCGAGCCAACTGTAGTGTCTATGAGAGCTGTGTGGACTGTGTCCTTGCCCAGGACCCCCACTGTGCCTGGGACCCTGAGTCTGGAACCTGCCGCCTCCTGCCCACCCCCATCCCGTGAGTGCCCGTCCTGGCCTGCAGTGGAGGCGGGCCCACCGGGACCTTCTTACCCAACATGTGGGGCTCTTCCTCTCTCCAGGGGCGACCAGCACTGTCCCTCCCAGAATCTCCCTCCTGTGGCAGAGGCTCCCCTGGGATTGGGTTACAGAGAGCAGTCTGGAAGCTGCCCCAGCCCGCCTGTGTTTACCTGCCTCTTCTCTGCCCTGCCCCCCATCGCCCCCAACTCTTCCCACTTCGGTCTGTTTCAAGGTTTGAGGTTTGCTTTCCCTGTCTTCTCAGGAAGTCCTGGAGACAGGACACAGAGCGAGGGAATCCAGGGTGGGCATGCGCCACTGGCCCCGTGGGCAGGAGCCACCAGCCTCAGAGCCGCCCCCAAATCAGTGAGTGTGGAACCAGGGGGTGGGGGGAAGGCTCACGTGGGTGTTCCCCCAGCGCCTGCCCGGGTTGAGAGCTGGACACCCAGACCTGGGACGGATTTGAGTCCTGGCTTTGGGAGGGAGGATAGGAATTCCAAGCTGGGATTCAGGATTGAGGCTGAAGTCTGTTTTGGTGTCAGAGTTGGAGTCCGATGGACCAAGGTTGGTCTGGGGTCCAGACTGGAGAGACGAGGGGTCAGAGTTGAGTTTGGGAGCAGAACTGGAAGCTGGAGGGGGGTCAGGGTCCAAATGTCAGGAGACTTCCTGCCCTCCTGCCCCCCTCCCTGAACCATTTCCCCTTCCTTCCTCTCCAGTTAAAGAAGTCCTGGCTGTCCCCAACTCCATCCTGGAGCTCCCCTGCCCCCACCTCTCGGCCCTGGCCTCTTACCGCTGGAGTCACGGCACAGCCAAGATCCCAGAAGCCTCTTCGGCGGTCTACAACGGCTCTCTGGTGCTGCTGCTTCAGGGGGGGGTGGGGGGCCTGTACCAGTGCTGGGCCACGGAGAAGGGCTTCTCATACCCTGTGGTCTCCTACTGGGTGCACAGCCAGGATCAGCCCCTGGCCCTGGACCCCGAGCTGGCGGGCATTCCCCGGGAGCATGTGGAGGCCCCACTGACCAGGGTTGGTGGCGGGGCCGCTCTGGCTGGCCAGCGGTCCTACTGGCCCCACTTCCTCACAGTCACTGTGCTCCTGGCCTTAGTGCTTTCAGGAGCCCTCCTCCTCCTCCTTGCCTCCCCACTGGGGGCTCTCCGAGCCCGGGGCAAGGTGCAGGGCTGCGGGACCCTGCCCCCGGGGGAGAAGGCCCCCCTGAGCCGGGACCAGCACCTCCAGCCTCCCAAGGAACACAGGACCTCCGCCAGTGATGTGGACGCTGACAGCAGCCGCCTGGGCACTGAGATGGCTTGAACTCTGGGCCCAGGCTGGGGCTATGTAGGATAGGGCGGGGCGCCCGGCCATGCTGGCTGGGGGGACTGGGGCAGTGCAGCCCTGAGGACAGGGGAGGAGCACAAAACACCACCTTCCTGCCATGCCACCACGGCCCTCAGCGGGGCTGGACACAGCGGCCTGACCCCCTGGGGGCCTCCCCTCTGCTGCATCCATGGGCTCTCCAACGGGCTGTCCCGGACCTTGACCGGATAAGAAGACCTAGAGCGGATCCTTCAGCTCTGGCCATTCCAAGATCCTCCAGAAACTACTGTTCCAGGAGCCCCTAAAACACACGACTGTTCCAGGCCCCTGTGGTTACAAACCAGACAGCACACCGCGGCCTGGAGACCCCTGGGGGCAGCAGCACCACGGACACCAAGGCTCTGCTCTCCCGGGGCCCTGCTGGGAGCTGCCTCCTCCTGCTCCCCTTGTCAGCTGTGTACCGCTGACGCCCCGGAAGTCTTTCTGGAGGTCTGGCCACCTTCCTTCTTGCTTCAGCTCCCTGCTGTGGCTGGAAGGACAGGGGCAATCTGAGCCTTGTTCCCTCCTCTACTCTGGCTGACCTCTTGATCTCTCTCCTCTCCCCTTTCCTTTATTTTGGGATTCAGAAAACCGCTTGTCACAGACAATTTATTTTTTATTAAAAAGACGAAGCTCACGAATGGTGCTGTTTCCGTCGGAGTAGAATACTGCAGGGGGGGCCACGGAGTGGAAGGGAGCGGCAGCCGGAGGGCCCCAGCGAGGAGCAGCGCCGGGTTTGCGGGGCGGTGGCAGTCCACCTCTTCTGCCCTGTCAGCTGCCCACTCAGAACCAGCCCCGCAGCCCTTTCCTCGTCCCTCCGTCGCGACCCGCCATGCTGCTCCTAATCCCATAGCTGCTGTCTCCGCTGTCTCTGCCGTCCCCGCTCCCCTTCCCCACGGCCGCAGGTGGTGTCCACTCTTGGCGGACTGAATTTATGGAGAGACCGTACGGCCACCCCCATCCTGGCCACACCCTTCCCCAATATGACAAACAGCGCTCTGTGCACACCCGTGTGTGGGGGTTCCCCGGAAGACCCCAGCATTCTCCTCACTCCACCATTCCCTCACCTCCTGTCTCCCCTCTCTACTGGCCCCGTGCTGGGTGTTCTCTTCAGGACCCAAACAAAGGCTAGCACTGTACCCTGCCCCCCACTGGCTCTCTTTCCCACTTCCATCAAAACCCAGAAAGGGTCCTTTCTGGCTGCCTGCCAATGGCTCCCCCAGGGAGGCCCTCCCCCTCTCGGATGCCCTATGTTCTGGCTTTCTCCCCCACCTCTCTACAAAAATGACCTTTTGAAGCTCCCCATAAGCCCCAACTGGCCTTGACCTCTATGCCACCTTTACACTTGGCCACCATGTTCCCATAACTCTCTTTCTCTATGGCTTTTTAAAAAATGTTTTTATTTTTAATGTGGCACAAAGCAAATCACATACAATTTACCCTCAACCATTTTTAAGCGCACGGTTCAGTAGTGTTAACTATATTCACATTGTCTCTAGAGCTCTTTCATCTTGCAATGTCTCTAGACATTGTCTCTAGACAATGTAATGTCTCTAGAGCTCTTTCATCTTGCAACTCTGGGTCTATGTCCACCAAACAGCATCTCCCCATCTCCATGTCCCTGCAGCCCCTGGCAACCACCATTCCACTTTCTGTGAATTTGGAATTCAGGTCCTTGATGTAAGTGGAATCACACACCATTTGGCCTTCCGCCACTGGCTTTTTTCTCTCCCCAGAACATCTCAAGGTCCATCCATGTTGGAGCTCGTGACAGGACTTCCTTCCTTGTTGGGGGCTGGACACTACTCCGTCGCAGGTGCGTACCGCCGTGTCCCTCCCCGCTCATGCGCTGCAGGACTTTCGCAGTGTCACCCTCCTTGGCTGCGGTGACTACTGCTGCAATGAGCACAGGGGCGCAAGCATCACCTCCAGATCTGTCGGCTGTGTCTTCTTCACCGGAGTGAGTCGGCTCCTCTAGAGTGTCTTTCTCCCCTGCCGGCCCCGTCTTCCCCCGTCACCCAAGGCACTGTTACCGCGAGCCCTGCTTTCACTGCTCCAAGCAGCTGCAAGACTCTTCATGCGGCTGCCTCGTGGGCCTGTAGACCAAGAGCTGTGGGGCCGCGGACCGGGCACTGGGCACTTCACCTGCTGCCTGCGGACTCGGACCACCTCTCCCGTCCGCGCCGTGGTCCCTCACCTCTCGGAAGGAAGGCAGCACAGGAAGCTCCTTCTGCTTTAAGCGCGTGGATCCCTCGCTGCCAAACGGGCAGTCGCACAGTGAGCTTTCTCCCGTGCTAAACCGCACAAGGACAGGCCTGCCGGACGTCTTCGTCCAACAGACCCAGAGGCTTCTGGAAGCACTTCCTTTCTCCCCCCTTCTCGGCCTCCCCTCAACATCACTCTGGAATCTTCTCTGTCCTCATCTCCCTCCGAGGTACAGTTTAGATGCCTGCATGCCATCTTCTCAGCCGGGCCTGTCCTGGCCGATTATTCTCCCCTGGGACTTCCCTGGCGCTCACTGCATCACTCAGGAGGTACTTGGCCAGCCGTAAGAATGCGAGACAGGGAGTGGGCTGTCAACACCTCAGGGACGGGGCATCTCAAGCCACCTCCACAGCCGGCAGCGTGAGGGACCACGCACTAGTGACAGGAGGCCTCCGGAGATGCTTACCAACTGTGACAGCACAACTTTGGTCCGTCTAGCCCTATGTGACCTCTCTACAGCCTGTGACTTTGGTGACGGTTCCTTCCTGCAACACCTGTCCTTTGGTCTCTGGCTGTGTGCTCTCTCACTTACCTGCCTAGCTGCCTGCCACTGCATCTCAGTTTCCTGCGAGCTTCCTTCTCTTCTCTCCCGCTAAAAGCTCCCTTGGACAGTGTCTCCATGCCTACTGCTTCTTCTCCCGCCCCTTAACGGAGGATGCCCATCCAGCCATCTATCCATCCATTCAGCAAACCTGCACTCAGCACCTGCTATCGTCCAGAATTTGACTTAGGCAGCCAGAGACACATGAATCGGATCTACTTCCCGTCTGCATGGGGCTTACAACACAGCAGCAGGGCCGGCCGGCCACAAGCTGGGGAAGAGGTATTGTGGGGGACAGTGCATTGTCTGCCCTTCTAGCTATCACTTATCTCCACCTGGATGCACCACAGACATCTCTAACTCAACATGTCCCAAGTTCAATTTATCATCCCCTCCAAACCTGCTCCCTCCCCCTTATTCTCCTCTGCTAGCTAATTACGCTGCAATGTGGAGGCTTGGGGCTCACCCTACACTTCCTCTCTCCCACCCCTCCACTCCATTGACTGGGTCCCCACCCCATCTCCTCCTCCTCCTCATTTGCCCTGGAATTTCTCAGCACCTCTGTAGTCCCACCAGGTCCTGACCACCTCACCAAGGCAACCAGAGCCAACCCCTAACCAGTCTCTTCCACCTCTCTGCCACTCCCATCCAGACTCCATTCTCTGGCCAGGGTCAAGGGGAGATTACTAAAAAAATTCTGCCTAAAATTCGAAATGGTGAGGGCTGCCTGGGTGGCTCAGTTGTTTGAGCATCTGACCCTTGATTTCAGCTCAGGTCGTGATCTCAGGGTCCTGAGATTGAGCCCCACATCGAGCCCCACATCGGACTTCATGCTCAGCGGGAAGTCTGCTTGAGGTTCTTTCTCTTCCTCTCCTTCTGCCCCTCCCCCTGCTCATGCATGTGCGCTCTCTCTCTCCCCCTCTCTCAAATAAATAAATAAATAAATAAATAAATAAATAAATCTTAAGAAAAAAGCTTGAAATGGCTTTTCATTCAATCCAGAGTAAAGAACTCCAGAATCAGCTCCCGGGACAGCGAGCCTGTGCTCCAGTTGCTCCACGCGCACTTGCGGTACTAGCAGTGGCGAGCATCTTGCGCCGTTTTCCGGAAACCTGTACTGAGTGCCCAGTGTCATTCCAGGACTTGGGGACACAGAGATGAACTGACATCCTGCCTAATGGAACTAACAGTGAGGTTCCTTGGGGCATGCTGTTTCTTCCACCTAGGACATGATCCCCTCTGGACTCTTCTCAAACCTACCACACAGTTAGTGCCCTATGCACCCCTCACTATAACCCCCCTTTTATACACTGCTGCTGCTTCACTGGGTTTCTGTGTGCCTGGCATATACTCCCAATGCTGAAATCCTTTCATTCATTCAAATATTTACTGAGCTCCTACTGTGTGACAGGCACTGTTAGATGCAGAGGGCGTACCAATGAACAAAGCAGACACAATTCTTGTGGTCATAGAGCATACATCCTAGTGTGGGAGACAGATGACAGAAATAAGTTAAACAGATGGTGGTGTGCTATAAAGGAAAAAATTGAGTTGCAGAAAGAAAGCTGAATGGAAGGAATGTCCACAGTTTTAAATAGGAGATTCAGGGGCACCTGGGTGGCACAGTGGTTAAGCGTCTGCCTTCGGCTCAGGGCGTGATCCCGGCGTTCTGGGATCGAGCCCCACATCAGGCTCCTCCGCTATGAGCTTGCTTCTTCCTCTCCCACTCCCCCTGCTTGTGTTCCCTCTCTAGCTGGCTGTCTCTATCTCTGTTGAATAAATAAATAAAATCTTTAAAAAATAAATAAATAAATAAATAAATAAATAAATAAATAAATAAGATTCAGAGTAGGTCTCTTGATAAGGTGAAGTTTGAACAATGAAACAATGGAGTAAATGAAAGTACAGGCTATGTGGATGCTTGGATGAAAAGCTTCCAGACATCAGCAGAAGCTTATGCAAAGGCCCTGAGGCAAGAGTGAGAGTAGTAGATGAAGGGAGAAAGATACTGGGTGTGCAGGGTGGCCGGGAGATTGTAGGACCCTGTAGGCCTTTGCCATTGTAGATATTGGCTCTTACTGTGAATACATGGGGAACCATTGGAGCATTTCTAACAAATGAGGGGACATGATCTGACCTAGAATTTAAAAGCATCACCCTGGCTGCTTTCTTCTGATTAGAGCATAGCAGGAGCTGGGGTGGAAGAGAGAAACCGGTGAGGTAGCTACTGGAGTCGTCCAGGTGATAGTGGTGGCTGGGGCCAGGCGGGCAGTGTGGAGGTGGTGAAGAGTGGCCACGCTCCGGACACAGTTTTGAGACGAAGCCCAAGGTGTCTGATGACGGGCTGCATGTGACGGGGGAGAGAAGGAGAGCATGCAAGGACGCCTCCAGATACTTGGTGTGTGCAAATGGCAGAGTGGACTTACTGATGAACCGACGAAGGGAAAGAATGTCTATTCAAGTCCTTTGTTTTTAAATGGGGTTGTTTGTCTTTTGTTGTTGACTTGTAGAAATATCTATTTTGAAATGAACTGACTCTCCATCCCAGGCCTTCCAGTCCCTCATTTAAATCCTTTTAAATCCAAATATAGGTAAACAGTTTCAGAGCCGGAAGAGACCTTAATGACATTTACTCCACCTCCAGGATGGCCCCTATTCCTGGAATTTTTTGAGTTGTCTAACCTCAGTCCTTCCTGCTGCACATTGGCCTCTACTCTGTTGGCTCCACAGATGAGAAAAATTACGCAAAAATTACAGATTAGATTTGAAGTTAAGATTCCCAATAGACCCGAAACACAAGGTGACCCATTTACAGCGGGATCCTCAAGAAGGGCCAGGTGACTTGGCTTTTGCGAACGAGAAAGGACACGCACGCGCCGTAGAACTGAGGGCATGACGAGGCCAACAGAGGCGCGGCTTCTGCCCGGATTCAAGATGGCTACGGGCCCCGCCCATCGCCTCCTCGGGGTTGGGGGAGGGAGAGGCTCAAGGCTCAGCACGCCATTGGTGGAGTTTCCAGCGGCGCAACCCCGCTCCCCGCAGGGGGCGGGAGTGACAGTGCCTCAATTTCCGGTTCCGGCAGTATCGGGAGCCGGGTCGAGATGGAGGAAGATGCGAGTGGGGGCCGGCGGTCGTCGGGCATGGAGGCTAGAGTGGGAGCTGTGGCCTAGGGGTCCGGGCTCGGAGTTCGCCTCACTCGCGGCGGAACCGCCCTGATCGGAGGAGGTAAGAAACCGCCGGCGCGGGGTGCCTGACGGCTGAGGTCTCCGAGGACCTGGACCTGTCACGGTGGCAGGGGGTGCCTGCGGCTCCGCGGGAGCCGGCCTCGCAGCTCCGGGGCTAGGGAGCGACTGCAGCCAGGCGTCTGTTCCTGTCCGAGGAGCGCACAGCGGAGGGAGCGGGGCGAGAGGCGTGGCACGGTCAGGTCCGAGCCCCGGCCGAGGGCGGCTGTGCTGGGGGCCAGGGCAGGCGCTGCATGGACGGGTGTCATGTGGTGGCTGTGATGAGGGATCACGTGGGTGTCTGTGGACGACCACGGGACAGCTGGGTGGGACCTCACCGTGACGGAGGGAGGAGATGGCCTCGAAGGAGGGGTCGGAGGCATCGCGGGGACCTCTCCTGCAGAGCGGTGGGCAAGCCTGTAAATGTATCCGCTCGTGCGGGAGGAGGTAGCTCCCAGGATGCAGAGTAATCGATGAGATACAGTGGGAGAACGGAGGGACAGAGGGGGAAGCAAAGATCTTGTTTCCAGCTGAGAATGGGGGACCCCAGCCCATGGGTGTGGGTCCGGAGCTGTAGAAGGGGATTTGCTTTGGTGGGGATCGCTGGCCGGAAAAGCTCTGCCTGCGTCTGGTAACCATCACTGGGCCCAGTTCTGGTGACAGGTCAGGATGGAGTCATAATATGGTCCTGGACTCTTAGAGTAGCTGTATCATTGTTACGATAATGCTGACAGTCCTTCATATTTAAAGTATTAGATTTGAAGTTAAGATTTCTAGTAGCCCCGAATGCTGTTTTCCAAACCCTGACACAGGTGAATCACCCAGAGGGCTTGTTAACATGTTGGCACTTATTCAACAGGGCTAGCCTGCAACCTGAAATTCTATATCTCTGACAAGCGTCCAGTGATGCCCGTGCTGCCGGTGTGTGCGCCACTCTGAGCAGCCAAGATTTAGAGCAACGTGGTCTAGCAGAACTTTCTACAATCTTAGAGATGCTTTGCTGTTACAAAACGCTTTCACACGTATTGCCTCCCATGAGCTGCTCCACACTATTATTTAGCTGTGGCAGGGCTGACTGCCCCGCTTCCCAGTTGAGGAAACTGAGTTTCAATGAAGTGACATGGTTCCAATCGTACCAGTAAGTAATGGAAGTGGAACTCAAACTTGGATCTCCTGGGTTATGGGTGTTCTTTCCACGGCATGACCTGGCCTTCCGAGTGGCCCTGCCTTGTCCCGAACCAGAATCCTATCTCAGAACCTAGTTAATAGTCTGGTGTGATGTTTCTGGTTCAGGAAGAGTGCAAGTGGAAGGGACCACCAATCTGTCTCTTTCCCCTGAGGGGCTGGTAGTGGAGGCTCTGCCTCTGACATCTTGTTTGATGACTTCAGGGCATCCTGGGTCATCTGTTGGGTCCCCAGAGGAAGCACTTCAACCTTTGTGCCCGAGCAGTTGTTAAAAGATGGGAGGAAATTCAGAATCGGAGCTGTGCCACAAATAAGGGTCTGGGAAAGAGCCACGAAGAACGGGGGCTGATTGAGTTGGGAGAAGGGAAGGCTGGGGGAAGTGTGCGTATAGGTGTCTGCCAAGAGGATTTTCCAGCGGGTAAAACAAGAGGAACTAGTTTTGATATTTCAGCAGGAAGTTTGGAGGTTATGTAACAGCAGATTGAGATCCCGCTTTTTAGGAGCAGCCCCACCTTTTGAAGGGGTAGAAGGAGTGAGTACAGGGCCCTCTCGCCTTCAGCTGTACAGGCTTCTCCCTCTGAGGCATGACCCTTAGTGGCTTCTGTCACCATGGCAACAGTAGGAGATACCTGCTTTGGCCTCGGAGTCCCCCCTTCCTTCTGGGAATTTAAAATCAACAGGCACACGTAAGCGACGGAGGAAAGCGGAGAGCTGGGCTACTGCGTCCTGCCTTAGGACTTATCAGGAGATACTGGTACTTTGTGATCCAGCTTGACAAGTTGAGAAGTGCCCACAATACCAGGTCCTGGAACAGAATCCACTGCTCTGCCTTTCTGTCCTGCTCAGTACACAGTTTGCACGAGCCCAGTGGGAGGCCCTCTTGCTTGAGCCCTGTTGTATCTGTCCTGTGACAACAACGTGCTGGCCAGCCACTCAGCTTGGTTAGTCAGTCCACCAGCACACTGGTAGAGCACACGCAGCTCTTGGCTTCTCTGGAACGAAGCTGAGAGAAATGTCTGGTCCTCTGCAGGGCCGGGAACTTATGCTTAGCCCTTGGGTGACCAGCCACCATTGGGCATTAATGCTGCCTCCCACAGGTGGGAGTGACTTGGCTTTGGACTGAACAGTGTGACTTGTGCTGGAACTCCCCACCTCCCATGGGGTAGAAGGCATGGTCAGTAGAGGAGAAATCCTGGCTCATATCCTGCCTCCACCACTGACCAGCGGCGTGACTTTGGACCTGTTCCTTTTATCTGATGCGGCGTCCTCATCTAGCGGAAGTGTCTAACTGTGCATGGGTTAAGTTGTAAAGATTACATGAGGTGAGAGGTATTTGGAAAATCATGACCTTGGAACCCTGGATAACAAACACTCCTGACAGGGCAGACAGTGACCACCTTCTCTTGACGGCGTCAGAGGAGAGGACTGCCGGGCTTGGTGGGTTTCCCCATCTGAGGCTGGGGAGGAGGGGCCACTTTTGGCCCCAGCAAGTGACAGGACAGCGTTCCTTTTGCTCATTTCTCACATCCCACGTTTTGGCCAAGCTGGTTGCTCTAGGCCATTGTCGGCTGCTTTCAGGGTTGACATGCATTCCTGCTCCATCCTGATGGCTCTGCCCTCCGGGGGTTCCTCCCTCTTGTCTCCCCTGGAGGCTGAGGTTTTCCCTCAGCACAAAGGTGCTGGGTTTGCCCTGCAGGCAGCCTGGCTCACTGTGCTTCTCCCCTGACTTCCATGGTAAAGCGAGAAGCTGCTTGGGCTACTTGGGACCTTTGGTTGGGGAAGGTGGTTGAGGATGGACTCTGTTTAGACACTTGACATGAGGCTGGCCAAGGCACTGGCTTCGGGAACATTTCAGCTTCTAGAGTTGTCCCTTTAATGTGGCCACCTCCCTTCCCAGCCTGTCGGGATTTCTCTCAAAGCCTGGGGAGCCCCTGACTTCTCACTGCCAATTTCACTTCCCCGTTTCCCCTCTGGCTGAAAATGTCCGGTGTCCTACCCAGGAACACATTACGTTGTCACTAAGAGTACGTCCAATGTATAATGACCTGTCGTTTGACAGTTCTTAAGTTGGAAGCTCCTGACTTCATACAATTATTGCATTAGCGCTGGTTTTGTTGGAGAGCTTAGGCAGTGGTTACGCTTACATCAGAGTCACATTACAGTACTTTGCCCTGCTTTCCTTCCCTCTGTAGCTTACATCCATTCCCCAGAGGGATGCTGTTGTCTTTGGGAACAGACTGTATGTTTCTTGAAGGCAGAGTCTGTATCTTCCTTGTCACATGAATATCCCCTCATTATACAGGACAGAGGTTATGATTTCTGTGCTGAGGGGAGAAGGGCCAGGCATGTCCTCTACCCTGTGGTTCTCAGCACTTCAGGGAAACCACTTAGCTCTCTGCTGGTTCTTTCCTTTCTCTAGAGTGAGTTATCTAATAACTAAAGAGGACTCTGACCTTTGCCTTGTTCCTAACTTTCTAACTCCTTTCCCTGGAGCTGGGGGGGGGTGCCACACTTTCTCTAATGCGGACTGGTGGAGAGATAAGTGTCGTGAGTGTGGGTCAGGGGAGCTCAGAGGGGCCAGCACGGGGAAGCTCGAAGCAAAGTAAGGTGAGGCAGCTGGTAAATGGGACGACAGAGGCACGCTGCTGAGGGTCAGAGGTCAAGGCAGTGCCTCCCCAGTAGTATCCAGAATGGAGCACTTACTTCCCGTCAGCACATCCCTTTATCCCACTTGAAGGCCTGGCATCCCGCCGGGTGGTCTCCACAGCACCCTGAGTCTGCCTGGGGGAGCAGAGGAGGAGCACAGGCTGTGACTCCAGGGCCCGGCAGAGGCAGGGACTGGAATAGGTGGTTTGATCAGCCTGGGCAGGGAGCCACGGTGGGCATGGGGCCACAGGAGTCACTGAAGGGAGGAGCAACTTCTGGAATTGGGGAAGGGCTGATAAAGGAGAGAGGAGGGGGCGCCATCCTGATCCATGAAGGAAGACTCAGGCGAGAGTCGGCCAAGCCGGACTGGGTGGAATCTAAGCTTTGGGGAGGTGAGTACCCCAGGAGATGAAGCCCGAGGACGGGGTTCAGAGCCTGGCCCGCGGGGCGGCGTGAAGCTCTGGCCTCCTTCCCCACATCCTCCCGCCTGCTCCCATCCCCAGGTCTCCAGGCGCCATGGAGGACAAGCGCAACATCCAGATCATCGAGTGGGAACACCTCGACAAGAAGAAGTTCTATGTGTTTGGCGTAGCGATGACGATGGTGATCCGTGTCAGCGTCTACCCGTTCACCCTCATCCGCACCCGGCTGCAGGTCCAGAAAGGCAAGAGCCTCTACCACGGGACCTTCGATGCCTTCATCAAGATCCTGCGAGCAGACGGTGTGACTGGCCTCTACCGGGGGTTCCTGGTCAACACCTTCACCCTCATCTCCGGCCAGTGCTACGTCACCACGTACGAGCTCACCCGGAAGTTTGTCGCTGACTACAGCCAGAGCAACACAGTCAAGTCGCTGGTAGCTGGCGGCTCGGCCTCCCTTGTGGCCCAGAGCATCACCGTGCCCATTGACGTGGTGTCCCAGCACCTGATGATGCAGCGCAAGGGTGAGAGGATGGGCCGCTTCCAAGTGCGCGGGAGCCCCGAGGGACGAGGGGTCGTCGCCTTTGGCCAAACGAAGGACATCATCAGGCAGATCCTGCGGGCTGATGGGCTCCGAGGCTTCTACCGAGGCTACGTGGCTTCCCTGCTCACCTACATCCCAAATAGTGCTGTCTGGTGGCCCTTCTATCACTTCTATGCAGGTAAGAGGGGGCCGGGAGAGGGGGGTAGAGGGCGGGCCTGCGCCCGTGGCTGAGATGCTGTGGCTGTGTACGCGCTGGAGTGGAAGATTTCATGGGACAGTGGGCAGTTCATCCAGCAAACGCTTGACCCCGAGAGGGTTCGCGCATGAATGAGACACGGGTTCTTGCCTTCAGGGAGCGTATTTATCGTGGGGGGACTCAGACGAGTAAAGTAGACGACTCTAGAACATCAAGTGTGTTCTGGCTGCCTTACAATCAACGAGGGTTAGTGGAATTTTGGTAGAGAATTGGAAGGTGAAGAAGGAAAAAATTCATGGGATATTTGGGATTTGAAGATGAAATTTCAAATTTCAGATGAACGTTTGAGTTGGATGCCTTTCCTCAGTGTTGTTAAATTCAAGGTGTCGTAGAGCCTTGATCCCCTCCACTCCTAGAATGTATTTTTGTTCATCAGACATTTTACTTCTTTTGAAGTATCTCCCAGAAATGGGCTACTGGGTCCAAAAGTAACATTTTTAAGGGCCTCAGTAAACATGTTGCCAGATTTCCTTCTGGAAGGGCAAAGCGCATTGCTAAGAGCAGGGCCTGAGTGTGCCTGTGACCCTCGGCATCCACAGCTTTGGGCAACCGGCAGACTCCTGTGAGGACGGCCTCTGCTGGAAGCCTCCCCGATCCCTGCTGCGGGCCCCGAGCCTTGGCAGTGGGCGTTCTGTCCAATCCATCTGGGACCTTTCTAATCAAATTTCATAGTGACTTCCTAACCTGTAATCATTCTGTCCCTTCAGCACTCCACATTTGTGATTCTTCTAGTTTCCTGACCGTACCTTCCTCTTTATTGCTTGCTCTGTGTCTCTCTCCTATTTAACGCCGTGTTTCTTCTAGAATATTTGGTAAAATTCTCATACCCGGACTCCACCCTTGACCCTTTGCATCAGATCCTTTGGAAATGGATCCTGGTGATCTTAATGTTAAGAAAAACTCGAGGAAATGTGAGCATTTTCTCTGGCGTCTGTCTTTGCCCTTCTCTCCTCATGTGATTTCATTTACAATTGACTTGTCTCTTTCTGCCATGTCAGAAAATCTGTGTCCATCCCCAGACTAACTCTCCGGGGCTCTGGACAGACACTCTGACTGTCGGGCCTCTCAACTTGGATGCGTGCGTTTACATCTGAAACGTTACTCGGTGAACTGTTTTTCATCCCGAGCTAGTTGACTCACTTCCTTCTCTCCACGGCCACGTTATTCTCCACGTCACTGAGACTGTCAGTCCCTCTTCCTCGTCCCCACGTCTGGTCCTGGTGACCCCAGAATGTCTTTCCCTACTCTGTCCCTTCCTCCTGCCCTCCCTGGAAATCATGGCTCAGTGACCCCATCTCTTCAGCCTGGCTTCCACCTCCCTGTAAAGGGCTCCAGCCAGGCCAGGTCACGCACGGGGCCCTCCACTGTGCGTCGTGTCTCTCACCCCTCTTTGTTCCTCTCGGCCCTCCAGGCGCACCTGCCCTGTGAAGCCGCGACATAGCTGAGTGCTGCTTACTGCCCCCTCGCAGCTCTCCACATAGTCCTTAACCCAGATGTGACCTTTCGTCCTTTGAGCCCCCGTGACATTGCTTGAAGCTTTCTTTTTTTTTTTTTTTAAAGATTTTATTTATTTATTTGACACAGAGACAGCCAGTGAGAGAGACAGCCAGTGAGAGAGAGACAAGCTGGGGGAGTGGGAGAGGAAGAAGCAGGCTCCCAGCAGAAGAGCCTGATGTGGGGCTCGATCCCATTTAACGCCGGGATCACGCCCTGAGCCGAAGGCAGACGCTCAACGGCTGAGCCACCCAGGCGCCCCTGCTTGAAGCTTTCTTCAGGCGGCTGTATCGCTTGCCTTGATGTTACTTGTATGTGCCTTATCTCTTCTACTGTGTGGAAAGGTTCCTTTTTTTTTTTAGTGCATTTTTTCCAGCTTTATTGAGATACGGTTGATTGGGAAGTTTCTTGGAAGGGGGAGGAAACTAACATTTATTAAATATGTGTTACCTGCCGGATAGGCTCTGTGACACGTGTGCTTCGTAAATATTTGTTGAATGAGTAGATGGGTTCTTGTCATTCCCTCTTGCTTAAAATCTACCAATGATGCCTTCTGGGCATTTAGAATAAAATCGAATGCGCCCGTGGTCAGCGCAGGTGTCCGTGATCTGGCCCGTCTGCTGCGGCAGCCCCGTCGTGGGCCTCTCTCCCCTTGCTGTGCTCTATCCTCCCTGTCGTCTGTTCCTGAAATACACCACGCTGTGTTCTCACCTCTCCACCTTTGCAGGTAACATTCTCCCCTGGCCTGGGGTGCCCTGTTTCCTGTTGTCTGGGTGGCCGGGTCCTTCTCGTGCTCCAGACCAAGGCCTACATGCCACCTTTGCACAGAAGACTACTTCACCCAGTTGGAAAAAGGGCTCTTTCTCTTTTCTTTTGCAGCTTGTTTCCTTCATAGCACTTGTCATAATTTGCGATCATTTTATCTTTGATTCACGGCTCCCTAATTAGATTTTGAGTCCCATGAAGGCCCTTCCCTGTTCATTTCTCTGTTGTATGTCCTGTGCTCACCACAGTGCCTAGCATCCAGTATTATTAAATAAATACACGTTTATATTACTGTCCAAAATCATGTAGCCAGGAGGGGAGGGACTTAAACCAAGTCAGCCTGGGTTTATCTTCTGCTTTGCAGATAATAGGTGCCCAGTAAATGCTTGTTGAATGAATAATGGAGAGCAAAGACGTGGAGCTCTTTCCCCCACTCTCTTGCTTTGTTTTCTCATCCTCTCCCGAAGTCCCAGGAGAATGGCATGTGTGTACGACTACAGTTGGAACCTGGATCCTGCTGTGGCTTGCAGGCCTGGGGGCCACAGTGCAGACAGGCCCATGGAGGCTGGCAGTGCCAGGCCGGATGCCACCTCCCAGTGGCTGCAAGACGCTTCCTTCTTAGGAGAAACAGGACACGGGTGAGGCGGCGCCAGCAGGTCACTTTGTCTCGGTTTGTGCTGATCCTGGGGAGGGAGGGGGCTGACTGGCAACCAGGGCAGCGGTGGTTCTGGCCGGCGTCAAGGAGTCCTGCCGTGCTGCTGGATTTAGAGGCCCTCACATCTGCCTCGCCAACCCCCACCTTCCTTCTGTCTTCTCATCTTTCAGTGGCCACAAATTACCAAAACTAGGGGCATGAGAAAAAAAATTCTTAAAGGTTCTATGGCTACTGAACTGTAGAGAGAAGACTGAGAAAGTCTTTGAGATGATGAATCTCTTTTACATCCAACCTCATTCAGAGCCAAAGCCAAAGCTGTTGCAGTGGCTTCAAGGCCCTAATGACTTACCTCTCGGACCTCCTCTACTCTTGTTTCCCTTGCTCATTGTGCTCCAGGTACATGGGCCTTGCTGCCCTCGAAGATTTAAGGCACACTCTTGCCTCAGGGCCTTTGCATAGGATATTACGTCTGCTTGGAAAGTTATTTCCACAGATCCGTAGGGCTTGCACTCTCCTTCAGGTCTTTGCTCAAACTTCCGCCTTCTTGGAGAGCACTTCCATGACCACCGTGTTTAAGACGGCAACCCGTGCATTCCCAACGCTCGGCATTCCCTATCTCCCTTCCCTGCTTTATCTATCTCTACAGGAGGCACACGTCATCTTCTGATATCGCTATATCTTTTGCTTTTCTTTTTTTTTTAAAGATTTTATTTATTTATTCGACAGAGATAGAGACAGCCAGCGAGAGAGGGAACACAGGCAGGGGGAGTGGGAGAGGAAGAAACAGGCTCATAGCGGAGGAGCCTGATGTGGGGCTTGATCCCGTGACACTGGGATCACGCCCTGAGCTGAAGGCAGACGCTTAACCGCTGTGCCACCCAGGCGCCCCTATCTTTTGCTTTTCATTGGATTGTCTGTGTTCCCCCAGTAGAATGGAAAACTTTCCAAGAGGGGGATTTGAGCTTGTTTATTCGTCCTCGGGGCCTGGGGTGGCTGGCGCAGGGGAGCTGCTCAGTGAGCCTTTGCTGAACACACAAGCTCTTGTCTTTCACCGCTAGAGAGGGTAAAGCTAACGGTTCGGCTGCAGGGAGCTTCCCAGTGACCAGGGAATGGGTGAGTCTGGGTCCTCTGCCATCGTCTCCATCAGCATTTTGAAAAATGAGTTTTTCTTTCTTGATGTAGCCTGGAGAAAACATCTCACTGTTGGATATGACTTTCTCTTGTGTCATTGTTTTTATTTTAAAACACATTCACATGGGGGGGGGGGCGCCTGGGCCACTCAGTCGGTTAGGCATCCGCCTTCAGCTCAGGTCATGATCTCAGGGTCCTGGGATTGAACCCCACACTGGGGAGCCTACTTCTCCCTCTCCCTCTGCCCCTCTTCCTGCTTGTGCTTGCTCTCTCGCTCCCTCTAATGAATAAATTAAAAATCTTTAAAAAAATTCACATGGGTATATACATAATGGAATATTAGCCATAAAAAAAAAATGAAATCTTACCATTTGCCACGACATGGATGGAGGTAGGTGGTATAATGCTAAGTGAAATAAGCCAGTCAGAGAAAGACGAATGCCATAGGATCTCACACAAATGTGGAATTTAAGAAACAAGACAAAGACAAAAAGAGACAAACCGAAAAACAGACTCTTCACTCTGGAGAACACACTGCTGGTCTGCTGGTCACCACAGGGGAGGTGGGTGGGGGCTGGGAAACAGGTGGAGGGGATGAAGGTGCTCTTACCGTGATGAGCACTGAGTAGTGTATAGAATTATTGAATCATTATATTGTACACCAGAAACTAATATAAGACTGTAAGTTAACAAACTGGAATTTAAAAAATATAATAAAAAGATTCACATGGCTCACAATTCACAAGGTAAGGAAGGGGATGCAGTGAAGAGGCTCTGCGCCCTCTGTGGTCACCTGCTCCTTCCTCAGAGAGCCAGCACTGCCGCCATTCAGTGCGCGGGAGAAAACGGGCCCTGCGTGCGTTCCTGGCTGTGAGTTGAGAGTAGAGCACAGGCATAAGGTTTTTACACCAGAGAGGATTTCTGTCCATCAGATGAAAGGAATTGACAAGCAGAGGGTTCTGAAACCCCTTCTCCAGAGGCATCTTCTGTTCAAAGTGGGCGATTACCCAGGATGGCTTCCAGAAGGGCCCTGAGATTCATCAGTTTTGTTGGTTCCGATGAAAGCAAAGGAGAGAAGATGGGAGTTCTGGGGTCTAAGGAGGCTGAGAATGGAGAGGGTTCATCCTTGTTGGGCATAGAAGCAGCATGAGGGCAGACTGCCTGGCGCCTTATGTCTTGAGGCATTGTCTTTCCCTCGATTCCAGAACAGCTCTCATACCTCTGTCCTAAGGAGTGCCCACACATTGTCTTTCAAGCCGTCTCGGGGCCCCTGGCTGCGGCCACCGCTTCCATCCTCACCAATCCCATGGACGTCATCCGCACCCGAGTGCAGGTAAGACCAGCTTCTATCCCGGTAAGGAGGGTGACCTGCGGGCTCCCTGGCGGCCCCCTGACCTCTCTGTGTTATGGCCTTCTAGTCCAGCTGGCCTTGTCCTGGTCAGGCAGGCCCCTTCCTGTGTCAGTTAGCATCTGCAGAAACCAGCTGAGCACATCGAAGCACCTAGTATTTTCCTTGTGGTGTCTGCTGCCTTGCACACCCTGCCCGTCCTTGCACACCCTGCCCCTGTCCTTACGTGACCTGTCCTGTCCTTGCCGTGCCCCCCTGGCTCCTCCCTGCCTTGCCGCCTGTCAGCATAGCCAATCAGACACCTTTCCCTTACTTGGCAGGTTTGTGGTCTTTAGAAATACATCCATTTCATGGGGCGCCTGGGCGGCGCAGTCGTTAAGCGTCTGCCTTCGGCTCAGGGCGTGATCCCGGCGTTCTGGAATCGAGCCCCACATCAGGCTCCTCTGCTGGGAGCCTGCTTCTTCCTCTCCCACTCCCCCTGCTTGTGTTCCCTTTCTCGCTGGCTGTCTCTCTCTGTCAAATAAATAAATAAAATCTTTAAAAAAAAAAAAAAGAAATACATCCATTTCAGTGAATTCCCTAAGTCTGGTTTCTCTGCTGGGCTGAGTTCTCTACAGACTATTCTTGAGTAGGCCACACAGACTGTGCCTTGTGGACTCAGCAGAGACGCTGACAGAGCCCTTGGTGGTGCTGTCCAGAGATTACCGTCCCTGTCTTCACTCAGCTCAAAGATAGTTCCCTAGTCCAAGAAGATAGAATCTGAATAGTGGTGTGTAACATACAAATGGCAGGCTCTGCTGTCTAAAGCTTTAGGTGCAGAGAATGGGGGATTCTGATGTCTGAGGTGGGTAGGGTAGGAGGACAGCTGTCCAGGAGAAGTGAGGTCACTGGTGAGGGCAGGAGGGGAGGAAAAGAAACTCAACAGTTTGGGGGTGAAGTCAGCTTCCCTGATACCAGGATGCTGGGATGGATGTGGCTGGGAAATCTAGGTATATTTGTCCCTAGGTATATTTGTCCCTAGGAAAGAATGCCCACACACTTTTGAATGAATAAATTGGCATCTGATTGGTTTGCAGATAATAAAGTGCACAGGTTCCCTCCTCATTCTCTTCTGAGGCTTGTTTTGAGTGTTCCGTGAGGAGATCCAAGGGAAAGGACAGGGGTCTGCTTCCGAGGCACTCCTTGGTGGGGGGAGACAAATTGCATGTGACAACTGGAGGCCTAGGTGGAGTGGCCCTGACACCGCTGTGGATACGTGGGAGGGCGGGGGGGGGGGCAGAGACAGGCAGAGGAGAGTACTGGAGAGGAAGAGTAGAGTGTGGAGGAGGCTACTACGGAATTGGTGGGGGGGCAATGCTCTGAGCCAGAGATCACCTTGTGAACATCATCCAGTCCGGGGAGGCATGGCAAGGAGAGCAGGTGTCCCGCACTGGCTGAGGGTCTAAGTGGGGCGAAGTGTGTTTTGGTGGCAGGGGCTGGGGGCCGGAGGGGGGGGTCACGGGAAAGGGGCAGGACTGTTGAGAAGGAACAGAGAAGATTCCTGCCTTAGCCAAACTTCCAATGTAGCAGGGAACGTGGGTCCCAGGGTGTGGGGGGGTGACGGAGTGAGGGGAGGACTCCAGCCATGGGGACTGAGGGACTGAGATGGTCCAAATGGAAATGACAGAGCGGCAGGGCCGCGAGTACCCGGTCTCCCTGAGGCCAGAGAGATGCACCCAGGACAAGGACTCCAGCTGAGTGGCTTATGTAAGGATGGTAATAACAGCTCGCAGTTATGGAACACATGCGCCTGCCAGTGTTGACCGCTCAGAACCCCCAGGGGCGGGTATGCTCCAGCACCGTTTTACATTTGAGGGGACTGAGGCGCAAAGAGGTGAATACATTCCTTGAGGTTGTGCTGTTAGCAAGCTGGGGAGCAGAATTCAACCCAAGCAGGCTGGCACCAGAACCGACATAAACCCCTGTGCCACACTGTCCCTCAAGCACAATCCAGGCCCTGGACCCCAAGGCAGAGGGAGCCAGCGCTGAGCGGCTTCGACTGCAGACCGTGGCTCTCCGCTGTGTTGCTTTTCCAGGTTGAAGGCAAGAGCTCCATCATCCTGACCTTCAGACAACTGATGACAGAAGAGGGGCCTTGGGGCCTCATGAAGGGCCTCTCAGCCAGAATCATCTCAGCCACGCCCTCCACCATTGTCATCGTGGTGGGCTACGAGAGCCTCAAGAAACTCAGCCTCCGACCTGAGCTGGTGGACTCAAGACACTGGTAACCCGTGGCGGGGAGTGAAGCCCGCTGTTTGCCACACTACTCTGAGGCGGGGGCAGCGTGGGGAGGGCAGCACCCCCCCCACACATGCCCCCACCACATTCGCAGCCCTGCCCTGGGACAGGGTGGCCTGTCTGGGACAGGGCAGAGACTGAACTGCTCTTGCTGAAGAGGCTCCACACCTGGACCCCCTGCTCCCATTATTTTTTATTTTCTTGTCAAACTGGGCTCCCTCGCTCGGTCCCGGTCCTCAGTCCTGTCCTAAGGAAACCCGCCGTCCCCACCAATCCCACCCCACCCATCCCTTGCGAACCCTTCTTCTGGCTTCCCCTGCCATCTGTGTCCCTGAGACCCTGATGAGAGCTGTACATAGAGCTTGCTTACGATCACTGGTCTTCCTCCTGGGCTTTTAGCCCGGGTTCCACCAGCTGCCGTCAGCCCTTTCCTGCTTCATCTCGTAGGCTTGCTTGTTTTTACTTTGGGACTGAGCTGCCCACCAGACTGCTCTGCTTTTCCCTGCTGCTGGGGGCGGGGAGCACGGTGCCAGGTACTTCTGCACAGGGAGTAGGAGCAGCAAAACCTCTGGTTCTCCAGAGCACCTGTCCTCTCTTTGGAGAGTTATTAGGTCGGGGACAAATGTTGATACTTTGTGTGTGTATTTTTTTTAACATCTGTGAACTAGGTACTGTCAGTCCTGCTGAAGCGCCAATCCTGCAGTCAGAGCCCACCCCTTCCTCAGACAGGTGGAACATGTGGCTTTTCCCTCAATCCCAGTTACTTGTCCCGTCCACGTTCCTTTGGAGCCAGCAGGCCCCGGACATGCAGGCCGCTGGCTCCCCGGGGCCCAGGTGACTAGAGGGGCAGGCCCAGTTCTGAGGAGATGAGGCCACCTGGGCACGCTGCCCCACCAGGTGGAGAGGACAGCCGGTCCAGAGCAGCCCAGGCAAGCTCTGGGCCCTGCGCGGTGGGGCTGCCCGCGTCTACACCCCAGTCACCGGGACTCACGGAGTCACACGTCTCACAGCGGGAATCTCCCAAGTCGTGGAACCACTGGTGTTTCTCTTCTCATCCCAGTCACGGGCCTCCCGAGGGATGCTTGGGAGAGAGTAAGGAGCGCGTCAAGAGGTCACCCGCACCAGGACCGCTGCACTTACCAGCCCGACACTGCCCAGCCGATCTGGCCCCCACCCAGCACTCCTCCTTCCCCCGCCCCGCTGCCACCAAGCCTGCCCGGTGCGTGGTGCGGCGCCCCTAACGACAGAAGGTGTCAGACCCTGCACTGCACAGGTGTGGCTGGATGAGCCTTCCCGCCTCTAATCGGCCCCCCTGGGAAAGGCCGCGGTGCCAACTTGAAAGGTGCTAGCTACCCGAGGCCTTGACACTTCCTACGGCTGCCCCTCTTCTGTCACCCTGGCCAGATCTGAGCCAAACCCCGCTTCTCCACCTTCGCCGCCGCCCGTCGCGGTCTCTAATCTTCTTGGATTATCCTCCTTCACCTACTTTCGGTTTTGTGTCCCCTCTCCTCCTTTGTCAGGGGTCCCCCAGTGTCTGTCCACTAATGGTCTCCCCCGTGCACAGGTGACTCTGAACCTCCCGCCCCAAGAGCCACCAACAGGATAGAGGCCAGGGCCCCTGTCTCCCGCTCTCTCGGCGCCTCAGCCCTACACCTCTTCCCCGGGGGCCCGGCTGCGGTCTGGCCACGCGGGCCGTGTGGTGCCCCGCCGCTCTCGGGGAGGTGGGGGTTCGTGCGCTCAGACCGCTTTCCCCGCGCTCCGTGCCGGACGGGCCACCCTCGCGCCCCGCCCCCCCCCCCAAATCTGTCCCTCTATCGCTCTCGCACTGGCTCGCAGTCCGAAAGGTCGCCATGCGTCTCCGGACGGGGAGCCCTGCCCCTGCTCTCCCATCCAGCACGTCAGGGGCCCGGGGCGGCTTGGGTTACGGAGCGCCCGGGTGGGCAGCGGACCGAAGGCCGCGTCAGCTGGACTTGGGGGTGAGCTGGTCCGTGGCCCGAGCTGGAAGGAACGTGGGACACTGGGCGGGCGGGCACGCAGGTGCAGCTGGCATTGATAGACTGGACTCCTGTGAACATCAGCGGCGGACATTCACTGTTGCACTGTACGAAGTCTCTGACGTGTAATTAAACGTTTTTATTGAGCCCCTGAGCACTAGCTTCCGTGTAGTCGGCCCGCCTGCCCTGAGAGGACGTCGGTGCGGAGCGCGCCGCTGCCAGCGACGTTCGGTAATCGACACCCGCCGCCTCCAACCGGAGGCGCCCAGTGCCGGGGCCGGCCAATCGGGGGCCTCGGTGGGCGGGGCGTCCGAGCCCGTTAGATTTGGCGGTCCGGCTTCAATATGGCTGCAGCGCGCAGCGTCAACGCAGAGAGCGCTTGTGAGGAAAAGGGGCCTGAGGGGTCGTGTCCGGAATCTGTGCCCCCCGGTGCCACCATTCCGAGGGTGAAGCTCCTCGACACTCTGGTGGATACTTTCCTCCAGAAGCTGGTCGCCGCCGGAAGGTAAGGGGGAGGAGTAGGCTACAGGCGCGCGAGAGGCCCGGGGGAGGGGGCCGGCGGCAGCGGCCTGATCACGTGGCCTCGTTCCTGGGCTGTGACTGGCCGGCGTCCCCTTCCGGCAGTCACGTGGTCTCTTTCTCGCGCGCGCATGGGGGCGGAGCAGGGAGCTTGGCGCTCATTCACCCCGCGCCCGGGCCCCTGTGCGCCGGAGGGCGGCCGGGGGGCGGCCGGGGGGCGGCCGGAGGGGCGTCGACTGATGCGGAAGTGTGGGGCGCGTGCGGGTGGTGTCCCCCGCGGGCGGTGCTGTGGCGGTGCTCCCCGCGCGGCCCACCCCTTAGCCCCGCGCAGACCTGCGGCGGACCCTGCGCCCGCCTGGTGCGCAGTCCGTGGGCGGACACGTGCTGGGCACAGAGTAAGCACAGGGTTTGCTGAGATAGTGGGCAGGCGATGGGACGGAGGGCAGCTCGGGGAGGGCGCCAGCTGGGGACTGGACCCTGAGCGGAACGTGGAGGAACGAGGGATAGGGAAAAAGGCTGCAGACGGAGGACACAGCTTGTGCGAAGGCCCTGAGGTAGTCAGGCCTGCTGGGGGGGGGGCGGCGGTGGCGGCCTTTTCGTGCAGGACCTAGTTTCCGGAGCAATGGATTTGATAAAATAATTTGTAATTATTTTTATGGACCCGTCATAAGACACCACCAAGATCTGTCCAGGAGAGGCCCCTCTTTTGCTTTTTTATTTTAGACCCCCCCCACTCATTCTTGTATTCCTCGCCCCTCTCCATAGGCCCCACTTTCTATTAGCTCTATGTCCTCCGTTTATTTATGTGCCAATATCTATTGACCTACTACAATGTCCAAGGCTCTGTTGTAGGAGCTGGAGATAGACCAGTGATCAAGCAGCGGTAAAGAAAAATAAATCAGGGTAAAGGAATAGAGCAGTGGGGTGGGGGCGTCTGGGTTAGCAGGAGTGCAAGGAAGTGACATTGGAGTATGTTTGCTTCTTTGTAAAATACCTTGTTTTGTCTATGCTTGTTTTAAGATTATATGAATGATAATTGAGCTGCATACAACTTTTTTCACTCAACACCATTTTTTTCCCTTAAGATCAAACCATGTACTGTAAGTGCATGTGGTTCAGGGCTTCTCGGGCAGTTTTTCTTACCAAGATATGCATCAGCGCTTACCTGTCCCCTGTCACAGACCCCCTGGTTCCCTCCAGGCCCCTCCTCCACAGGTTATGCCGGGTGACCGTCCTTGTCCGTGTTCTTACAGGAGTGCTGGCATTTCTGGACGTAAATATCGGAGAGGGGCTGCTGGATTCTGGGGCTTACACCTCCTGTGCCTTGTCAGATTGCTTTCCAGGAAGGCTGTTCCTGTCTCCTCCATCCTCACCAGCACCGAGTGTCCACCATTCTAACCCCTGCAGCTCTGAAGTTGTGGAGAGGGCTGTCCCACGGTTGTTGTAATTCGCACACCCCTACTGCCTCACAGCTTTGGACATGTCCTCATTACACTTGTCAGTCATGTGGCTTCCTTTTCTGCCAGCTGCCTACTTGTTTCCTCCAGCTTTTTTTTTCCCAGACTCATTTTCTTAAGATTTTATTTATTTGTCAGAGAGAGAGAGAGAGAGAGCTCACAAGTAGGGAGAACTGCAGGCAGAGGGAGAAGCAGGCTCCCCGCTGAGCAGAGAGCTGGATGTGGACGTGGGGCTCGATCCCAGGACCCTGGGACCGTGACCCGAGCCGAAGGCAGACGCTTAACTGACTGAGCCACCCAGGCACGCCCTCTATAGAGTTTTAAAGTTCTTTAAAGAACTCGTGCATTCTTTACTAGGTCACTACCTAGTACTTAGTAGTTTCTGTTACTATTGTGAATATTTTCTTATTTTCTATTTTCTTTTAAAATTCGTTACTGATGACTTAGAGAAACTATTGCTTTTTGTAAGATAGTTGTATCTAGCAATCTTGCTCCACTCTTAGGAAAGTATAACCTCCCTCAGAGTGCACAGATCATAAATGTTCATCTCGATAACCATTTTCACGAATGAGCACACCCTTGTAACCAGCACCCAGATCAAGAAACAACCCCAGGAAGTGCTCATGTGCCCCCTTCCCAGCTTTACCTTCAGCTGAAAGGGTAACCTCTTTCCTGACGAGTGTTAACCAGACATTAATTTTCCCTGGATTCCCCCCACACTTTATTAAATGCAATCCTGTAGTTTGTAATCTTTTATTATGTCTGACTTCTTTTCCTCGGCATTGCCTTTGTGAGATTCACCCAGATTGTCATCAAGGACTTGCAGTAGTAAACACTGTTGTAATTGTCTTTGCCTTCTTCCTAAAGTTCTCCACAGTGTTTAAGTTTTGGGCACATATTTTTGGAAAATTATGAAAGTCCCTGTGTGTTTCTAGTTTTCAGAGAGGTTTTTAAAAAGTCATAATTTTTTTAAGTTAGTTTGTTTATGTAAGTAATCTCTACATCCAGCGTGGGGCTCGAACTCATGACCCAGAGATCAAGAGTCACGCTCTTCTCTGACTGAGCCTGCCAGGCACCCCTGAAGCATCATAATTAGATGTTGAACTTTATCAAATGTTTTCTTCCTCTACTAAGATGATCTTGTAATTTTTCGTTAGTTCATTAATATTGGTGATCTCTGTTGGCAGATATTATGGAAGTTAAACCATCTTTGCCTTCTGGGAATGAATGTACTTGATTATGGCGCATTTTTAAAATACACTGGCTGGCTCAGTGGGGGGAGCGTGTGACTCTTGATTTGGGGGTTGTGGGTTTGGGCTTCAGGTTGAGTGGAGAATGCTTAAAAATAAAACCTTAAAAAAAACCACTTAGATTTAGTTAGATCTGTGTTTATATGCTAATAAGTTGAATGCATCTTTATTTCCTTTACTGTCCTTATTTGTTTATGGAATCAAGGACATATTAGCTGTGTATGAGGACGTAGACAGTACTCCCTCTTCTGAAACGATTTTTGTAAGATTGGGATTATCTATTTCTTAAAAGTTTGGGAGAGCTCACTTAGGCCAAGAATTTCTTGCTTTGCTGAGCACAGCGGGCGTCGAGCCGTGGCGCTGGATGTGTCCTCACTGAGGTCGCTGCCCGCGTCTGGTATGGAGCCGTTCTTGTCATGGCCACAAGTCGACTCGGATTTGATTTCTTCTTGTGGTAGGATTGCTGTTTTACAGGCGCTCCCCCACCCCAAATCTGTCTCCTTTGTCTGTTACAGTCTAACTTTTCAAAATGTTTTAAATTTTTACTTTAATTTTTATTACTTCTCCTATTTCCATTACATGCTGTTTCTCTTTTTTTGGACTTTATGTAGGCAGAGTTCTATCTTACTAATCTTTTTACAAAATTGGCTTTTAAAAAAACTTTTGAGGTTATTATGAGCCTCTGTATCTTTGAAACCTATCTTTATTTTTTATTTCTTTTGATTTGTTTTATTACTCTCTTCCCAAGTTCTTGAGTTGAATATTTAGCTCTTTTCTTTTTCAGCGTTTTTTGGTTTTTTAAAAAATGTGCTTAAAACTATAAATTTTCAGGGACACCTGGGTGGTTTATTCAGTTAAGCGTGTGCCTTCAGTTAAGGGTCCTGGGATCAAGCCCCACTTTGGGCTCCCTGCGCAGTGGGGAGCCTGCTTCTCCCGCTCCATCGGCCATCCCCCCCACCCCAAACTTGCGCTCTCTGGCTCTATCTCTCTGTCAAATAAATAAATAAAATCTTTTTTAAAAAACTATAAATTTTCATAGGACTACTTTTGCCAGTTTCTACAAATTTCAGTATCTCATATTTTCATAGTTGTTGAAGTTTTTAATTGAGATCTAATTCTTACACCGTGAACTTTACCCTCACAGTGCACAGTTAGTACCTTCACAGAGTCGTGCACCCGCCGCCACTGTCTAGTTCCAGAGCACCCTCATCGCCCCAGAAAGAAGCCTCGTGTTTGTTAGCAGTCACTCCCCCCCACCCCGTTCCTCACCCCCAGCTCCCAGCAGTCACCAGTCTACCTTCTGTCTGTGTGCAGCTGCCTGTTTTGGACATTTCCTCTGCACTGGGCATACCTCGCCTGGCCTGGCCTGACGTGTCCGGCTGCTCGCACTTCGCATAAGGCATGATTGCAGGGTTCCTCCGTGTCCCCATGTCTGTACTTCTGTCCTTTTTATGACTGAATCGTATTCTGTGGTGTGGCTCTCCCGACCACATTGGGTGTATCCTGCATCGACTGCCGCCCGGGTGGGGCTGTTTTCGCCTTACGGTCTGTTAGGAGGAATGCTGTGAAGGGCTTCACTGAACCAGTGTGCGGCTCTCCCGGGGATACACCTACGAGTGGAGTTGCTGGCTCGTAGAGTAACTCCAGGTCTCGCTTTTGGGGGAACTGCCACTGTTTCCCAAAGCAGCTGTGCTATTTTACGTGTCCGCCAGCTTGAGGCGTGGCGAGGGTTGGGATTTCTCCACATCCTCACCAGCATTCCTTACTGTCTGTCTTTCTGATGGCAGCCCGTAGCCCAGCGTACAGTGGTATCTCACAGGGCCTTGGATTTTCCAAAGGACTACCGAGGCTGAGCACATTTCAGGTGCTTATTGACCATTTTTGTATCTTCTTTGGAGAAATGTTGATTCAAATATTTTGCCCATTACTTATTTATATACAGTTTTTTTTTTCGTTTTATTTTTGTCTTTTTTTAAGATTTAAATATTTTTTTGAGAGAGAAAGAGAGAGAGCACTAGAGAGAGAGCAAGCACGAATGTGGGGCAGAGGGAGACGGAGAAGCAGACTGCCCGCTGAGCAAAGAGCCCAATGTAGGGGGCTCAGTCCCAGGACCCTGGGATCATGATCTGAGCCGAAGGCAGATGCTTAGCCAGTTGAGCCACCCAGGTGCCCCTTATTTTTTAGTTTTAAATAATCTCTACACCCAACTTGGGGCTTGAACCCATAACCCTGAGATCAAGTCGCATGCTCCACCAAGTGAGCCAGGCGCCCCGTTTTTGCCCATTCTTTAAGTGGGCAGTCTTTGTACCGTTAACTTGTAAAAGCTCTACTTTTGAGAAGTCAAATTTAGATTATTTATTTATTAATATGTATTTATTTAGATAGAAAGTTGCAGAGAATTTTTTTTTTGGTTGCAGGTGGTTTTAGTGTCATGTGAGAAACTACTGTCTGATTCAAGGCCACAGACTTACAGCTGTGTTTTCTTCTAATGAGTTGTCTGGTTTTTGCTCTTTTGTTTGATCCATTTTGAGTTAGTTTCTGTGTGTGATACGAGACAGGGGTCCAGCTCCATTCTTTCACACGCGGACATAGTCATTTAATTTTATGTATTTTATTTTATGTAATTTTCCTTATGATTTCATCTTTAACCCAATGATTATTTAGTAGTATGTTTTTTGGTTTCCAGACATGTAATTTTTTTTAAAGTTAACCTTTTGTTGTGATTTCTAATTTTATCGTATTACGATTAGGTAACATGGTCTGTAGGACACCAATTTTGGGGGGAACTTTTGACACTTTGACCCCATGTGGCCAAGTATGTGGGCAGTTTTTGTGAATGTTCCATGTGTGCTTGAAAAGAATGTGCAGTATCTGATTCCTGGGTATAAAATTCTATACTTAGTTTCAACTTTTCAATGTTATTAAAGTCTTTTATATGCTTATTTAAAAAATCCTCCTGGTGACTTGAGCCATCCATTTATTTTTAAAATCTCCAGTCACAATTTCTGTTTTAAGTTTGTTTATTTATTTTTAGTAATCTCTGCTCTCAACATGGGGCTGGAACTCACGACCCTGAGGTCAAGAGTCACACGCTCTCCTAGCTGAGCCAGCCAAGTGCCCTTGATGTTTCTTTAAGTCATGACTGATCCTTTTTTTTTTTTTTTTTTCATGTTTGGGAGACGTCTCTCCACTGGTTTGAAAATGTTTATTTATTTATTTGTAACGCTCTGAATGTATAATGCTCAGCGGGGAGTCTGCTTCTCCTTCTCCCTCTACCCCTCCCCCTAGTTTCTTTCTCTCTCAAATGAATGAAACAGTCTTTAAAAAAAGGAAAAAAATGTGCCTTGCCTTGACTGAGGTAGTAGTCACGCAGGGTTACACACATGACGGCCACACAAACTGGGGTATATGTGATCGCTGGTGAAATCTGAACGAGCTGTGTACGGTGTTGACTTTCAGGTTTTGATGTCGGACTACAGTTGTGCAAGATGTTAACATTGTGGAGGGTACTTGACTTTGCAACTTCCTGCAAATCTATAATTATTTCAAAATAAAGAGTTCAAAAAGGTTAATCTACAAAAGATATTTATCATAGCACAATGTTCAGTGGGAAATAATTGAGAATCACCTAAAATGTCCAACATTTGAAGAATGGTAGTTACACAAGTATAATAACTCGGACTAATAAAGTACTCTGCTGGTTTTTAAAATTCCATCTGGTGGGCACCCGGGTAGCTCAGTCGGCTGAGCATCTGCCTTTGGCTCAGGTCATGATCCCGGGGTCCTGGGATCAAGCCCCATGTTGGTCTCCCTGCTCAGCGGGGAGTCTGCTTCTCCCTCTGCCCCTCCCCCCTTGTGCCTTCTCTCTGTCTCTCAAATAAATAAAATCTTTTTAAAAATCTTTTATTTATTATTTTAATATTTTATTTATTTGAGAGAGAGAGAGCCAGAGAGAGCAGAAGCCGGGAGGAGAGGGTTCAGAAGCAGGCTCCCCGCTGAGCAGGGAGCCGGACAAGGGGCTTGATCCCAGGACCCTGGGACTGTGACCAGAGCTGAAGGCAGACACTTAACCAACTGAGCCACCCAGGCGCCCGTAAATAAAATCTTTTTTAAAAAATAAAATTCCATTTTGAATAATGTCTAATCATGGGAAAATGATCACATTATAATGGTAAATTTTAAAATCAGGTTATGGAGAGAAGCATGCAGATCCTACATGAATATGATTTTTCTCTAACTGTATTAAAATTGCAGTTGACAGGGGCTCCTAGCTGCCCAGTGGGTGGAGCATGCAACTCTTGGTCTCGGGGTTGTAGGTTCAAGCCTGTCTATTGGGTATAGACAGTCCTTAAAAAAATAAAATCTTAAAAAAATAAAATCGCAGTTGATTAGTTGACATGTTACATTTTTTAGTCATTTAAAAATGACAATTATTATTTTTTAAAAGTCTGAAGCATTCTGTCTGACCTTGGAAAGCTTGTCAGCCCAGAGTCCCATGCCTAGCTGCCTGGTAGGGGCCACAGCAGCCTGAGGTGGTGCAGATGGAGGCAACTGGGGGTAGGATGCAGGGGAGAGGAGGGACGGGGACTCCAGGACTCCCATCTTGTGGCGGTTGGGTGGAGGGTGGTGCCATCCATCAGGAGCTGGGGAGAGAAACAGGTCTGGGGTTAGAAAGCTGTTTGGATAGGTTCAGGCTTCTCTGCATCTTTGCTCCCTCCTCCCAGCGCCTGGCCAAGCACAAGTCAGTATTCTGCCTGCACCCCTCTGCCCCTTCCCCAGCCCGAGGAGCCATGTAGTGGAGCCTCTCCCCCATGGGACATCGTGCCTCTACCGTGAGCCCGGCCCCTTCTGCCCCCGTCAGTCCTCTCCCCTTCTCCACAGCAACTACTGGAAATGCCCATCACGCCCCTCGGGCCTTTCCCCCGCACCCCGCCCTGGTGCCCTGGCAGGGAGAATGACCCCCCCACACCTGGTCTGTAGAGAAAACTGAGGTCACCAGGAGGAGTTCCTGCATCTGTGGATCTGGCTGAGAGTCACCCAGTCCCGCTTACCGCCTCGGTGTCGCTCCCCTTACATCCGAGGCTGTGGCTGCAGGTTTCTCCCCGCTTCCCCATCTCCCATTTAGGTCTCAGCTGAAAGCATTTTGCCGCCATTCCCTTGAAATGTTTCCTTTCAAGGTCATTAATAACTCTTTGTTGTCAAATACCGTGGATATTTTTTCGTCTTTGCCCTACTTGCTCTCCTTGTCGCATTTGACGCTGCTAGCCACTCCTTTGTCCTTGACGCTGTCCCTCGGCCTCCCACACCAGTCTCTGCCCCTCTTCCTTCTTGGGCTCCTCTTCCTCTCCTTGTCCTGGAATGTGTGAGCGCCGGCCCTTCCTCACATCCCTCCACACGTGAACGATCATGTCCCTTTTGATGTCTTGTTGCTTCTAACAGCCCTTGAGGGTCTGTGCACGGCTCCTTGCCCTGGCCTCCAAGGCTCCATGCACTCTGGCCGCCTTCGACGCCTTGTCATCTCAGGGAGTCCTCCTCCTCTCCTGGAAGGTCCAGAGCTTTCCTGCCTCGGGGCATTTGCAGCTGATGTCTGCTCCGCCAGGGATGGTTCTCTGCCATCTCTTGCAAACCGTCTTTAAAGCTGCCTTCCTCCCCTGCTTACTCTTCTTTTTAAAGATTTTATTTATTAGAGTGAGTGCGCAAGAGCACACGAGGAGGGGCAGAGGCAGAGGGAGAGGGAGAAGCAGACTCCCCTGCTGACCAGGGAGCCTGACCCGGGGCTTGATCCCAGGACCCCGGGATCATGACGTGAGCTGAAGGCAGAGCCTAACTTCCTGAGCCACCCAGGCGCCTCTTCCCTAGTTACTCTTTATCACGACACTTCTGTTTATTCCCCCGTAGCACCCTGACCGTGCACTGTTCCCTTGTCCGTGTCCCCCACGTTAAACCTAAGGTCCAGAGGACAAGATCGGGTCTGTCTCATTCACCGCTCTGCACTCATTGCTTATCACGGTGCCTGGAGATGCCCAGTAGACTGTTGCGGGGTCTTTGAGGGTTCCCAGGCTGCATCTCTCTGCCAGCCTTCAGGATCCAGCAGTCTACTTCTGGACTGTCCTCTTCGTGTCCCACAGAACCACCGAGCATGCATGGTGGAGACAGGACGGCTGCTTCCTCTGTGGGCTCTGACTTGGTGGAAGATACCACCGTGTGCCCATTCTCTAGGCCAGAGGTTTGGGAATGCTCCCCAGTCCCTTGCTCCAGTCAGCTGCCGGCCCCGCTGAAGCAGTTTGCTCTCAGCCTGCTCCCTCCCGCCCGTGTGCCAGTGCTCAAGGTCAGACCTGCCATCTCATTAGGTGGCTGCCGCCGCCTCCAGGTTGCCCTCCAGCCTCAGTCCTGCCCCTTCCCTTACCGCTCATATTGAAGCATGTCCTTCTCCTGCTTAAAAAGGTTAATTGTCTCAGGGTTGCTTCCAGAATTAGCTCAGCTCATGAGGCCATTCACTCCTTGGCCCCTCGCTATTTCTCTAGCCATGGTCAGGGCCATGGGTGTGGAAGATACGCATGCGCACATGCACGCGGACACACACACACGTGCCGTGAGCTCCCCTGCAGCGACCCGCTCTTTCCGTTGGCCGCCTCTCCCTGCCAGGACCTCCTTCCCTCTGCGGGCTTTAGCAGGACCTTGCGGCTTGTTTCACACGGAAAGGGCTCAACAGATGTCGGGTATGAAAACACCCGCTTTGAAGATGTATGCAAGTACTTGAACCTCTCCCGAGTCATCAAGTTAAAAGTCCTTAGTCTCCAAGACCAAGTCCCTATACGGGGACAGCGGTCTCCACGTAGTACAGGCTAGTTTGTTCACGTGCCAGCGGGCTGTCGCACACCCCGCACTGATTTTCTCTGCGACTCAGCCTACTGCTCGTGCACCTGTTCGCTTGATGAGGAGGCAAATCGTACGACGCACCCCAGAATGACTGGCAGGTAGTCGGCCTCGCTGGGCCATCAGAGCAGACGGACCCCCGCCCCGCCACTGTCTCCAGGTGGGGTGTCTTCCTTTCCTAGGGTCGACTAAGGCAAAGACCCCCACCTGTCCTCTCTTGGGGGTCAGAACATAGAAGCAGGCTCGGTTGGGGCTTACCATCGTGACTTGTGCCTTGTTGTCTGAAAAGGAAGGGTTCTGTTCTGTCCTCACAGCCTCCTGGACCTTCTGAACGACCGCCATCCTGTTTAGCTAAAGCAAGCAGACAAGCTGTCCCCCTTCAGGGCTTTGTCACAAATCAGGGCCACCAAGAGAGGCAGCTGGCTGGAGGCGGCAGTGGGCCCTGGCGAAGACCAGGTCATCCTTTTTGGTGGCAAGCGGGATCTGCCACAGGCGCCACGCCACCCTGGCTGTGCCCTGGGGGGTGTCTGTCCAGGCCCAAGGGAGGAGGGGGTCCAAAGTGTCCACCGGTGCAGCTGTGGTGGCCAAGTAGGGTCTGTGAGACCAAACTTCAGCCTCCGTGCGGCCGCGGGGGAGTGCAGAGCGCTTGGTGTGCCGGCCGGCTGCCCGCGGCCTTCAGAGGAGACAGCTGCTCCCGGGTAAGCGTGGTACCGTGGTACCGGAGAGTGCGGCCACGAGATGCGGGCCCCCCGATATCTCACCCTGGTTGCATGTGCTGGAGACCATGCTGCACGGTGACGTGTCTGCAGCGCAGCGGGGCTCTGACTGTGGCTTGTTGGCACCTCCAGACCACCCGCCGCCCTCTGTGTCCCCTCCCCGTGCCTGTGTCCCCCCGCCTGCCTCCCCCCGAGTCCACCCCACACAGCAGCCTGAGGCCTCCTGAAGCACAGGGCTGATCCCGGCCTGGCCGTGCTTCACCCCTTCGTGGTGCGCCCAGCCCTGCCGCCCTGGCAGCCTGTGGGCCGGGGGCACCTGAGCCCGAGCCAGGGGGCCCCCTCGGGTCCCAGCCACGCCACCTCGGGGAAGCCTCTGTCTCCTTGCCTCCGCTCCCTCGTCAGAGGAATGGAGGTGGCGGAGGTGGAGCACGGAGCGTGCTCGGCAGGGTGGCCGGGCCTTCCGTCCTCCGGCCTGCCCGTGCTTCCCGCTTAGGCCTCAGGCGTTGCTTCCTCCGGGGCGTCTTCCCTGAGCTCCTGCGAGGTCCTCTCTGCTTCCTGTCCTCGGTTTCCTGGGACTGATCTGTCTTTCCTTGGTCACGGTATCCCCTCGAGGGCATCTGTGGGTTTGTACCGCGGAGCGAGGCCGGCGCGCCGTCGGTGCTCGGTGTCTGTCAGGTGGGTCCAC
This sequence comes from Ursus americanus, assembly GCF_024610735.1. Lineage (NCBI taxonomy): Eukaryota > Metazoa > Chordata > Mammalia > Carnivora > Ursidae > Ursus > Ursus americanus. Next base: position 42,307,497 of record NC_142128.1, read on the forward strand.
GAGTACAGTAGTCGCCCATGTCCCCAGAGTGGCCGTCCACGGGGTCAGGACTCGCAGCTGCAGTCTGGAAGCAGATGACCCCCCGTCTGACGTCCGGCCTGACGGTCAAGAGTAGCCGGACAGTCTGTCACACGCTGACGGCATTCCCTGCCTTCCTCCCGCCATGTGGGCGTCTCGTCGTCGGGCAGCATCACAAGAAGAAGAAGGGTGAATACCGTCCAGTAGTGTATCGAGAGACAGACCTCCCAGTGACCCAGACACTGCCACCGGCGGCCGCCCATCTCCGCAGGGGCGTACATCTGCTGCCTGCGGCTCCGGGCGGCTGAGGTCCTTGACAAGTGATACGTGAGTCCTGTGCGTCACGGGAAGCTCCCCACCTCCATGTGGTGACCAGAGGCCCGGCCACGAGGAGTAGGTGTTTCTTCCTCCACCCAGACCTTACTGCTCAGGTCCCCGTGCCGACTGGAGCGCCCTCCCCCGTCCCCAGATGCTGCCGCTATCTTTAGCATGACCCGTCCGGCCCCCGTCGCCTGGGAACACGCTGCCACTCATTGGATGGCCTCTGATGAGTGATTGCAGAGCCCAGCAATCCCAGCTCCCCTCAAGAGACCCCAGTAAATCCCTCTCCGCCCCCAAAAAAAAAAATATTGAGAGAGAGACCACATTCACATAACTTTTATTGCAGTATGCAGTTACAAGTATATTTTATAGAACAATTATTTTTATAGTGTTGTTCGTCTCTTACGGTACCTAGTTTATAAATTTTATCGTAGGTATGTATGTATAGGAAAAAACATAGTATATATCGAGTTTGGTTCTATCCACAGTTTCAGGAATCTGTAGGGGTGTTGGCAGGTACCCCCTGTGGATAAGGGGACTACTGTACAATTATCTTGTTGGAGTTTTTAATTTTTGTGTTAATATTTATCAAATCAGAAGTCTTTTTCGGAAAAAGTACCCCAGTTTCATATTCTCACTATTAAGTTTCTAGTAGTTTCCAAAGAATCCAAGCATTAAAAGGTTAGATTAGCGCAAGGGGCCTTTGTATTCATGCGAGAGCGAGAGCAAGAGGTGAGCAGGGAGAGGAGCCGAGGGAAAGGGAGAAGCAGACTCCCCACTGAGCAGGGGGACCGGAGGTCATGACCCAAGGTGAAGGCAGACACCTAACCAACTAGGCCACCCAGGAGCCCCTAATGAAGGTTAATTTTTAGAAGGTAACCTTTTGTCAACAGTTGTCATCATAAATCGCAGACTTGTGCTGTCATCAAGGAGCATTTCTCGTTTGGGCTTCCCTACGCTTTCTCAGGCCTGCGGCTGCCCAGCACACCCAGGACTGAGAAGGGGCAGCAGGAGGGAGCTGACCGCTAAGCACCTACGAGCGCAGCGGGGCAGCCGTCCAGGTGGTGGGCGGCGGTGTGTCCAGCCCTCCAGCCTCTGTCCCCGTCTCGGTGTGGCCCATCCCTGGGCTGGGACCGCAGCGCCCTCTGGTAGGCAGTCCGTGAAGGGACGCCCAGTGGAACCACAGGGCTGGGCTCCCCTAGCGCTGCAGCCCACCGAGCCCGAGCCGGGGTGTGCGGGCGGACCTTGACACAGGGACAGACCACGAGGGCTTGATTCTGGGCTTCAGTACTCTGAAGTTAATTTTTTTTTAAGTTAAACTGATATGGGCGCCTGGGTGGCTCAGTTGGTGAAGCGACTGCCTTCAGCTCAGGTCATGATCCTGGGGTCCTGGGATGGAGCCCCGTGTAGGGCTCCCTGCTCAGCGGGGAGTCTGCTTCTCCCTCTCCTTCTATCCCTCCTCCTGCTTGTGCTCTCTCTCTCCCTCTCTCAAATAAATAAATAAATAAAATCTTTCAAGAAATAAAAAAATAAACTTGTGTGATAACTGTGTTTGTAGTGAGTTCTTAGTGCAGTTAATGAAGTATTTCTCCGGCGAGTCCCAACCGTGCAGGGTTTCAGATACTGTGCAGGAAGGCTTGAAGGGCAGGCCACTCCAGATCTCGGGGCGGCGACTTCAGGCCGCACATGGGGCGTAGAGGTTATTTAAAAAATACTTTTAAAAAAAGAGTGTAAGAGAAAAACTAGATTAAAATCAGTTGTTATAGTCGTTTGTGTTTTGAAATTCAGTAAATACATTTCAAACAGTGACTTTGGTGATAAATGTAACCCCCTTTCGCGGGGGCCACAACTTAGCCTTTTCTGTGTCTTGGGGCCAGTGGGTTCTTCTGCTGCTGGGCTGGCTTCTTTGCGGGCATCTGCCACCAGGACGCTTTTCGGAAGCACTTGCCTCCTGCAGGGGAGACTTCTCGACTGTGGGAAGCCCGCTTGCTGTTCTCACAGCGGAGGGGGCGGTGAGGACTGCTCTTCGGAAATTGGTGATCCTGATTGTGGCTGACATGCTGCTTGTTGATGGGCCGGGCACTGTGCCAAGTACCTTCCATGTGTGACCTCAGAGCCTTTCTGTGAGCGCGGATAGTTACTATCCCCACTTGACAGAGGCAGGACCCGAGGCTTAGAAAGGTAAGGAAGTTGTCCCAGGTCACTCGTGAGCGGTGGCAGGAGGATTTGAACCCAGACAGGACAGGCTGTGCGTCCGCAGAACCAGTGCACGTAGCTAGCACGCAGCTGGGTGGCCCCTTGCGTACCCTTGGAAGGCCAAGGCCAGGGCACCGTTCCAACAGAGGGCAAAGGGGGACTTGGAGAGAGGCCATCGGGGCTGCTCGTGAGGGAGGAGGACTCCGCCCGAGCAGCACACACCCGCTGGCCTGGGGTCCAGGGTGGGGAGGTGGCTGGGGTGGGGCTGGTCTGCAGCCGCATCGAACACAATTCTGGGCACCCTGGAGATCCCAGTGACATTGCAGGGGGCGGGATGGCCCAGAATGTTTTCTAAAATGCATCACTTTTCCTGCTTTTTCCTGAGAGTATCTATTTTAGGAGATTCACAGGGGCATTTAAACCATTCCCAAGCCTGCCCCGGCTCTCAGGAAAGGAATTTCTGGTGGTGGGGAGAGGGGGTTGGAGGAAGGTGGGCAAGGCACACGCGTGTCAGCTGCAGAATGAGGAAGCCCAGGCGCGGTGTACGCCGTGATAACCGCAGCTCACGCCGCTCTGTGAGGAGCGTCATTGTAAGAGTTCCCATCACGAGGAAGAACTTTTCTTCTCTGTTTTGTGTATCTATGAGCTGGTGACGGGTGTTGACTACTCGTCCTGTGGTCTTTATTTCACCGTATGTGTGGGTCACAGCATCGTGCCGTGTGCCTTATACGGGGAGGCGTGGCCATTACGTCGCAGTAAAACGAAACAAACAAAACAAAGCGAGGATCCCTGTCCTCCTGTCTCGCTGACACCGGCGTCCAGTCCGCCTGCCTTCCCTCCGTGCCCGTGAGGCAGGCATTCGCTGTTCGGGGATCTACGGGGACGGGCTCTGCTTTTGCGGAGTCCTCGGAGCGCGGCGGGTCCGCAGGAAGACCTCCGCAGCGGCACAGGTGGGCAGACAGCCTGCCCCCGACCCCTGGCCCTCGCCACCGCTGCCGGCTGCCTGGGCACTGGAGAGGGCCCCACTCAGACCCTCTGCCGGCGAGCAGGCTGGGAGGAGGAACAGGATCTCCGGTGTCCAGGCCAAGCCCGTCTCCAGCCACAATTACCGGGTTTCAGTTCCAGCCCCGCTTGGCTGGGCGTCCTGCTTCTCCACATTCCGCATGTAGCCACGGACTGCGTGGCGAGTGTGGCTGGTAGCACATGAGACACCCGGGGCCCTGCTGAGGCTGAAGGGTGCCCGCCATCCGTCCCTTGCCCTGGTCACGGCTGCCAGTGTCTATCGTGGACCGTCACAACAGGGAGAGACTGTCCCCTCCCGCGGAGCCGCTGGCAGAGACTGGCAGCCGGCCCTCCAAAAATAAAGCCCTGGCTTCCTGCGTTTGCCAGTCTCCAAGGTAAACGCTCAATCCGGAGTTGCGGAAAGAGGGCCGCAGCGCACCTTACAGTGTTTCCAGACAGGCTGTCAGCCGCCCCCAGAGCACGGAGAAGGTGCTGGATGAGGAAGTCCTGTGTTCTGAGTAGTTGGTACCATTGCTTTTAGTATCATGTGCTACCAGACTGTATAACCTAGTGTTCAGTGCGGCCGGTCGAGCAGCGGGCTCACGATTTCCTGAAAACGCAGCAGGTGTCCCTTGCAAGCCCCCGTGCGTGCTCAGGTTGACAGACACGGTGTAGGGCAGGATCCTGGCGGGGAGGCTGAGAGCCCTGAGCCGTGATTCTCCGAGCGGGGTGGGGGCTAGGCATGGGCTTCCAGGGACCCAAACCCCTGTGTCCCGTGGCCCCGAAACCTGGCTGCACAGCTGAGGAGTGTCCAGACCCACAGGCGAGCGCAGATGTGGGCTGCTGTGTGCTCGGGGACTCCCTGGCTCACACACTCCTGCAGGTCATCGGACGTTGCTTCGTCAGAGAGGCTTTCACTGAACACCCCCACCCCAGCTTAAAGACGATCCCCGAGACCCATTTCCTTCCCAGCGCCCTCCGCAAGTGGCTGTCCCCACGTTCACGTGTGTTTCTGTGTCTGCTGGCATCTCTCTGCCGGAAGCTCAGGGTGGGCCATGCAGCCTCTCCCCCCCCCCCCCCCACAGAACACCCAGTACCTGGTTGGCGGCCAGCATGGCAGGCAGCGCCGAACCCTGGCAGAAGGTGAAGGGCCCGAGGGAGAAGGTAGAGACGAGAAAGCAGGGACTGGGGAGAGGAAAGGCAAGAAACTCGTTACCTTATTTGACTTTCTTTGTCTAAGAGAGCAAGCCATGGGGAGCATCCTGGGTGTCCTCTGATCTTTCCAGCCATGAGGGTGGGTCAGGAGCCCAGCTCTCAGCTGCCAGTGACAGAGACCTGATTTTAGATGGCAGGAATAGGGGCACCTGGGGGGCTCGGTCGGTGAAGTGGCTGCCTTCGGCTCAGGTCATGATCCTGGGGTCCTGGGATCGAGCCCCATGTAGGGCTCCCTGCTCAGCAGGGAGCCTGCTTCTTCCTCTCCCTCTGCTGCTCCCCCTGTGCTCTCTGTCAAATGAATAAATAAATCTTAAAAAAAATTTTTTTTTTAATGGCGTGACGATAAGAGGAATCCATTACCCCACTAACTAGCAGCCCCAAGGTGGGTTGGCTCTAGTTCGGTGTTTTCAGCAGCTTGATGATGTCCTCAGACACCCCAGTTCTTCTCTTCTGTTTGGCCTCCTTAGGGCCTCAGGCAAGGGCCCCCACCCACGGTGGCCAGGAGCTGGAGACATCACCTCCGGCAGGTGTAGTCACACCCTACAGAAAGGGTATCCGTTCCTTCCCGTGCGGCTCCTTTGAGGAGGAAGGAAAGCTCTCCCGGAGGCCACATGTCCTTTCCTAGTCCAGCCCAGCAAGGGGGCTGGAACGAAGGGAGTTTCTCAAGGACCGGGGCCCACACCGGCAGCAGCGTTCCCCGGGAGCCGGTTGGACATGGTGGGGGCAGCCGAGTCTTAGCGAGCCCTCCCAGTTGTTCGATGCACATGGCTGGACAGGTGTGACCCACCCGTAAGGGGACACCCCTGAGCTCAGCTGGGCTCTGCTGAGAGGTAGTGAGGACCCTGGGGACGGGGGGGCTGAGCAGAGCTGCAGGTGAGATGTCTTGCACCCACAGCCTTTACCCAGGGCTGTGGAGTTGACCAGGCCCCGAGCCCCACAGGGGAAGGCAGGGGTGGCCAGGCCGGGGCTGTGGGCTGGCTGTGCGCTTGACCGTCCATCTTGCTGTCTGTGCTTCCCGCCAGCTTCCAGAGATTCACGGACTGTTACAAGCGCCTGCACCAGCTGCAGCCCGAGATGACGCAGCGGATCTATGACAAGTTTGTCACCCAGCTGCAGACGTCTGTCCGGGTGAGTGGCAAGGGGCGCAGCAGGGGGCGCTGGCTGGGGCCCTCTGGGTCCTCAGTGCTCGGAGCTGCCCTCTGTGGCCGCAGGCCGTCCCCCTGCTCTCGTGGTCCAGTGCTGTGCCCACTGTCCGCACCCCCCCACTCCTGTCCTCCCCGCGTCCCCAGCACCTGGTGCGGGGCCTGGCACAGAGGGGACACTTAGCCGTGGAATCCCATGGAACTGCATGCTACAGGGAGTACAAAAAGGACAGAACTCTGTCTTTAAGTAACGGTGATCCGTCCAGAGGGTTCCGTTCCTGTGCCCTCCTGCTGGGGGGTGGGGGAGGGCAGGAAGCACCAGGCAAGGCTGTGGCCCCAGCAGCTGGGCCTGCTGGGCAGGTTCTCCTCAGATGGTTTCCATTTGCTACTTCCTGTTCTTAATTATTAAAGTCACATGGAGAGAAGTTGGAATGTTGGTACAAAGACACAGAAATGAGCCAAAATCTTGCTGAGTCCTGCCGGTAGTTCAGTGTATTTTCACTGCGGGCTTGTCTGCTGTCATTAGAGCTCTTCCCTGCTTGCTCTGCAGGAGGAAATCTCTGAGATCAAAGCAGAGGGGAACCTGGAAGCGGTTTTGAACGCCTTGGACAAGATCGTGGAAGAGGGCAAAGACCGCACGGAGCCGGCCTGGTGAGAAGGACCTCACACGTGTGGGACTCCGGGTGCAGCAACCCTAGGCAGCAAGCCCGGGATCTCCTCCAGGGAAGGGGAGCCCCAGAGCCCACGGCAGGAGGCGGAAGGGCGGATTTGCAGTCTCTGTCAGGCCGCCCCGGGGGGTCTGGTTTTTATTCACTTGCCCATCTAACAACATTTAGGGGACACCCACTGTAGGCCCCGAAGGGTTTTACGTGCCCGGGATTCAGCAGTGAATCCGAGACCTGCTCCCTTGGGACTGACTCCCCCTGAGGCGTCCCACGAAGAATGGGGGGGACCCTGCGCTCCTGCCTCCCCCCACTCTCCCCGTCTGAACTGTGTCTTAGGCCAGAGTCAGGAAGCACCTTTCTCGTCCTTTCCAATTTTCTTATGCTTTGTGACATTAACATGTAGAATTGAGTTTGAGAACTGAAAACGAATTTTAAACAAGCTCTGGCAGCTTCCATCCCACTGCCCATCGGAGCCGACGCACCCCTGCCTCAGGCATCAGGACCCCGTACTCTTGCCTCCAGTCCTGCCTGCCTTATCTTCCCCCGTCCGCCAGCACTGGCTGGGCCTCTCCGGGTCCCCCACTCCCGCACTCACTGTCTGAGGAGCGGGTGCACAGGGTCCCACGGACAGAGGCTGCCCTGGAGCGGTAGACATGGGGGTGCATGTGGTGGGACGCCTCAGGCGTGGGCAGTGAGAATGGGGAGAGGGGTCCCCGGGCACCTGAGTCGAGGGCCGGCTGCTGAGTGCACCGGGAGAGCGGGGGCGCGCAGCCGGCTCTCGGGAGGGGCCGTGGAAGCCCGTCCCGCCTGAGACCGCAGCTGGGAAGCCGGCACAGCCTCGCCCACACACGTCCCCCCATCCCGGCCGCTCACCCCCGTGGTCACACAGGCGCCCCAGTGGGATCCCGGCAGAAGACGTGCGCAGCGCTCTGGCGCCCTACTTGCGGCAGCAGCGGGACGCCCTGCGGCGCCGTGTGCACAGGCAGGAGGCCGAGAACCGGCAGCTGGCCGAGGCGGTGCTGGCTGGCCGCGGGCAAGTGGAGGAGCTGCGGCAGCAAGGCCAGGCCCGGCAGCAGGCCTGGCAGGTGAGTGTCCCTCCCGCCCGAGGGACCGGCTCCTCCTGTTAGCCGTGGGGTTCTCCACCCACCACTCCCCACTAGCTCTAAAACGCGTACATTAGGGGGTGCCCGGGGGGCACAGTCGGCTGAGCTTCCGACTCAGTTTTGGTTCAGGTCGTGATCTCCGGGTCGTGAGATCAAGCCCCACGTTGGCTCTGTCCTCAGTGGGGAGTCTGCTTGAGATTCCCTCTCTCCCTTTCTGCCCTCATGCCCTGTCTCCCTCCCGCTCTCTCAAAAAGTGGCTCCGATCCAGGGTTGCAGGCAGGCTCGAGTGGCTGTACTGCTCTTGGGCTCCCTCCGTCATCCAGATGTCCAGCTTGTGTTCACTTATAAGCCCTTGGTGGTTCCCTTCCTGCGGCCGGTCTTCCTGTTCCAGTCCTCATGGCAGGGGGCCCCCAAATCTCTGGCTCCCGGGTCCCTGAGCCTTGGAGAGACGGCAGCAGGAGCAGGGCCAGTGGCTTGCTCTCTTCCCTCTTGTCCTCACCCTGTCCCTGGCTCTGGGGCACCGGGCACCCACGGGGTCCTGACCCAGGCTCTCAGCCTGCCGCTGCCTCCTGGGCCTCTTGGGGGCGCCCTGCTGATTCGTCAGGTGAGATGCGACCCGCTGTTGCCACTCCATCTCGCTGAGGCCATGAGTCACTCTTCTGTCTGGGCCCTGACTTCCAAATTGGCCAGCCCTGACATTCGGAGCCTCGGTGTTCAGAGGGGGTGCAAAGACTCTGCTCGGACCCACAGCTCACCCAGTGCAGCCACAGACCCTGCGTATGAAGCGGGTCCACTGGTGAGCTCGGTGCCAGGCCCCGTGCGGCATCTGCGGGGCTCTGTCTGCCTCCGAGCCCAGCTGCGAGCCGGCTGGAAATCGCTGGGGGGGCTCAAACGATCAGGGGATACTTTGGGGGACCTTATTCACGACGGGCACTGCTCTGGGGAGGCCCGGCCTCAGTGGCCATGGCCCCCAGCCTGCCACAAACACCTGCTGAGTAGGGGGAATCTTCCAAAGAGGCCTTTGCCTGCGACTGCCCTGCCGGGCCCGTGGCCCAAGCCCAGACCCGGTCCATGTTGTCCGGGGGGCAGAGGCCTGGAGGCTGGAGGCAAGCCGAGTGAAGGGAAAGGTTTGGGTTTTCTCATGTCCTGTTTTTCCCCTCCTACTGTTGCCAGGCCCTGCGCAGAGAACAGAGGGAGCTGGTGGGTGTGCTGGGGGAGCCCGAGTGAGAAGTCCACCGGACCAGGAGCAGAGGGCAGCCGAGGTCGAGGGCCCGGCGAGCTGCCTCTGAGAACCACTGAAATGGTGCCCAGTCCCTGAGCAGGGATGGAGTTAGCTGGAGGATGAGGCCTGACTGTCCCTCCTGTTTTGGGGGCTCCCTTGGGGTCACACACCCACCCACCCACCCCCTTCAGACCCCTCCGTTTTCTTCTAACTTGAGGACTGTTGGCCAGCTCCCATGTTGGGAATCAGGCTCCAGGCTCTCTGTCCTCCGGGTCAGGGCCAGCTGCCCGCCCCGCCTGTGCCTGAGCGCCCCCGGACCTGGCTCGGGGAGTCTGTTTGGTCTGCCCTGATTGCCCCCTTGCCGGCCAGCCCGAGGGCCCTTGCCATGTTCTCCCCACATCCGTAAATAAACTTCCTCCGCTTCCTCCACTGTAATCTGTGAGGGAGCTTCCTCCGCTGGGCCTCTCCCAGCCTCTCCCGGGCCAAGGCCCCGTGAGGCCCAGCGCGGCGCCAAGAGCCTCCAGGCTGGGGTGGGCCGGCGGGGCCTCGCCTCACTGTCACGTGCAGGGGGGCAGCGACACCCCTCATCACAGAGACCGGGACCCCTGGGTTGCCCCCTTTCTCTCTGCTGCTCGGGTTCATTGTGAGAACGGCCCCGGGCGGCCTCCCTCGGGGCTGGCAGCCGGTGAGCGCACGCACACACATGGGCGCTTTCTCTGACCTCAGTGCGCGGATCGGTACGAGTGGGCGCAAAACTGTTTTCCCTGGACAGAGCCTCGCCCCGGGGAGGCTTGGTGGGGTCTGTCTGGGAGCCCTGGGGACACTCGGGCAGATATCAGGGGGGCCCTTGCTGGGCCCCTCCTGCCCTGGCCTGAGCCCAGTAGGGCTGCGGCCTTCACCCTGGGCGACAAGGCCGTGCGTGAGGGCACTGCCTCCTCTCCGGGCTGAGCTGAGGCGGACGCGGCCCTCGGGTGCACCGGGGTGGTTTCGGGCTGGACGTCCATGTCCTGGAAGACGGGTCCCTGCAGCTGTTCACCCTGAGGACGGCCCCGGCGCAGGAGGGTCAGAGGGTCAGGAGCAGAGGCACGCTCCTCTCCCTGCTTCCCATGGGCCCTGCCTCTCCCCCTGCGGGGGCACCGGGGAGAGGCTCCCCACCGCCCCAGACAGAAGAGCTGTCTTCATCTGATGGCCCACCTCTGCTGGTTTGGGGTTTCCTGTCCTGACGCAGAGGCCGAGCTGCCCCTGCACTGGGCCTGCCACCGAGGTCCCGCAGGGGCGGAGCGCCTCTGGGTGAACGAGGGCGTCGAGGGCATCGAGGGTGTAGAGGGCCTCGCTGCCTCGGACCCCTCCCTCCCTGGGGTTTGGCTCCTGCCCTTGGGGCCGACAGTGCAAATCACAGCCTTCCAGAGGCAGCCCAGCTCTGCCGGACTCTATTTTAGACCTGGAGCCCCCCTTTCTCCGCAGGCTCCCCTCCCGCCCCTCCTGGCCTGCCCCACACTGGGCTGGAGCTGGGGGCTTGGGGTGCACCCTGCAGGGACACCGAGCCTGCCCAGGCAGCTCCGGTTCCAACCACAACATCCTTTGGGGTTTGGCCCTCAGAGCGGGGGTGGACAACTCCCAAACAGTCCTGGCAGATCCCCCGTGTCCCGCCCACGACACGGTGGGCCCCCCCTTCCCCCGCAGCACAACCCGGATATAAACCGCGCTGGCGGCCGTGAGAGGCAGACCGACCAGCTGAGGTCCAGCAGCAGCCCCAGCAGCTGCGCACCGAAAGCCACAGACAGGACAGACCCGCCATGAGACCCGCGACGGTTCTCGCCCTGCTGGCCCTGGCCGCGCTCTGCCTGGCTGGCCTGGCAGGTGAGTGCCCACCTTGGCTCGGCCTCCCCTCCCCCTTCCAGTCCTGCCACCCTCCTGCAGGCTCTGTCCTGGTGGAGGGGGGGAGAGGAGGGGGCCCAGGGACAAGCGGGATGAACCAGGCCCTCTCCTTTGCAGGTGCGAAGCCCAGCGGTGCGGAGTCCCGCAGAGGTGCAGGTGGGTGCAGGGCCTGGTGGGGGGCCGTGTGCGCATCACCCAGCGGGGCTGCCGCCATGCCCCCAGACCCTGAGCCCCCCCATCCCTGCCTTTCTGCTCCACAGCCTTCGTATCCAAGCGGGAAGGCAGCGAGGTGGTGAGGAGGCTCCGGCGCTACTTGGACTCCGGGCTGGGGTGAGTACCGTCCAGGGCCCTGCGGCTCCAGACCCAACGTGGGGGACGGGCGGGGAGAGGGCAGCCCCCTGCCCAGGGCTCCGCAGTCCCCCCCCAGGGCCGTGTGAGGAGGGGGCAGGCATTTTTCGTGGAGGCTGATGCGGCTCTCTTGGCGTGTCAGGGCCCCAGCCCCCTACCCGGATCCCCTGGAGCCCAAGAGGGAAGTATGTGAGCTCAACCCCAACTGCGACGAGCTGGCGGACCACATCGGCTTCCAGGACGCCTACCAGCGCTTCTATGGCCCCGTCTAGAGCGGGCAGTCCCTCTGGCCCTGCTGGCAGCGCCCCCCCGCCGGCTCTCCTCCCCTCCCCTTGCCCCCCCCGCCCTGCAAGTGTGGGGTCCCCATCACCCCAGCTGGTCCAGAATAAAGTCCGGCAGAGGAATTGGTGGGGCTGCGAGTCTGTGTCCATCTGTGGAGGTGCGGGGGCGGTGTGGATGGGAGTGGAGAAAGTCCTTCCCCAAATCTGTTGACTGATTTATTTATACCCGCTTCGTCTGGAAGCATCAAAGGGAGCGTCCTAAAAGTCTAATTATGAGGGTTCCCCCTCTAGCCCAGCACCTGTCCCCCCACCCAGCCCACGGCACCATCCAGGACACCCACGTAGACCCAGAGGCCTGGACATAGAGCACACGGCTGTGGCCAGGACAGACGGGCTCTTCCCCGTGGGCGGAGCGCTGCCCGTAGACGGGGCCGCCCGGGTCGGGGGGCGAGGGCAGCCGCGGGTCTCCGGCCGGACGCACGAGCACGCGGGGTGGGCCTGCGTTAGTCGTGTTAGTGCTTCCTTGGGCTCGGCAGAGACTCGCAGGCAGGAACGGAACCAGGTGTCAGGGCCCCGGCACCTCCCCGTCCCCAGCCTCCAGCCGGGGGGCCAGCTCCAGCCTGGACACACGCACTGCCCCTCTCGGACCTTCAGCACTTGCCCCAGCCTCACCGAGCGCCCCCTCGCGACCCTCCCCCTTGCCGCTAGCATCTCCCCGCCCCTCCTCTCCTCTGCCCTCTCCGCAGCCCCTCTGGCTCCAGGCTCCGATGCGCCTGCTCGCTCGTCAGGCCCCTGCCGGGCTCCTCCCCAGCTCCAGGGCCTGGCCTCTGCCTTCCCCCAGGGCAGGCTTAGAGATGGGCCCTCACTGCCTTCCCGCCTTCACACCCCCTCCAGGGGCCACCCTGCAGCAGGGGGCAGGTGCGGGGGGCCCGACACAGGGAGGCCGTGAAGGCGGCAATGATGAGCAGGTTCCCGGCCACCGCCAGGCCCAGCGTGGCCACCGTGCCCGCCAGGCCTAAGGGGGGCTCCTGCGCGGCCAGCCAGGCGCGGCGAGATCCCATGTCAGCCAGCACCGCCTCCAGCTGGAAGTGGGTGCCCAGCACGGCACAGACGTGGAACAGCTGGTGGCTATGGCCTGTGGGGAGGCGGGCGGCTCAGGGCAGGTACCCCGTTCCCAGGGCTGCTCCCCTAAACTGGGACTAAGACCTGCCCCGAGGAGCGTGACGGCCGATGCGCATAGGCCCCGGTCCAGGTGCTACTGGTTCGTTACCTGAGGAGGGGGCGACCTGGCCCCGGGGCACGCTCCCTGGCTGTGATACCCCATTACTCTGTTCACCTGCGCCCTGGACGCTGTCTCCCCTCACCCCTCCCTGGACGGGACTCTCGAGCTCTCACCAATGTAGTCGAAGCGTCCTGGGGCCAGCCGCTCAGGCAGGCGGGAGGCGAAGAGGAAGCCCGTGAGCAGCGCGCAGACGAGGTGGTAGCGGTGGCTGGCGCTCAGTGCCTCCAGCCCACAGGCGGGGCCCCTGTCCCAGCACAGTCCCAGCTGGCAGAGGACAAGCAGAGCTGGTGGGGAGGGCCCTGGGGAGCGAGGGCCTGGGGAGCAGGGAGGGCAGGAGCGCCAGGCTCCCTTACCCGGTAGAAGAGAGGGAGGTTGTCGAACAGGAAGGGATAGGCGAAGGCAGCCGTGCGCAGGACCTTACTGAGCCCAGGGCTCTCTATCTCGGGGAACCTGGGAGGCGGGAGGGAAAGGCTGGTTACCGCCCTTTCTCCGGGGGTGCTCAGCGAAGGACAGGGGTCCTTGGCCAAGATGGAATGTCACGGTAGCTTAGTGGCTGTACAAGGACTCAGGGCACTCGAGCCCTCTGAAAACGACGCATCTGTGAAGAGGGCGTATACACCGGTCTCCTGGAGGGTGGCTGTGAGAATTCAAGGAGACAGTGCGGGTACGGTGCTGGCGCACCGGAGCCACACCCCATGAGGCCTCCATAAGCCGGGGCCATTGTTACTAACGTTGGTCAACAGTCTGAGGCGCAGGTACGCCATTGCTGGCCTCTAGTGTGTCTGGGGGTGCCCTGTCCGCCCGCCTTCCCCTGCTGCACTAGCGGAGAACCCACCGGGAGTAGCAGGAGAGGCCGGTGCACAGGAAGGAATTGAGTGCGGCGGCAGGCACAAAGAGTTGGTGCAGGCGGGTGTGCAGCCAGGAGGCCGGCATGGAGTAGGCGGCATAAGGGAAGGCACAGCCTGGGGAGAAAGGGGGCGGGGCTGGAGCTGAGGCCCCAAGGCCGCGCCCCCGCCCCCTCGGAGTGCCCGCGCCCGGCCCCGCCTCCAGCACCCCGGCCGCGCCACCTCCGCGCGGAGCGCCCCCTTCATCCCCTGGCCCCGCCCCCGGAGAGCTCCGACCACGCCCCCGGGGCGCTCCCGCCCCGCCCCGGCCCCGCAGGGCTCACCCAGGCTGTAGAGGCTGAGCGCGCCGTAGTCCAGGAAGTAACAGATGTGGCGCGCGCGGGGCGACATGGAGCTGAAGGTGTGCGCGCAGCACGACGCGAAGGGGTAGAGGCAGGCGGGCAGCAGGAAGACGAGTAGCGGCCGGTGGTACGGCTCCGCCCGGAAGCCCGGGCCCCCCGCCAGCGCCAGCAGGCGCCACACGAAGTACCTGCGGAGGGCAGGTGCTCAGGCCCGCCGCCCACTCGCCGCGCCCCCGCGGGCCGGACAGCCCCTGCCCCCGAGGAGCCCCTCCGGGCGCCGCTCACCAGGTGGGCAGGAAGTGAGTCCAGATGTTGACCGTCTCGTTGGTCATCTGGAAGGAGCTGAGGACACAGTCCCGGGCCGAGCTGGTGGGGCGGCGGTAGCCAGACATGATGCCGTCTTCCCAGAACACCTGGGCAGGTGGGACACAGGAGGGGCGTCACTGGGCCCTCCCCTTTCCCTCCGTGAGAGGTCTCTGCAAGCGGCGTGGAAGAGAATGGGCCCCAAAGCCAAACCAAATCCGACCCCCCTCTTACCGCGGGCCCCGAACACCCGAAGAGCAGGGGAGAAAGCGAGGAGGCAGCGGGAAGGGGACCAGAGCGGAGGGGCGGGGTGGGGCTCCGGGGAAGAAGGGGACTCTGGGTTGGGGGGGGGGTCGCTAGCACGTTCCTTAGAGAACAGAGGGATGGCAGGGATAAGATGGCAAGGATAAGAAGGAGCCCCCACACCCACGCCCAGTTGCTCAAAGGGAGGACTCTGCCCCAGTCAGTCGGTAGCCTGGGGAGTGGGAGTTGGTGGGTCAGGCCCCTCACCCTGGGGACCTGGTGGACTCGAAGGAGTTGGGGCAGCTTGAGACTGAGCATGGTGGCCCGGCACCTCCACGCCGTGACCTAGAGACAAAGTGCGGGGTGAGGGCATCGGGTGTCTGGCCCCATCCACAGGCTCCTTCTCACCCCCGTCCAGGGCGGGCCTGGTCAGTGGGACCCAGGATGGGCTGTGCGCGCACGTGCGCGCGTGGGTGGGAGCTGCTTGCCCGTCCTCATACCACGTGACCCCCGTCCCACCCGGAGTTTTCCGTTCCCCGCCCCCGCCCCCGCCCCAGAGGGGCTGCTCAGCTTCAGCACGGGACCGCCTGAGTGCACGGTGCTCCCCAGCCCGAGGGAGGCCTGGGTTAGCAGCCCCAGCCTCTGGATCCGGGTCCCCAGGCCCCGATTTCTGTCTCCGGAGAAGCCTGAGTCAGGGAGGTCAGTGCAGAGCGCGCCCACGCACCTCCCCGCCCCCCACCGGAGCGCCCCTTGGCCCACGGAGCCGGGGCTGAGCACGGAGGACTGATGGCGCTCGCCGGGAATTCCTGGAGGGGCCAGACGGCCGCGGTAGGGGCAACGAGTTAGGGGGGTGTCTGGCTCTTCTCAAAGAGCTATACTTGTGCCCCGGGGGTCCCCGACCCTCCTGAGCCCCGTACCCCTCAGCTCCAGACCTGTGCGCTGCCTCCCGGTGGCCGCGGCTCCGCTGCGCCCCCCCCCCCCCGCGCCTCTCCTAGGCACATTCCTTGGCACCGCTGGAGGGGCCGGGCCAGCCGGGCGGGTGGAGCCGCCCGGGGGAGGGAGAATAAGACTCTCCCCCTCCCCGGCCAAAACATCCCGGCAACAATACAAGCCCGCCCCACCCCTCTTCCTGCCTCCAGCGGTGGCGGGGTGTGTGCCGGGCACTCTGGACCTCACGCCGCTGGCGGGTACCCCCAGCCGCTGCTCCGGCCAGGCCCTCCGCCTCTGAGCTGGGTGCTGGGGACCCTGCTGGGCGGAGGCAGGCCGGGTCTCTAGTCCCTGTGCTCGGCCTGAGCTTTTAGATGAGGCCTCCCGGGTACCCCGCCCCTCCGAGGAGTGGGATGGGGGTGGTCTGACCCACCCTGCGTGCTGCCCACCTCCCTGGGGGACGGGAGGGAGAGACGATGCCGGAGCCTAGGTCCCTTCAGGGTCCCTTCCCTTAGCGGTAGGGTTTAGGGTCTCCCGAGGACTGTGTGCCGTAGCCATGGAAACAGGAAGGGGCTGGAGCAGGTGCTTTACCTCTGGTCCCCCAGAGCAGGTGTCATGTGAGCTCCTTACCCAGAGCTTGGCGGGTGCTCCTAAGCGGTGGGTCAGCAGGCCCAGGGCTCCTCGGGCAGAGTCCCAGGCTCCTGCCCTCCAGGCCGACGGGAGGGAGAGAGTGGTGGGCAGGCAGGCCAGGCCTGGGCGGGGAGTGAGACAAAGGGGAGCCGGGAACAATCCCAGCCTTGTCCAGCCCCCAGGGAGCAGCGTGGGGTGGCCCAGCCCCATTAGCAGGCAGCTCACTCGGCCTCCTGCACACAGCCAGCCCCTCCAGCTTGACCCAAGCCCACGGGCATCAGACCGGCCACAACAGCCTGGAGCCCCAGCCCGGCCTCGGCCAGGGTGATGCGGAGCCCTCCTCAGAGCGGGCTGCGCGAGGGGTCTGGGTTCTGCCGGGAGCACAGCCTCTGTTGGGCCAGGCACGGGAATCAAAACCCTTGACCTGTGATCTCAGAAAGCACCCTCATGCCGACGTGCCCTCCCGACCAGGCCAGGGGCCCTGACGTGCGGCCGGTTTCTATAGTCAACCAGGACCTTCCCACCAACGGGGAAACTTATCCACAGAATTGGTCATGGCGGGCGACCTGGCCGTAAGGGTGTGGCTATTAACAGGGTGACAGACAAGAGGACGCCCTGAGACCTACAGCACCTCCACTGAGATGCCCCTCGATGTTGCTGACCTCATCTGAGGGGCTGTCCTGCTACCTAGGCCTCCCCAGGGTTCAGTCCAGGGGCCTGAAGAGGATAGGAGGGGGGAAGGAAGGGAGCCAAGGGATGGACATCTTGTCATAAATGTCACTTGAGGCAAAAGAAGGAAAGAAAAAAAGCAAGCACTCGTCACTGCACTTCGGTGCCTCTTAGCGCCAGGTGCTGGGCACAGTCCAGAGCGAAGGTCTGTAGGAAATGCTGGCCGAACAAGGGAACCGCCATGCCTGTTCATCCCGACACTGACGTGCCAGTCCTTGCGGGGGACAGGGGCTGAGGCCCCAGGGGCTGGTCTCCATGCTCCCACCCGTGGCCCCTGGAAGAAGAGCTTCAGCCCCACCAAGAGGACGCAGCGGGAGGCAGTGCGTCACCAGCGCCCCCACCCAGCACCCCCGCAAAGGCACCAGCTGCTCACAGGGCCTCTGCACTCGACCGTGTCTTCCACAAAACCTTGCCCGGAGCTTTCGCCCGAGCTGCCTGCTTCCCACGTCAAGGGGTTCGCCTCAACGCAAGCTTTCCGAGACGCCCCTTCGGCAAGAAGGCGCCACCATCCCAACACACCCGGACAGAACGGTACCAGGAGGCAGGGGCAGGCTTCGAGGGCTCTTTATTAAGTGATGCTTTAGTCTCCGTCTCTGCCAGCGACTGGGGTGGGGGTGACCCCACTCCCCCCCAGGCCGTCCCAGACTCGCTTAGAGGAAGGAGGCAAGAAGTCTGCTTTCCTCTGAGAACAGCCTGGGAAGTTAGGCTAGCGCTGGGGTGGGGGGCAGCAGAGCCGAGACCCCCAGCGAGCTCCTGGCCAGCCCCAGGGCAAGGGGCCAAGGCGTTCCTGGCCAGAGCCTCCCCCACAGCCCACGCCTGCTGCTCCGCCCCCTGCCCTGAACGATTCATGATCTTGGCTCCCACGTTCACCTCGCCACGCACCACCCGCAAGCGAGCCCCGTGCTCAACACCCCCAGGACAGCAGGCCCCTGACCGGGCAGCTCTAAGAGCCTCTCCTTTCTGCTGCCCACCTCCACGCAGGCCTCTCCCAGACTGTCAGGGGGCTGGTGGCCTCACACCGCTCCCCCTCCTCTTCCTAGCATCGAGCTCTGCCCCCACACAGGCGCCCCGACTGTGGGGCTGGTGGGCCGGGGACCCTCCCTGGCCCGCGGGCCAGACTGCCGACAGACAGAGGGGCCTGCTCTGTGCCCTGGAAGCCGGGCAGACGCAGAGCAAAAGCAAAGGGGGGCGGCTGGGTGCGCGGCGCCCGCAGCAGCAGGCGGGGGTGAGCCCTGGCCCTGCTCCTGGTGCTGGCAGCTCCAGGCCCCTCTTCTGGAAGAGTCCCCAAGGCTCCAGAGCTGCGCCCGCCTGCGCCAAGGGAGAGGGGGATGGGTGGTTCTCCAGGAGGGGAAGGGTCTGCAGAGAACCGCCCACACGCCTGGTGTTACCCAATTCTTCCCCCGGCGCCGGAGGCTCCAGACTCCTGGCACCAACCACCCTGCGTCTTGAGTGAGGAAGAGGGGCCCTTCCGCTGTCCCTTCCCCTCAGAGGTCCACAAACCACTCCAATGGAACGCAGACGCCCATGCCTGCCACCTGCCCCTGGGGACCATGGGGGGCTGAGGCAGAAGGGCTGGCTGGGGGCCCACAGGCCTCTCCTGCTCCAAGCACTTCCCTCGCTTTCCTGACATGTCTTGGCGACAGGGGGACCCGCCCTCCCAGCCGGCTCTGGGCCCTCCCTGTGGCTCCCGGGCCCTCCCTGCGGCCTGTGTGCAGCTGGGCTTCCTTCCTGCGTGCGTGCGTGAGTCTGCGTGTGGTGGGGTGACTACAGGTGCTGGTCCTGGCTGCCAGGGAGGGCAGGAGAGATCTGGATGCAGCCCCACTGCAGGGCTTGGGGGTCCATCTCAACCAATCTCCTTCCACTGCTTGTAGAAGTCCAGAACATTCTTGATGTCCACACTAGCGTGTGCAGCGGCCTGCAGGGCTGCCTGTGGAATGGGGAGGGCGACTGATGGGGGAGGGCCTGACCTCCTGAACGATGAGACCCGCTGCAGGGCTGGGGAAGGGGTGGTGGAAGCATATGGTGTGGTCTGAGAAGGGAGTCCGCTTTGGCACCTCTTGCCCGTTCACCTGTTGCCCCACCTCACGGACCTACCTGCATAGGGCCTGAGAGTGCACTGGGGTTGTCCAGGGAAAGGCCTGTGACGATGGTCACCATGCCGCTCGGGTCCTCCTCACCTGCCCCCTGGGCCAGAGTCAACTGCTTGCAGCTGTCCAGGATCTTATAGAGCGTCCTGGTATGGAGGAAGAGGATGTGGGCCAAGCCCCAGCATGAGCGCAGCCTGGACGCCAGGACCCCCAGGGCACAGGGGAAGCTGGGGACAGGGAGGGCAGCGGGAGAGAGAGCTAGAGAAACCAGGCAGCCAGGGGCAGCAGTTCTGGAAGCCAGTACTGGAGAGTGTCCTGCGGGGAGTGGGCAAAGGGACACTGAGCGAGAACACCAAGCCCCGGCATCTCAGGGTCATAGGGGCTTTGGGGCTGGAGCCACTTCTCACTCCCTCCAAGGGGACATGCGCAGGAGGCCCTGGCGGGCTGAGGGTGGCCCCAGGCTGGTCCTGCTATTTGCTGCAGGACCGGCTGGCCCGGGGAGCGCGTGGAGAGGAGCGAGGTTCCAGGAGCGTGGGGCTGGCAGTTTACCAGGCGTCTGCATCCTGCCTCTTCAGCTTATGCCGCTCAAAGCTCTTTCCCACCTCTTTCTGGCAGCGAATATACCTGCGGAGGCAGGGGCAGAGGGAAAGTGGGGATCAGAGGCAGCGGGGCGCCTCCCACAAAGCACCTCGCTGTGGCCCGGGGGGCAGGGGGCACCTCTCCCACCACAGCTCTGTTCGGAGCCATTTCAAAGGAGCTTCCTGGCTACTGAGCCCAGCTCACTTTCCCCCCTGATAACATCAATCCTTTGGTTCCTCCCGGGGGAGGAGCTGAGAAGGGAGGAGCGGCAGATGCTTTTCAAGTGAGGGCTTCTGGAGACAAGGGCCGAACAAGCAGGCTTTGTGAGGCTTCCTGGCCAGGCAGATGCAGGGGCGGGGGGTGGGGAGCAAAGCCAGCTCCCCATCTACTGCTGCCCTGCCAGCCCCAAAGCCCAGAAGGGAGGGCCAGCGCGGCCCGAGCACCAGCATGCCACCACCTGCCAGGCCTGGCTGGCTGCAGCGGTGAACGACTCCCACCCCGGTACCCTTGATCATGGGCCCAACCCCAAAACAGCAGGAACTCCTGCAAAGGAGCCCAAGCCTGGAGCTGGGGACTCTGCCCCCACCTCCCTGCTGATGCTGATCTCGTGCCTGTCCCATTGGCAAAGAGACAGCAGGTCAGTCCCCCCCTTGACCACCCTCCATCCACACCTGAGACCCTGACTTGTAATTACATCTCTGTTCCCTGCCCCCAACCCCGGCAGCGCGCAGGGGCTGCAAGCGTGTGTCTTACCCGCGGGAAGCCAGGAACAGATACTGTTGTCTGGGAGCCTGACACGGGGCTTGGGAGAGGCCTAGGCCCACACTCACCTGTTCCCTTTCTTAAACTCTGCCTCCAGGTATCGGATCCCATCCCGGGCCCCTGGGTGTTCCTTCTTCAGCAAGTCCAGGCCATCGATCACTGGTGGACATGGTGGGGTGGGGAAAGACGGAACAGGTGAGCTCGCACTGCTGTGGCCCGGGGCTCCCTGGCACTGCTGTGGCCCGCGGCTCCGCAGGGAGCGTCTGAGCTCGCAGGAATCCCCCAGGACCCGCTGCAGGAGAAGCAGGGACCCGGGCTCCTATATGTCTCCCAGAGCTCTTCCAAAGTATGACCTTCTGTGAGCAACAGAGCTGGCAATTTACCAAGTGCGTTTGCTTACATTTTTCTCTCGTTTCTCCTTAATTGTTGAGTCAAGAGTTTAACAGATTGTCACACGCATTCCACAGATGAAGTGACTGAGCTTTAGGAAGAGGGCAGGACTTGACCGAGGCCACGGTGTGGAAACTGGGCCCCCGGGAGCACTTCTCAATCACAAGCCCCAAGTCTCTCTTAGCCACGCCCTGTCCCCTCTACCTCCCCAGTATGCCTACCTGTCCTTGGGATGATGACAATGAAGCGGCCACTGGTGGCCAGCTGGCGGATGACCGGGAGGTGGTGGCAGAGGGCTTGTGTGTCAGGGACGAGGTAAGGAGACATTGCCGACTGGGCCTTGGGCTGCTGCAGGCTCCCTTCCAGCTGAGAGACCTCGAGCTGGGGAGAGAGAGCAGAGTGGATGGGGCTGCGTGGGCCCTACAGCCTGGGCAGGAAGGTTGGAACCCAAGAGGGCTCTCGGGTGTCTCCTGCTGCCAAGGGGGACAGGGGGCTCCTTGTACCAAGGGCCTTGGAGGAAAGGGAGGCAGGAAGAAGGAAAGGTAAAGAGAAAAAGAAGGAAAAGACAACAGGGAAGGCAGAAAGGGGGCATCGAGGCTCAGTGAGGGAATGACCAAGAGAAGGCAGTCTGGGAGGTGATCCGGTTAAAGTGAAGGCCGCCGTGGAAGGGGGGAGACGGAACAGAGCTGGGGCGGGGCACAGTAGAACGGGGTAGGGGAGGCAGGGGAACAGAGTGGGGGGCCCCTGGAAGAAGAGAACGGGGCTGTGGAACAGAGCAGGGGCAGTGGCTGGAGCGGAGGGTCTGCCGGTGGGGTCTGGCCCACGAGCAGATCAGGAGCAGGGCAGCTGGGTCCCGACTGCCTACCTGAAGCCGCAGCTGGGCCATGTCTCTCATCAGCCTGTTCCGACGGGCCTCCTCCTGTGCCTACGAGGCAAAACACGTGCTACGCTTGGGACCAAGAGCTGGGGCCACAGCCATTTCCCCAGAGACCACGAGACTACCCAAGAGCAATTCCCAGGGTCTGAAACAGGAACCCCTCATGTGAAGTCAGCTTTCTTGCTCCCGCTAAGTGAGGGAGCGGGAGGCTCGGGAGAAAAACCACTGCTCTGGTGGAGAAGGACTTCTGGGACCCGTGCCGAAGCTCTCGCCGGCCCAGGCGGCCCGGAGACGGGCAGCCAGCTGCGCACAGTCACCGTCAGGCTTCTGGCCCTGCCCTCCGCTCCGCGCCTCGGGGGGCTGCCACCCCGCACACCCCACCTCCCACACCATCCGCTTGCCGACTTCTTCCCCATCTACAGCGCCAGCCCAGCCAGCCCGCTCCGCTCCTCCAAAGCTGCTGCTCCCTTTCCGGCGGCCCCCCACCTGGGAAAGCAGCCACCGTGTGCGCAAGGCAGAGGCTGAGCTGTGACTGTACCTCTCTCGGTTCCCAGTCCTGCCAACTGCCCCTCCCCTTCACCTCCACTGCGCGACCCCGGTCTAAGCTGGGTCCCCCCACCCCCTCCTCCCCGGCCCGTCTCTACCCCCGGCCACCTTCCCTGCCGGCAGCCACATGCTGCCTGGTGTGCGCTGTGGCCCTGACTAAAAGTCCTCTGCCGGTTCCCTTGTCTTCTGGATGAAGCCCACATTCCCTAAGGTGGTCTAGAGATGAGATTAAGGATGGAGACTTATCCTTAAAGATCTGGGGGGGGCCGCAGACCAAAGGCTCTTTAACGGGCAAAGTGACATCCTCGGAGTGGTGCTTTCCAACATTAACCTCGGGTGTATAATCGCATTCCAACCACGAGAACACACGGCCGAGACATGTCTGGACAAAGCCAGGCTGAGGACGCGCTACAAAGTAACTGACCGATACTCCTCACAAGTGTCAAGGTCACGAAAGGAAAGACTGAGGAACCGTCACAGCCTGGAGCAGACCACAGACACACACAGCCCAACGCAATGTGCTTGGGAAAGAAAACAGACATTAGGGGCGCCTGGGTGGCTCAGTCGGTTGAGTGTCTGCCTTCGGCTCAGGTCGTGGTCCCAGGGCCTCGGATTGAGCCCCAGTCAGGCTCCCTGCTCAACGGGGAGACTGCCTCTCCCTTTCTGCCCCTCCTCCTGCTCGTGCTCTCACTCTCTCTCCTGCCCACTCTCTCTCTCAAATAAATAAAATCTTTTTTTTTTTTTTTAAGATTGTATTCATTTATTTGACGGAGATAGAGACAGCCAGCGAGAGAGGGAACACAAGCAAGGGGGAGTGGGAGAGGAAGAAGCAGGCTCATAGTGGAGGAGCCTGACATGGGGCTCGATCCCACAACGCCGGGATCACGCCCTGAGCCGAAGGCAGACACCTAACTGCTGTGCCACCCAGGCGCCCCTCAAATAAATAAAATCTTTAAAACAAACAAAAAAGAAAACATGTCAGTGGAAAATTTAGTAAAATCTTAATAAAATCTATGGTTCACGGTACTGCTGCATCTTAGTTGTGATAATTACACTACGGTTGTGCAAGATGTACCTACGGCCCTGCAGAGTCCTGCACAGAACAGCCCTGTCCAAAACGCCTAGAACATCCCCTTGGAGAAACCCAGGTGCAGGAAGGAGAGAGGGAGGCACACGGGCAGAACCCAAGGCCACTTTCTCACAGGCCCGCCGGCAGACTGGCGAGGACAGGGAGCACTGTCACTATAGGAACCAAGCCTAGGGAACAGCCTTTCAGGCTGGAATTGGAACTGCGATGCCCCCTCTGCTGGGGGTGGGCGATGGGCACCCATCTGGACCCAGGAAGAGGAGAGCTGTACCACCCTCAGGCTCTGGCACAGCCGGGCCAGCGGCTCAGAGATGTGGGCCTCTGCCGTCCGCAGGGAGAATCTGAGGAACCCCAGGAAAGATGGGTCCCTAACCCAGGCACATGCCGGCATCCCCGAGTAGGAGCAGCGGCCACTGGACCCAGCAGGCCTGCAGAGACGCCGCACCCCACAGCAGCTGAGAAGGAAGAGCCGGTCTGCCCAATTCCAGGGACGAGCCCTCTTCTGTGGTTCTGCACTCCAACACCCAGCGCAGGAGAGGGTAAGGGCCCCTCACAGGGCTGCACCCAGGGCCGAATAAGCTATCCCGGGCCAACTTGGCTTGGCACACAGAAAGCTTTCGATAGGTGATGGCAGATGTCAATATGGGGACGGCCACGCTGCTGCTAAGAGATGAGCCCCCAGGGTGGACATGTGCCACTTAGCAGCGCAGGGGGCAGCCCCAGCAGGCAGCGTGACTTTGGGGGCCAGCACCACCCGCATGGGGCTCTCAGGTGCTCCCTGCCCCTGAGGAAGAGTCTTGGAGCTTTAACCTAAAGGAAATGCCTGCAAAAACTAGCATGTTTTAAAGCTGTGTCATTTCCCCATGATTATCTTTGTATTATGTCTTTTCCTCTATAGAACAGCAACAGAAGCCTTAACACAAAAGGTTTGTTTTTTAATAGAACACGCCTGCTTTTAAGACCGCAAAGAAGGGAGTTGCTGTGAGCCTGTCACGTGCCACGTCCGCAGGAAGGGGTGCTCAGAGAGGCGGGGAGGCCTGCAGCTTGTGGGGAAGGGGATGGCCTGGGACGAAGAAAAACCCTCGAGGTTTGCAGAGACACGTGGGCCATGGTTCAGCGCCAGACACCCCCCCGCCAAGGTATTGCCGTCCAGCCCGGGGAGGACAGCACGCTCAGAGCTATGCAGGCCCCAGCGCAGAACCGGGATTGTGCTCCCCAAGCATCAGCCTCACAAGAGAAAGGACAATCTTGTTCGCTGCTGTGACCCCAGTGCCTACAGTACGGACAGGCCTGGCACAGAGCACTCAGTGTCTAGGGACCAGATTCGGAATGGAGAAGAGGTAACCCCGGCCACCTGCTACTTTCTGGGGATCCTGGAGGAGGAAAGAATCCTTTGTGGCGTCTGATACCCAGAGCCTGCCACTCTCCCCGCCCCCAGTCTTCATCCCCTCGAGAGGAAGGGTCAGGGGCACCGGCTGAGCACACGCGGTACCCGAGATGCACGCTCGCTCTAGCGTCACCACCAACCCATGAAGCCGGCGCCACGAGTGCCGTGTAACTTGCAGGGAAACGAGCTTAGCAAGGTCAATGAACTTGCTGAGCTCAGACTAGGAGGGGACAGAGACGGCCCTCGAGCCCAGGCAGTCTGGACACAGGCCTGGACCAGCTGCCTCTGCTCAGCGCACCGCTCCCGCCCTGCCCACTGGCCCGTTCCTCAGTCCCCGCGCCGCACCCCTGCTCCCCCCGCTCCCCCCCCTCCTCCGTCAAGGGCCCTCCGGCCGGGGTGCTCACTGCGCCTGGCGGGAGCCACGAGCGGGGGGGGGGGGGGGGGATGACTCACCATGCGGAACTGCGCCTGCGCCTGCTGCAGCACGCCCTCCTGCTCCGACCGGGCGATGCTCACGAAGATGCCGGCCTCCGCGCTGAACTGCAGGATGCTGCCCTGCAGGCGGGCGACGAAGTGGCCAAAGCTGCGGATGCAGCAGGTGCGCACGACCGACTGCGAGGGGACGCGGGAGCCGGTCAGTGGGCAGGGCTCTCCGGGTCCCCCCGGCCCAGCTGCCCGGCCGCAGCAGCAGCAGGGGCTCCCTGGAGAGGCCTGGGTCTGTGCGGTGGGAGAGGGGAGCCCCAAGACCCAGGGCCTTGGGTTGCCAGGAAAGGAGACTCCAGGCAGGACTGGCGAACCGGGACGCAGGCGGAAACAAAAGGCAGCGCACTGGGCGGAGCGCGGGACGACCTGGGCGCTCAGGCCACCTCTCTCCTCAGGGTCTCGCATGGAAAAACGAGGGGACTGAGCTATGCCGACATTTCCAACCTATTTTCTTGGTTGGCAAAACAGTTCTTCCCCAGCAAACAAAAATCTTCTCTAGAATGCTAACACTTGATACAGACTAGAGCCAAGGTCCTCTGGCTGGACAGGAGCAACCAAGAGGCCCGTGCATGTGCCGGCAAGGGCGCTGGGAGAGTGTCTACTTGGCTTCCCTGGCCGTCCCCAGATGGCCCGTGCGGTGATACAGGCGCAAGGGGGTCCGGCCTGGCTGGGCAGCACTTTCTCTTCCAGCTCTCTCCCTGACGGCCTCCCGCCCAGCTCACAGGATGCTGGGCCCAGAGTGGAAACGAGTGAGAGAACGGGTCCTAAGCCCTAATGGCCCCCCGCCCCACCCTCTGCAAAAGATGGACATGGTGGAGGGAGGCCACGACAAGACACCCACAGCTGAGCATCCTGTGGGAAGGAGAGCCAGCTTGGTGGCTCACGGAAGGAAGCACACCCAGCCCAGCCCCAAGGACGCTCTGCCTGTCTGGACGGGAGGCCACCTGCTTCACTGTGGGGCTGGACTCACACCAGAGCTTGTGGAATCAGAAGTGCCATGCTCACCTCCTCTAAGGCGCTAAGCAGGGGCC
Source organism: Ursus americanus (assembly GCF_024610735.1). Lineage (NCBI taxonomy): Eukaryota > Metazoa > Chordata > Mammalia > Carnivora > Ursidae > Ursus > Ursus americanus. The sequence goes on from NC_142128.1 coordinate 42,333,417, forward strand.
GATCCGTGTCGAAGTTGAAGCGTCGGTGGGCAGCCCGGAGGGGAGGCAGGTTACGAAGGGCCGTGTCCTCTGGGAGCAGCAGGCTGGAGGGCAGGTCAGTCAGTTCACAACCTTCGAGAACGTCCTGGACCTCGGGACACAGGGCCAGGCCTGGGGAGAAGACATGTGAGACCACCTGCCCTAGGGGACTCAGCCCTTCTCCTTGGAGAACAGAGAGGGACAGAGAGGGCCATGTCGCACGGCTCAGGGAGACCGGAGCTGGTCTGGCTGGAAGAGCAGGGTAGGCACAGGGAGCAAGGGCTCTGATGAGGAAAGCTCCCCGACACCAGGGTGAACCTGACGAGGGCTCTGGAGGACAACGTGCACACCGCTCAAGTGAGGCCAGAGGTGGGAACCGCTGGGCACGTGCAGCTACAAGGTGGCAGGAGAGGATGAGCTCTGGAGGCCCAGGAGGACTTTCAGCGAGTGGCGCTGGCTCCTGGGCTCCCATCTCTCCACTCCTGCCCGCCCCACTGCCCTCCCCGGGGAGCATACTCCCTGGCCAACCAGGCCACCTGCCCACAGTGGGGCAGTGTTGGGGGAAACCGGAGATGCAGAGACCACAATAGCTGCTGTGTGTCAGGGTGGCTGGGCACTGAGTCCCATTAACCTCCTTCTCCCCAGGCTGGGTTACCAGAGAGGGGGATGGGCTTCGTGGGGCCACCGAGGGAGAGGGAAAGGGGAGACAGTGCTAGGGACTCACTCACCAGACTCCTGGAGCTCGCCAGCAGCTGGCAACAGGTTCAGCAACACAGACAGGCGATTCCACAGACTCTGAGAGCTCTGCAGAGAGGGGAGGCCTTCAGCGGGGCGGCGGGGCGGGCAAGGAAAGCAGGACCCCTGGGGGGTCTGGGGCCTATGGCCACAGGCCTAGAGCAATCTGATAGGAAAACTAACCAAAGAGGCCAAGGGAGGGGACTCCTGGGAGACCGGGAACACAGGGAGCCAACCCCATGAGGAATGCAGGGGGCCCACAAGCCTGGCTGAGCTTCATCACCAGCGGCAAGATCACGGGGAGAAGGTGCAAGGCCACAGGAAGGACACTAGGTTATGGGAGCGGGAAAAGCTAGAGCGCTGGAGGCAGCTTCTCCCCGTGGCGCAGCCCTCCGTGTGCCCATCCTGGGACAGCTGTGTGGGAATGTGAGCCCACGTCCCCATTTTCAGCGCACCTCCCCTGATGACTAAGGGTGGTGAGCAACTCGCCGCCGGCACACATAGGCACACACCCAAGGGCGTGCCTGGCCCTAACCCCAACTCTCGTCTGGGGACGAGGGCGACCGGAGGGGGAGGGCCTTCCACCGCACGGCAGCTGTGCTCCTGGGATAAAGCGACACCGGACAAAACCTGCGGGGCCCTCAAGGCTCAAGACAGACTGAACCTGAGGAGAAGACGCCCCGCCCCCTCCTCCCTCCTTCCTCCGGGACCAGGCTCGAGGCCGGCCCTCAAAAACACACACACACACACACACACACACACACACACACGCCTTCATCGACCCCCCTTCCTGATGACAGCTGTTACACCCGGCGTGAGGGGCACAGAGTGGGATAAGCAGCTCCTGCCTTCCCATCCACAGAGTGTGTGTCCCGGCCCAGGCCACAGGCTCCTGGAGGCCAGAGGTCCTGTCTAATCCTTTCCGGGTAAAAAGTGTAAGAGCCCACCCAAAGCAGGTGCCTGCCGTAACTTCTGTGGTGTTGGAACCCGAGGGGCCTCCCCGCGCCCCCCTCGGCTTTGCTCCCGACGCCGCGAGGAGCCGCACCTGCGCACATACGACGATGAGGTCAGGGTTGGCCCGCAGCCAGTCCAGGAAGACCTTCACGGCGGGAAGCAGGCCTTCGGCCGCCAGGACTTGCAGCTTCTCCTGGACGCTGCGCTCATTCCGACAGGAGTGCCCGCTGGACTCACTGCCCTCCGACTCGGAGCCCTCCTCAGAGGCTGGGGGTTGGGGACAGGGAGCCGCGATAAGCGGCAGGCACGTGGCACTGGGCTGCAGCTCCAGACGGGGGGCACGCTCGCCCTGCCTGCCCTCGGGAGCAGAGCTCTGACGTGAAAGATGGGGAGCTTACTACGCACCCCTGCCTAATCTTTCTACGTCTACTAACCAGACGCTTTTAAGCCAAGAGACTGCAGCCTCCACCTTTCTTGAGACGCCTGGGTGGCTCAGTTGGTTAAGCGTCTGCCTTCGGCTCAGGTCATGATCCCTGGGATCGAATCCCACATCCGGCTCCCTGCTCATCAGGGAGCCTGCTTCTCCCTCTGCCTGCTGCGCCCCCTGCTTGTGCTCTCTGACAAAATCTTAAAAACAAAAAGTGTTTTTTTCTGGGGCGCCTGGGTGGCTCAGTCGGTTGGTTGAGTGTCCAACTCTTGATCTCAGCTCGGGTCTTTTTTTTTTTTTTAATACTTTATTTATTTATTTGACAGAGAGAGACAGCCAGCGAGAGAGGGAACACAAGCAGGGGGAGTGGGAGAGAAAGAAGCAGGCTCCCAGCGGAGGAGACTGACGTGGGGCTCAATCCCAGAGCGCCGGGATCACGCCCTGAGCCGAAGGCAGAGGCTTAACGACTGTGCCACCCAGGCACCCCTCAGCTCGGGTCTTGATCTCAGGGCCATGAGTTCAAGCCCTATCCTGGGCCCCACACTGGGAACAGAGCCTACCAGATAAAAATAAATAGGACAAACTATGGCTCTTTCTGGCTCCAGCTCACTTGTGAGGATGGTCTACACAGGTATTCCCTCGAGCGATGCTTATAAAAGGCCTACCCTCTGCTAGAAAGCAGGGCAGACAATCAGAAGGGAGCGGTTGGGGAGGGAGAAAAGGCATACAGAATTAAAAGAAACACCCCTGAGGCGGCGGGTGGCTCACTCGGTTAAGTGTCTGACTCCTGATTTCAGCTCAGGTCAAGATCTCAGGGTCGTGAGATTGAGCCCTGTATCGGGCTCCGCGCTCAGCACGGGGTCAGCTTGGGATTCTCTCCCCGCTCCTTCCTCTCTGCTCCTCCCCCCTCATGCAGGCACAAGCTAAAAAACAAATTAAACAAGCTAAAAAAAACAAATTAAAGAAAAGAAAAGAAAAGAAAAGAAAAGAAAAGAAAAGAAGAAAAGGACGACCCCAACTCCTAGGTCTTGAACCTGGCAGGTCAGAGCACGGAGCAGGCCGCCTCACCTCTGCGTGCTGGCTCCCTAGCTTCCTCCTGCTCCCACATGTACTGGCAGGGTGTTAAGAACTAAGGATCCAAGGACAGACCAAACACACACTGTCCTGCCCCTAAGAGGCTCACGGTCTCCTTGGGGACACAGACGAGCCAAAAGACAAGTACACCTGAGTGGGAAAGGCCAGGAAGCTGTGGCGGGGCAGAGGCTACAGGCGCCCACAGGGAGGAACTCTCGCCTAGCCTTGGAAGATTCCCAGACCCAGTGATTTCTATGGGAAAACCAAAGGGCAAGTAAGAATTAGCCAAGCGACAGGCTAGGGGCAAGGGGCAAGGGGCAGCATTTAGAAGAGGAATGAGAACTCTTCCCCCACAAGACTGCTGTGAAAGTTCAACCAGACTATACCCGAAAACAGTCCAGCCCAGCACCTGGCAGAGAGTAGGCACTGGGCATCCCCTGTGCAGGGAAGACCCTCAGGAGAGAGGTCCCTGGTGGGACGAGGGCCAGTGGCAGCAGTCATGTGGGAGAAGAGGCAGACCGCGGGCAGCAGTGGGGACTCTCAGGACGACACTCCTGGACCAGACCAGAGGAGCAGAGAGAAGGCCGTAAGGGTGGATGGGACGGGACCTGAAGAGACAGGCAAGCCGCCTCTCAGGTGGTGGAGGGGAAATACGGGACAGACCAGGATGAACAGGGGCCCGGATACCTGGCTCCGAGGGCTTGTCCGCATCTCCGTTGACACAGGGCCCGCGGCTGGCCATGGTCTGGGGCTCACTGGGGGGCTGCAGGAGCAGGTTGCTGAAGGTGGGGGCCAGCCGGAAGCAGCGCTTGGTCTGGAACATCTGAGTGGACATGGCTTGCAGCTTGCTGGCAATGCTGGCCTCACTGGGGCCCAGGGGGCCATTGAGAGACTCGGGAGCCTCTGACCTGGGCCGAGTCGGCTCCAGGGCCGGGGACCGTGTCCCCTCCTCATCCTCCATGTCTTCCAGGTCTGACCGGGACTCTTGGCTGTTCATTTCTGAGTCTGTCTCAGCATCAAAGGCCGTTCCCCCACCTTCAAGACTCTTGTCAGAGCCACTGTCCGAGCCCTCGCTGGCCCTGGCCGAGTCGTGGCTAGAGTCCGAGTCAAAGCCTTCACTCAGGTCACTGTCATCTCCACCTGTGGGTGGGTGGCGGCGGCGGCGGAGGCAGGAGAGGCGGGAGAACTTTCGACTCTTTCTGACCTCACCCGCTGGAGGTGCTGCGGGAGGGGGCTCAGGGCCTGGGGCTTCCTCCTTCTCCAAGGGCTCATCTATGCAAAAGGACAGTCAGGTGGAAACTAGGGACAACTGGAGCCCAGAAGCTGGAAGGTGCTCTTCAAGGCCACCTCCCCAGTCACCCCCGTGCTCCCCTTCCTCCATCCCCGCGCCCCAGGCTGACGTGCCCGCAGTCGCACCCCCCCCACGCAGTCGCACCCCATGCCCGCACCTGTGCCATCGCTCTGGAACGCCGGCACGGGGTTCTCGCCCTCCTCCAGCTCAGCCTGCAGCCGTATGTTGACGTGGTTGACGAGGTGGGAGAAGAGGGCCAGGGTGAAGGCAATGGCTGCACTGTACTGCTTGGACCCTAGAGCCAGGAAAGCCGGGCATTAGGGGCCCAGGGCTCTGAGGAAGAGCAGGCACCATTAGCTCCAGCCCCATCTCACCTGTTCTCCACCCTTCCGAGAATCCAACTACTTCTCAAAGCTTCTTCTCAGGAGGAAAGATTTCTCAGGTCTCTGCGTGATTATCCTGTCGTCTAGAATATGCCAGCTCACTTTGTGCGTCCCCAGGGGATCATACCCTCTTGTCCTACGCTGTCCTCCCTGGCTCTGATGCCTTCACGCGGGCTCCTCCTCACAGCCCAAGCAGCGGCACACCCAGCCCTAACTCCCCCCTCCTTCCCGACTTCGCTCCACGCCCACTGCTGCCAGAAAGGTCTGCACAACTGCCCGACTGCCCCCAACAGCAAAGTCTGAGTTCTGTCTGGGTCGCCAGCTACGTATCCTGCCCCTCCCGTCTGCCCCGGTGGGAGGGGCACCAGGGATGGAGACAGGCCGTTGCCTTTGTTCCTTCACCCGCAGCTCCTTCAGGGTAGGGCTCGCCGGCCCTCACGCTCCCACCACACGCGGTGAGGCAGGCAGTGCAGGCACTGCTCGCGGGAGGAAGCTGAGCAGTGAGGGCCCAGCAGCCCGGGCAGAAGGCGGTGCACAGGGACTTACCCGCTCTCTTCAAGCTGTGCACACCCATGAGACAAATGATGACCATCTGAAAGATGAGGAGGTCCGGGAGGAAAGCGTAGCCGCCCTCGTAGTCCTGCTCGCCCTCGCTGGCCAGGCTGAGGCTGGGGGATGAGGGCAGGTAGAAGAGGCAGAGGTTGAAGTCCTCCAGGACCGACTGGCAGAGCGGCGTCAGCTCTGAGTCCACCGGGCTGCAGGAGGGCAGGAGTGACAGGGAGGTCGGTGATGCGGTCTGCGGCAGGCCCGAGGAGCCGGGGGTGCGGGGGAGACCACAGGGAGAGCCGCCGCGGTGGGGCTCCCGGGACGCAGGTCAAGGGCCTGCCCTCTCGCCCTCACCTGCTCCTGGGCTGCAGGAGGCTCTGCAGGTACATGAAGTTCACCAGCAACCTCTTGATGTCTTTACATCTGGAAGAAGGGGGGCCCATGGTAAATGGCAAATGGCTCCAGAGCCCCTATGGTCCCACTACACAGGCCCTACTCACCGCTTCTTGCTGGGAGAGAGTTTCCGAGTCTCACACTTCTTCAGCTGGTGGTACATTTTGGCTGCCTTGTCATACAGCCGCTTGAGATTCCCATAGGCCCCCTCAAAGGACACCTCCGACTGGATGCTGAAGGAGACAGAGGTAAGCCATGGATCTCGGCAGGGGAGGGCGCTCTGCTGGCGCTTTAGGGAACAATGCTTCTAGCAAATGCATGCCTCCCCCGGCCTCACCTTCCATGTACAGACTCAGGGTGAAGGCCATTTTTCCAGATAAAATACATAGACACAACTTCTAAAGACACACAGTTAACCTAAAGCCTTTGCTTCCTGTCAGTGGAATAACTGCTTCTACTCTGTTATAAACTTAAGTGAGTTACCGTCCCTAAAATACACCAGCCTTCGTCGACGGTGAAGCACAGAGCACGGAACAACAGGTAGCATCTAAGAAGCCGACCGCATACAAGGGTGTGTGTACACACAACTCTAATCCTCACGACACTGGTTCAGATGCGAGTGTGCGCGGAGAAGCCGCCACGTGCCAGGCCCTGCACCCTGACACTGTCCACACGTACGCACGAGGTAGAGCCTGGAAGAGCAGGAATAGTGCGCAGGCCCACGGCTACACCCGCTGGAGCCGTGTCCCCCAGCCCAGCCTGCCTCGCTGCAGCATCTAGGACACCCCCAGAGCGCTGGACCGCTTTTAATGTCTTTTCTGGGAGAAACCACCTTTCGTGATAAGAAGCAAGGGACAGAAAAGAAAAAATATATGTTACCGGTGAATAAAAGGTAGCCACCAATTCCTTGACACACCTTTGGTTTAGAAGAGGGTTCTGTGTCTTCCCCCTTAAATCAGGGGTGGGGGGAGGGGACTGTGCAGTACAGCTGCTCTGACCCACAGAACACCGCGGAGGTGACTCGGCCAGTCTCCAGGCCCAGGCCGTAAGACACTGGCAGATTCTATTTCCAAATCTCTCGGGTCATTATCCACTGTCTGGAGCCTTGAGCCACCATGTAAGAAATCCACCTCTCCCAAGGAAGAGAGACCACATGGAGTGGGAAGGGGTCCAGATGAGCCTTGCTCCAGATAGATCAGCCCTGCAGGCCGCCGAATACCAGCGGCTGATCCTAGACAAGGCCACGGGGTGGGGGGGAGAACTGCCTACCTGAGCCCCACCCAAATGCCTAACCCACAAACATGAGATGTGAATGCTTTAATACAGCAGGGCAGGACCTCAGCAGGCGCCTCCCAACCCTGGATGTGCTGGGCTCTCTTTGGGAGTGACTCACCCTAAATCATGGTCATGAGTGTGATGAGGGACCGAGGACCAGTAAGGGGGGCAATCCCAGGAAGGCACGAGAGGATGGTGGAAGAGGCAACGGAAGCCTACAAACCTGGTAACTGTATTTAAGAATGAAAACAGTGGCCTTGGGGGCCAGTCTGTATCAATCCAGGGAAGGAGATGGGCACCCCAAGAGCAGATACTGTGCTGATTCAAGGGAAAAGGTTTCCTTGACCAGGTGAACCAAGGCTCACGGCACAGGGAATCTTACTTTACACTTCAGCACGTGGCCAGTACAGTTACAAAGACCAGCTTACTTTACTCCCTTTGCTTTGAAGCCCAGCTCACAGCAGCGTCTTCTGCAAACGTCTGGCTTCTCAGGGAGGCGTCGGCCCCGAGGAGGCGGCTGCCGCAGGGGTCCAGGCAGTTTATTTCCAACTACAACCTACTCAAGAGCCCCTGGCCGACCTCTCAGGCACACGTGCACTTGGCTCCGCCAACTCAGTGACCAAGCCCACTCAGCCTCAGCTGTCCTGCAACCGAGGTTTCTTATTCTGAGGGAGTGTCAGCACCGGGGAAGCAGTGGGCCACCCTGCTACTCAGCTGGTCCTCCCACAGTGTCGCCACGGTCACCTCGACACCGAAGCTCGACAGTGCTGCAGTTCTCATCAGCCGCTACCTTGATAACACTTTATCCACCACATTACGTTTACTTCCTCCTTCAAGACAGCGATCCTGTGCTTTATAGGAGACGGTGGGCAGCTATCTTGGCTGCCCGAGAGCCTACAAATCCCGGTGGATCTGTGACAAGCGGCGCTCTCAGCCCAGAGCTAGG